>NC_079193.1:26072256-26436006 GCF_029499605.1 Hyla sarda
AGATCTCGATCTCTGTTCACATTTGCGGTACGGCTTCTGTTTATACGTCGTAGAACGTCGCAGATACGTCGTAGAACGATTCCAGACTCTGCTTGATGTAATCTCTGGACTCATAACTGGATCTGCCATGTCTCATCTGAGGTTTTTGGAGTTTATAGCAGCAAGAATAGCACTGAATGTCTTTGAACAGACAAAACTTTTGTTTGGCTTTTTGTTTAGCATTAAAAACTGTCACGTACAGTACAGACCAAAAGTTTGGACTCACCTTCTCATTCAGAGTTTTCTTTATTTTCATGAATATGACAATTGTAGATTCACACTGAAGGCATCAAAACTATGAATTAACACATGTGGAATTATATACATAACAAAAAAGTGTGAAACAACTGAAAATATGTCATATTCTAGGTTCTAGCCACCTTTTGCTTTGATTACTGCTTTGCACACTCATTCTCTTGATGAGCTTCAAGAGGTAGTCACCTGAAATGGTCTTCCAACAGTCTTGAAGGAGTTCCCAGAGATGCTTAGCACTTGTTGGCCCTTTTTGCCTTCACTCTGAGGTCCAGCTCACCCCAAACCATCTCGATTGGGTTCAGGTCCGGTGACTGTGGAGGCCAGGTCATCTGGCGCAGCACCCAATCACTCTCCTTCTTGGTCAAATAGCCCTTACACAGCCTGGAGGTGTTTGGGGTCATTGTCCTGTTGAATAATAAATGATGGTCCAACTAAACGCAAACCGGATGGAATAGCATGCCGCTGCTAGATGCTGTGGTAGCCATGCTGGGTCAGTATGCCTTCGATTTTGAATAAATCCCCAAAAGTGTCACCAGCAAAGCCCCCCCACACCATCACACCTCCTCCTCCACACCAGCACACCTGTGTAGTGAAAACCATTTCAGGTGACTACCTCTTGAAGCTCAACAAGAGAATGCCAATAGTGTGCAACGCAGTTATCAAAGCAAAAGGTGGCTACTATGAAGAACCTAGAATAGGACATATTTTCACCCTTTTTTATTATGTATATGATTCCACATGTGTTAATTCATAGTTTTGATGCCTTCAGTGTGAATCTACAATTTTCATAGTCATGAAAATAAAGAAAACTTCAGGGAGGTAGCTTGAATGAGAAGGTGTGTCCAAACTTTTGGTCTGTACTGTATGTATGGCATTTTATATTTCTCTATTGACTTCCAGGTAACATCTGGTTGCAGCTTTTTTGGCCCTAAAAAATCCATGCAGTGTGTATAGCTTTTGTTGGCCATTTTTTTCTTTAAAAAAACCCCCCACTGTTTTCAGTCTGTGTGATTGTGAATCCTATGCGCATACATTGCCGGCAGAACAGTTCTGGACCCTGTCTTCATTTAGGCATGATATCTGCTTGTCCATATGCTGTGAGGGATTAGCGCTGTAGAGCCAGGCAAAGATCGTCAAATAGCAGTAAGAGACAGGGCCAAGGAAGTAAAGTTTAAACATGGCAACAAACAATAATAAAGCCTTTACATTCAGGCACAAAATACTAAATAAACTAACAAAAATATTCCCTTTTTACACAGGTGGCTTACTACCAGCCACCCAACAAAACAGTCATCAAATGGGTTACTCTTACATATGAAAATGTCCCTTTTGAGACAGCAAAACTCAGGATTCCAACTCCTATCAGAGATTCAGGTTGCTCCCAGCCTCAGAGTGACACCTTGCTTTAAAGCCCATTATCCAGATGTCTTTAGCACCTATGCTGATTTTGACCTCACCGAAAACCAGGAGTGGCCCAGCAAGGAAACGAAAAGCCCCACTACCAACCTGCCTTTCATCCACTTGCACCAACCACCATTCCTGTCAACAATGCTCAACTGTTTATCACAGCTGAGGATTTGCTACAACTGCATTTTTTCTACCTACTGTGGAAAGTGTAGTGGGGATTTATCAATGTTGGTGCCGGTGAAGTGCTTTTCTACATAGTTTGTAGTTGTTGTTGTTAAACACTTACTGGCACCATGACACCATGCGTAAACATGCACACATTTTTGGTGCAAAACTTTGCTCCTGATATAGACAAGAAAAATGCTCTACCACCAATAATAAATCCCCCCCCCCCCCGACGCCCAAGGTTTGTATAAATAAATGTTCCCATTCACTGACAGCAAGCAGAGATCTTGCAATTGCTGAAGAGTTGGAACAAAGAACTTTGATAAAGAATTTTGTGAAGGAAATGGGACGTCATCCATCCATGTGACAAAATTACCAAAACAGTATCTGGTCAACCAAGACCCCCCAGAATTTATCGCCACAGAATAGGGTCCGACTGAAGCCTATAAATAAATCCCTATTCTCCTCTTATGCAACACGAGAATTAAACAGACACAGCTATTGTTCTTCACTGAGTATATAAGGATGCTATGTACACAAACAAAGCACAGAGTACGTACTCTTCAGACAATTGTGCCTCCCTTTCGTGTGGTTTTTGCGCAGTTCCTGAATGCCCAGGGGGAGATTAGGCAGCACGTAATATACTGTGGTTCAATGGTAACTCCATACGAAAAGCCACTAACTCTGTGTAAACTGGTAAAGACTGAACCAGATTACCTAAAGCGTTTTGGGAAATTCAGGATGCCGATAATTGTAGCCTACGCTGGAACCCCCGAAAGCCACACAGGGCACCATACATTCCTTTTACGATTCAACAGCGGGAACCCACAAACTAATGGAGACTTAGGGTTATAGAGGGTTCGATGAATCATTAGGTTTATTTACACCACCCCGTATTTATGTCCTACCGAATAAAGTTCCGTCAAAGAACCCAAGCCATGAACTGCAGCTGAAGGCTTTAGAGTAGTGTTTCCCAACCAGAGTGCCTCCAGCTGTTGTAAAACTACAACTCCCAACATAGTGCTGTGTGAATAAATAGGAGTACCTGTACAAAGAGACAGGGAGGTGGCAGAACTACCTGAGTATTTATCATTTACTAGGAAAACCAGGGAGGTAGCTTCATATAAGTCTATATAATGTATTAGGAAAACCAGGGAGGTAGCACTATTTGTGCCTATTTAATTTGCTAGGAAAAACAGGGAGGTAGCACTATCTGTGCCTATATAATTTACTAGGAAAAACTGGGAGGTAGCACTATCTGTGCCTATTTAATTTACTAGGAAAACAGGGAGGTAGCTGTATCTGAATTTACATCAGTTACAGCAAGAGTCAAGGTGGCAGCACTATCTGTGCCTACATCATTTACTCAGAGTAACAGGGAGCATGCTTGATAAAGGCTCCCATGGAGCCGAAACATCGCTATTAGTAACCAATAAACCCTTGCTCTTTTTGCACACGACCCAGAGCTTCCAGACCGGTGCTGTGGCCTATGCTTTCTTCTCTATTGATACCAGGATTGGCAGTCCAGGGGACCACGGGCACGGTGGAAGGATCCAGGGCTGTCCCCCATCCTTTCATTGTGCCTATCTATATAATTTAAGAAATATAAGGAGGTAGCTGACTGTATCTGAAATTACATCAGTTACAGTAAGAGTCAAGGAGGCCTACCTGTGCCTACATCATTTACTTAGAGCAACAGGAAGGCAGCACTACCTGAACCTACATAATCTACTAGGAAAAACAGTGAGATAGCTGTATCTGAATTTATATTAGTTCCAGGAAGAGTCAAGGAGTCTACATCATTTACTCAGAGAAACAGGGAGGTAGCACTATGTGTGCCTACATCCTTTACTCAGGGAAACAGGGAGGCAGCACTATGTGTGCCGACATCATTTACAAAATGAGACAACGAGGCAGCACTAGCTGTGCCTACATCATTTACTAGGAGAAACAGGGAGGCAGCACTATCTGTTTCTATATTTACTAGGAAGAACAAAGAGGTAGCCAGATCAGAATTTACGTCAACAACATGAGTCAAGGAGGCTCAACTATCTGTGCCTACATCATTTACTCAAAGAAACGGGGGGGGGGGGGGGTGAAGCTCTACGTGTGCCTACATCATTTACAGAAAGAGACAAGGAGGCAGCACTAGCTGTACCTACATCATGTACTATGCGAAACAAGGAGGTAGCTGTATCTGAATTTACACTGAGACAGGAAGAGTGATGGAGGCAGCACTATCTGTGCCTATATAGCCGGGAGCAGGGAAGTAGCTGTATCTGAATTTGCATAATTTACAGCAAGAGACAAGGAGACAGCACTATCTGTACTTACATGATTTATAAAGTAAAACAACAACGTGGCACTATTTTCGCCCATAAATTTTAATAGGCAAAAGCATGTACTATTTCTATAACAATGCAATAGATCAGTGTTTCCAAACCCGGGTTCCTCCAGCTGTTTCAAAACTACAACTCCCAGCATGCCCGGACAGCCGTTGGCTGTCCGGGCATGCTGGGAGTTGTAGTTTTTTAACAGCCAGAGGCACCCTGGTTGGGAAACACAGATTTTGAGATTTTTTTTTAAAGAGCCCCGGAGGAAAGTATCTGTTCTTCCATCAAGTCTGTGTGTGGGCCGAGGAAGTAGAAGGAGATGAAAAATAACATTTACACATACGTCAAAATCTTACACCCTTCCCGGGATAGGCTGCCGCTCCACACGTAGACAAAAGAAAAGGAAATTATAATACATCGAATAGATTTTTTATTTTTTTTCCGGAATCTTAAAGAAAAAAAAAAAAATCTGGCAGGGCGTTAAAGGCGGCGTTCTGTAATAACACATGCAGTATATTAGCCATTGTGCTTTGTAGCTGGAGAAACAATGGATATTAAGAAACATTCCATACGGCTGGCCTAGCGCTTTGGCAAAAAAAAAAGAAGCTGTTCCTTTAGACTTCAGCTGGACGAGGCGCAAAAGCCTTTTATGGTTTGGCAGGGGATTTGATTCAGCTATTCTGTAGGGAGGGGCAGCTTAGGAGAGAGAAAAAAAGGTTCTGGAATTTGGGTCTGTACGAGCCGTGGATAAGTAAAAAATGTTGCATTGCGTTTACATGGGATCAGGATATATAGAAGTTATACACCTTGCCTCTAGCTCTGTCTGTATACTGCTGCTGCTATCTTTATGGGATCAGGATATATATAGAAGTTATACACCTTGCCTCTAGCTCTGTCTGTATATTGCTGTTGCTATCTTTATGGGATCAGGATAAATAGTAGTTATACACCTCCCCTCCAGCTCTATCTGTATAATGCTGCTGCTATCTCTATGGGATCAGAATATACAGTAGTTATACACTTCCTCCCCAGTTCTATCTGTATACTGCTGCTGCCAACTCTATGGGATCAGGATATATAGTAGTTATACACCTCCCCTCCAACTCTATCTGTTTACTGCTGCTATCTCTATGGAATCAGGATATAAAGTAGTTATACCCCTCCCCTCCAGTTCTATTTGTATACAGCTGCTGTTATGTCTATGGGATCGGGATATATGGTAGTTATACACCTTCGCTCCAGCACTAACTGTACATTGCTGCTGCTTTCTTTATGGGATTAAAATATATAGTAGTTATACACCTCCCTTCCCTGCTCTATCTGTATACTGCTGCTGCTATCTCTATGAGATCGGGATCAGGATATATAGTAGTTATACACGTCCCCTCCAACTCTATCTGTATACTGCTGCTATCTCTAGGGATCAGGATATATAGTAGTTATACATCTTCCCTCCAGCTCTATCTATATACTGCTGCTATCTCTATGGGATCTGGATATAAAGTAGTTGTACCCCTCCCCTCCAGCTCTATCTGTGTACTGCTGCTGTTATGTCTATAGTGTCATGATATATAGTAGCTATACACCTTCTCTCCAGCTCTAACTATATACTGCTGCTGCTATATGTATGGGATTATAATATCTTGTAGCTATACACCTCCCCTCCCAGCTCTATCTGTATACTGCTGCTTCTATCTCTATGAGATCAGTATATATATTAGTTTTACACCTCCTCCCCCCCCCCCCAGCTATATCTATATACTGCTGCTACATCTATGAGATCGGGATATATAGCAGTTTTACACCTCTCCTCTAGCTCTATTTGTATACTGCTGTTATCGTATCAGGATATATAGTATTTATACACCTCCCCTCCCAGCTCTATATTTATACTGCTGCTGCTATCTCTATGGGATCAGGATATATAGTACTTTACACCTCCCCTTCAGCTCTATCTGTATACTGCTGCTGCTGCTGCTGCTATCTCTATGGGATCAGGATATATAGTAGACATTCACCTCCCCTTTCTAGATCTATCTGTATACTACTGCTGCTATCTCTATGGGATTAGGATATATAGTAGTTATACACCTCTTCTCCAGCTCTATCTGTATACTGCTGCTCTGCATATACCTCCATTATTCCTTTATACCCCTGCTGTATGCCTGAGACTCCTGGGATATACTCTATCTGAACCTTAGCGCACTCCCCTATGTGTGCCATAGGCCTGTGTTGTCACAAATGACCCTGGGATATATTGCATAAAACTTTTGTCACTGCAGATTTCTGGGATATGTCCTGTATTTGAACCTGTATACTCCTCTACTCTTTGTACTACAGCCTATTATAGTACAAAGTGATTCTAAATGGGTGGAGCAAAAGTAAAGACCCGTGTTTAACCTTTTAAGGACTCACACAAATCTACAGAGCCACATGCAGGCTTTTTTTCGTGGGACAAATTGTACTTTGTAAGGACATCTGTCAAATTAGCGTAATATTTACTGCAAAACATAAAAACATTTTTTGTGTTGTCCCAGCCGTTTCGCACCCCTCCTGGCGCTTCTTCTGACCACTGAGGACTATATTAAAGGGGTACTTTGCCCCTAGACATCCAAAGGATAGGGGATAAGATGTCTGATCACTAGTGTTGAGCGGCGTAGGCCATATTCGAATTCGCGATATTTCGCGAATATATGGACGAATATTTGTCATATATTCGCTAAATTCGCATATTTGTAATATTCGCGTTTTATTTTCGCATATGCGAAATTCGCGTATGCGAAAATTAACATATGCGAAAATTAGCATAAGCAAAATTTCGCAAATGAAAAATCAGCATATAAAAAATTAGCATAAGCGAAAATTCGAGCACCAGTCTCCCACAGTAGTATTAGAGCCTTCTTTACACCACACAAGCTGGAAGCAGAGAGGGATGATCACTGTGATGTGTACTGTGAAGAAAAAACAAAACAAAAAAAAACAACAAATATTCGTAATTACGAATATATAGTGCTATATTCGCGAATATTCACGAATATGCGATATTCGCGAATAAAATTCGCATTGCGAATATTCGCGAGCAACACTACTGATCACTGGGATCCAACCACTGGGGACCTTCGCGATCTCCCTGCTGCACCCACCGTTCGTTTAGAGCGTCGGGTGCAGCACCCGGAGGTTCGTGGCATCACGCCCCCTCCCATAGACTTGCATTGAGGGGGGCGTGACCGTGACATCACTAGTGTTGCTCGCGAATATTCGCAATTCGAATATTATTCGCGAATATCGCATATTTGCGAATTCGTGAATTTCGCGAATATAGCGCTATATATTCGTAATTACGAATATTCATTTTTTTTTTTTGTTTTTTTTTTCTTCACAGTACACATCACAGTGATCATCCCTCTCTGCTTCCAGCTTGTGTGGTGTAAAGAAGGCTCTAATACTACTGTGTGAGACTGGCATGCAAAAATTTGCATATGCGAAAATTAACATATGCTAACTTTCGCATATGCGAATTTTCGCGTATGTTAATTTTGTATATGCTAATTTTCACATATGTTAATTTTCGCATACGTGAATGTTCGCATATGCGAAAATAAAACGAGAATATAACGAATATGCGAATATTCGCGAATATATGACGAATATTCGTCCATATATTAGCGAATATTCGCGAATTCGAATATGGCCTATGCCGCTCAACACTAGACATCACAACCTGTGCGTGACTGTGACGTTACGAGCCTCTGCCAGTCATCCGACACAGAGCGAAGTTCGCTCCGTGCACCGGATTTCTAGTGTGCTGCAGTGGAGATCGCGGGGGTTCCCAATCCCGCAATCAGACATCTTGTCCCCTATCCTTTAGATAGGGGATAAGATGTCGAGGGGCAGAGTACTCCTTTAAGGACTCAGTGTATGAGCTGTTCCAACCACAGAATCTAAATGCTCTTAGAAAACGCATCAATGAATCAGTGGTGTCTATATCCGAGGATCTGCTGGCTGTAGGGCAGAAATGGACTACCGCATAGACATTTCATGTGTCACCAATGGAACATTTGTAGTGTTTAGATAAAACTTGAATAGATGGTGCATCTCCTTATGCAGGGAGGGCCGGTGATGGGGGCAATTGCCTCCCTAGGTAATACTTTGTACCCTATTTTGCCCCCAATTGAATTGGCCTGGATGTCCACCTCCGCTAGTGAATAGTACGGTGGTGCAGGGTGCTATCTGCTTCCTGCGTCTTTATACGGTTACATAGACTGCAGGCCTGAGCCTATCAGCCGCAGAGCGGGATCCCTGCTCAAGCCATCGTAATGATATGACGTCATCGCACCTGCCCAGGGGTTCTTGTCTCCCGGCTGGTAGGCTCAGGACAGAGGAGACTGAAGCTCCTTTCATTGTGGGTACCAAGTATTATTATTGTTATTTTTCAGATGTAGCCATAAAATAACACCTCAACACCAGGATGGCATATTACGACTGCAGTGACTAATACCATCATACTGTTAAAGGAAAACTGTCAGCTTCCTCCCCCGTACTAACCAGCGGTACTGGTTGGTAGTGCGGGGGGCGCTGATCAGTTTGATGCTTACCGTGCCCAGATCCGCCGCACCGTTCGGCCATAATCTTCTATTTTAGGTATATGCAAATGAGGTGCTAACTGGCATCGGCCGGGCTAACTGGCACTCTGACGTCAGTCCCGACTCATCAATATTCCTCCCCTCCCTCCGCCTCTCCCTCTTCTCCCCACTCTGTAATGAAGAGGGAGGGGAGGAATATTGATGAGCTGGGCGGTGCTGCTAGTTAGCACCTCATTAGCATATACCGAAAATCGAAGATTACGGCTGAACGGCGTGGCGGATCCGGGAACGGTAAGCATCAAACTGATCAGCGTCCCTCGCACTACCAGCCAGTACCAGTGGTTAGTGCGGGGGGAGCAAGCTGACAGTTTTCCTTTAAGAAATAAAAACCACTATACAGAGATCAATATCACTATACAAAAGACAAATAATTGTACCACACTATGAGCACAACAAATTCACAACTACTACACAACCACCTCACTGATAAGTCACTGTATCAACCACCGTGCATTCTTCTTCTGTGATCTACAAATATTTCTATGTTTTTATAATTGCCATTTTAATATATTTGTTATTATGGATCCTACACACGTATGGATATTAATTGTATTTTTTGTGTCTTTTTATGTTTTGTATCACCTGAAGAAGGGCTTTTTGAAATGTTGCACTTTATTTTGACACTGTGTTATTTTACTGCACAGGGATAACAATAAACTTAAAGTGTACCTGTCATTTCCAGATAAGCTGCCGTGTGTGTGTTTATCATTTGTTTCAACAGATTTCTTCTCTGCAGGCTTTATCTCTAATTTGCATTTCTCCCAGAGCTGGTGGGCGGAGCTCATTCCTCCCCCCCTCCATAGACTTGTATTGCTTGTCTTGTAGACACAGGACAAAGCTGACCTGATTTTCGGAGAGTAATACAGTCTCACAGGAGACGGGGAAAGAAGCTTGATATCAGGAGAAAGAAGCATTTTTGTCTAACAAGATATATTACAAAGTTTCTTATATTCACTTGTACTATTGATCTATGCAAAGTTTGTTCGAATGAAAGTGTCTGTTTACCCCCTTCCCGACCTATGACATACCTGTACGTCATGGGTGGCAAGGTGTTCCCGACCCATGACATACAGGTACGTCATGAACATTACTGCCGCTACTCGCGGCACCCCGCAGCGCCCGGAAAGATGGTGGCTATCACTGATAGCCAGCCATCTTACCGTGCGACCACGGGGGGTTTCATCACCGCGCTGCTATCAGCTGGTCAAATCTGACTAGCTGATAGCAGCGTTTCGCTATGAAAATACTTAGCAGCGCGGTGTGTGAGTCCGGATCACGGGGATCGGGACACACATCGCTCTGCTAAGTGTCCCTGACCCGTCCCCCGGCGTCACTTACCCGTCCGAGCGGTGTCCCGAGCGGTCCCGGCGTCCTCCAGGCGGTCCCGGCGGTGGTGCGTCCCGGAGGTGAGTTTCCGGCAGCAGTGCGGCATCTTCATTGGCAGCAGTGAGATCGCCGTAAAGCGATCTCACTGCTGCCTCTGAGAGTTTCAAAACTGCAACTCCCAGCATGCCCAGACAGCCTTTGGCTTTCTGGGCATGCTGGGAGTTGTAGTTTTGCAACATCTGGAGGTCCACAGTTTGGAGACCACTGTATAATGGTCTCCAATCTGTGCTCTTCCAGATGTTGCAAAACTACAAATCTCAGCATGCTCAGTCTGTCCAGGCATGCTGGGAGTTGTAGTTCTCTAACATCTGTAAGAGCACAGATTGGAGACCATTATACAGTGGTCTCCAAACTGTGGACCTCCAGATGTTGCAAAACTACAACTCCCAGCATGCCCAGACTGCCCAAGCATGCTGGAAGTTGTAGTTCGGCAACATCTGATCCTTCAGATATTGCCGAACTACAACTTCCAGCATGCCTGGGCAGTCTGGGCATGCTGGGAGTTGTAGTTTTGCAACAACTGGAGGCACACTAGTTGGGAAACATTGTCCGTTTCCTACCTCAGTGCCTCCAGCTGTTGCAATTGTTGCAAAACTATAACTCCCAGCATGCACTGGCAGACCATGCATGCTGGGAGTTGTAGTTTTGCAACAGCTGGAGGCACACTGGTTTGGAAACACTAAGTTTGGTTGCAAAACACTTGAAAGTTTATTACTTAACTTAGTGTTTCCAAACCAGCGTTCCTCCAGCTGTTGCAAAACTACAACTCCCAGCATGCACGGACAGCCAAAGGGCATGCTCGGAGTTTGCAACAGCTGGATGTTTGCCCCCTCCCCCCAATGTGAATGTACAGGGTACACTCACATGGGCGGAGGTTTACAGTGAGTGCTGCAAGTTTGAGATGGCGCAAATTTTGCGCTGCAGCTCAAACTTCCAGGTGCAAACTTGCTGTGAACCTCTGCCCATGTGACTGTACCCTAAAAACACTACACTACACTAACACTAACCTAAAATAAAAAGTAAAAAACACTACATATACACATAGCCCTACACAGCCCCCCTCCCCCAAAAAATGAAAAACGTCTGGTACGCTACTGTTTCCAAAACGGAGCCTCCAGCTGTTGCAAAATAATAACTCCCAGTATTGCCAGACAGCCATTGACTGTCCAGGCATGCTGGGAGTTTTGCAACAGCTGGAGGCACCCTGTTTGGGAATCATTGGCATAGAATAGCCCTATGCAAATCCCTAATTCAGGCCTCAAATGCGCATGGCGCTCTCTCACTTTGGAGCCCTGTCGTATTTCAGGGCAACAGTTTTGGGACACATATGGGGTATCGCCGTACTCGGGAGAAATTGCCTTACAAATTTTGGGGGCCTTTTTCTTCTTTAACCCCTTATGAAAAGTTGAAGTTGGGGTGTACACCAGCATGTTAGTGTAAAAAAAATTTTTTTTACACTGACATGCTGGTGTTGCCCTATACTTTTCATTTTCACAAGAGGTAAAAGGGAAAAAAGACCCCCAAAATTTGTAACACAATTTCTCCCGACTACAGAGATACCCCATATGTGGGCGCAAAGTGCTCTGGGGGCGCACAGCAAGGCCCAGAAGGGAGAGTGCACCATGTACATTTGAGGTGATTTGCACAGGGGTGGCTGATTGTTACAGCAGTTCTGACAAACGCAAAACAATAAATATCCATATGTGACCCCATTTTGGAAACTACACCCCTCACGGAATGTAATAAGGGGTGCAGTGAGCATTTACACCCCACTGGTGTATGACAGATTTTTGGAACAGTGGTCTGTGAAAATGAAAAATAAAATTTTTGATTTGCACAGTCCACTGTTTCAAATATCTGTCAAACCCCAGTGGGGTGTAAATGCTCACTGCACCCCTTATTAAATTCCATGAGGGGCATAGTTTCCAAAATGTGGTCACATGTGGGGGGGGGGGGGTCCACTGTTCTGGCACCATAGGGGCTTCCTAAATGGGACATGCCCCCCAAAAACCCTTTCAGAAAAACTCACTCTCCAAAATCCCATTGTCGCTCCTTCCCTTCTGAGCCCTCTACTGCGCCCGCCGAACACTTTACATACGCATATGAGGTATTTCCTTACTCGAGAGAAATTGGGTTACAAATTTTAGGGTGATTTCTCTCCTTTTACCCCTTGTAAAAATTCAAAAATTGGGTCTACAGGAAAATGCGAGTGTAAAAAATGAAGATTTAGAATTTTCTCCTTCACTTTGCTGCTATTCCTGTGAAACACCTAAAGGGTTAAAACACTTACTGAATGTCATTTTGAATACTTTGGGGGGTGCAGTTTTTATAATGGGGTCATTTGTGGGGTATTTCTAATATGAAGACCCTTAAAATCCACTTCCAACCTGAACTGGGCCCTGAAAAATTACGATTTTGAAAATCTTGAGAAAAATTGGAAAATTGCTGCGGAACTTTGAAGCCCTCTGATGTCTTCCAAAAGTAAAAACTTGTCAATTTTTTTATGCAAACACAAAGTAGTCATATTGTATATGTGAATCAATATGTAATTTATTTGGAATATCCATTTTCCTTTCAAGCAGAGACTTTCAAAGTTAGAAAAATGCTAAATTTTCAAAATTTTCATGAAATTTATAGATTTTTTACCAAGAAAGGATGCAAATATCAGTGAAATTTTACCAATAACATAAAGTAGAATATGTCACGAAAAAACAATCTCGGAATCAGAATGATAAGTAAAAGCATTCCAAAGTTATTAATGTTTAAAGTGACAGTGGTCAGATTTTCAAAAAATGCCCAGGTCATGAAGGTGAAAATGGGCTGGGTCATGAAGGGGTTAAGAGCATTAAAAAAAATACTCACAAAGCAGGCCAACTTCTCTCTATAGACTGTATGAATATTTTGTGGCTTTGAGGTGTACACCCACCTACAAACTGACCTTGGAGTTGTGCTGCCTGATACTATTGAACAGTTATACCATCTGTCAGGAATATTTTTCTCTGTATGGTGGTATTATTACTCCCTTAAAGGGGTACTCCGCTGCTCAGCGTTTGGAACAAACTGTTCCGAACGCTGGAGCCGGCGCCAGGAGTTTGTGATGTCATAGCCCCGCCTCTCATGACGTCATGCCTTGCCCCCTCAATGCAAGTCTATGGGAGGGGGCGTGACAGCATCATAGCCCCGCCCCTCATGACATCATGCCTTGCCCCCTCAATGCAAGTCTATGGGAGGAGGGCGTCATGAGGGGCGGGGCTATGACATTACGAACTCCCGGCACCGGCTCCAGCGTTCAGAACAGTTTGTTCCAAATGCTGAGCAGCGGAGTACCCCTTTAAACTCCATGCAAAAAAATGACCCATAAACATAACATTGAAAACTAAGCAAATAATCCCAACATTACGAAAGTTCTCATCTGTTATGTGTCTAAGAGCACAAACCCATGTTAGCTGTTTATAGAAGCGGGGCTGGGATAAATCCTGCACTTTGGATTTTAATGGGATTCTTATTCTGTAGACACTAAAGTGAAGCCATCTGTCAATGAAACTGTAAGACAATTCCACATTAACTTCCCAGTAAGTATAATCATTCAGTAGCAGACGTATGACACCCAATGTTCCTCTCTACTCCAGCAGGTGTGATGTGTAATATGGGGAAATGTGATGACTCGGGTGGAGACCACATACTGTAAACTTGTCATGTTATTTCTGAGAAGTTTACTAAAGTCATAGGAAACTTAAAGGGGTATTCCAGGAAAAAACGTTTTTTATATATATCAACTGGCTCCAGAAAGTTAAACAGATTTGTAAATTACTTCTATTAAAAAATCTTAATCCTTGCAGTACTTATGAGCTTCTGAAGTTAAGGTTGTTCTTTTCTGTCTAAATCCTCTCTGATGACACCTGTCTCGGGAAACACCCAGTTTAGAAGAAAATCCCCATAGCAAACCTCTTCTAAACTGGGCGTTTCCCGAGACAGGTGTCATCAGAGAGGATTTAGACAGAAAAGAACAACCTTAAAGAGGTACTCCGGTGAAAACCTTTTTTCTTTTAAATCAACTGGTGGCAGAAAGTTAAACATATTTGTAAATTACTTCTATTAAAAAATCTTAATCCTTCCTGTACTTATTAGCTGCTGAATAAGACAGAGGAAATTCTTTTCTTTTTGGAATGCTCTCTGATTACATCACGAGCACAGTTCTCTCTGCTGACGTTATTATAATAATATAATAATTTGAACCCAAGTCCCCAGCACTGCAAGGCAGCAGTGCTAACCACTGAGCCACCAAGTACTGGAAGGATTAAGATTTTTTAATAGAAGTAATTTACAAATATGTTTAACTTTCTGCCACCAGTTGATTTAAAAGAAAAAAGGTTTTCACCGGAGTACTTCTTTAACTTCAGAAGCTCATAAGTACTGAAAGGATTAAGATTTTTTAATAGAAGTAATTTACAAATCTGTTTAACTTTCTGGAGCCAGTTGATATATGTAAAAAAGTTTTTTTCCTGGAATACCTCTTTAACCTCTTAAGGACCAAGGGCGTACAGGTACGCCTTTGCTCCCTGGTACTTAAGGACCAAGGGCGTACCTGTATGCCCGTGGGAATTTCGGTCCCCGCCGCGCGTCGGGTGGGGACCGGGCCGGGGTGACTGCTGATATCTATCAGCAGGCACCCCGCGCAAATGCTCAGGGGGGTCATCAGACCCCCCCCATGTCGGCGATTTGCGGTTATTCCGGGTCATACGGGTCTATAGTGACCCGGAAAATAAAGGGGATCGTGGATGTCCTAGACACCCACGATCCCCCTGTAGCAATAGGAGTGAGGTGGCAGAGGTGCCACCCCTCCTATCTCTGTTATTAGTGGTCTAGACGCGACCACCAATAGCAGATCGGGGGCGGAGGGGTTTACTTTCGGTTTCCCCATCCTGCCCTCCCACAATAGGCAGGGCAGGACGGGGAAACCGACAGGGACCGGCGCTGAAGATCCACTTACCCATCGGCGATGGCAGCGGGCGACGATCAGTGGCGGCAGCGGGCGACAATCGGTGGAAGAAGAGGACGGCGACGCAGCTCCCTGGAACCGACGGAAGCCGGTGAGTTACTTAGCAACATCTGGAGGGCTACAGTCTGAGACCACTATAGTGGTCTCTAAACTGTAGCCCTCCAGATGTGGCAAAACTACAACTCCCAGCATGCCCAGAGAGCTGTTTAGGCATGCTGGGAGTTGCAGTTTTGCAACAGCTGGAGGTCTACAGTTTGAGACCACTGCACAGTGATCTCTATACTGTGCACCTCCAGATCTTGCAAAACTACAACTCTCAGCATGCCCACACAGCAGTTTTCTGTCTGGGCATGCTGGGATTTGTAGTTTTGCAACATCTGGAGGTCCACAGTTTGGAGATCACTGTGCAGTGGTCTCAAACTGTAGACCTCCAGCTGTTGCAAAACTGTTGTCCTTTACTTTTTATTTTCACGGGAGGTAAAGGGAAAAAAAGACCCCCAAAATTTGTAACGCAATAGCTCCTGAGTACGGAAATACCCCATATGTGGGCGTAAAATGCTCTGTGGACGCACAACAAGGCTCAGAAGTGAGAGCGCACATGTACATTTGAGGCCTAAATTGATGATTTGCACAGGGGTGGCTGATTTTACAGCGGTTCTGACATAAACCCAAAAAAATAAATACCCACATGTGACCCCATTTTGGAAACGAAACCCCTCACGGAACGTAACAAGGGGTATAGTGAGCCTGAACACCCCACAAATTTTCATTAAAGTTGGATGGGAAAATGAAAAAAAAAATTTTTTTCACAAAAATGCTGGTGTCACCCTAAATTTTTCATTTTCACAAGGGAAAATAAAAAAAAGCCCCCCAAAATTTGTAACCCCGTTTCTTCTGAGTAAGAACATACCCCATATGTGGATGTAAAGTGCTCTATGGGTGCACTACAATGCTCAGAAGAGAAGGAGCACGATTGGGATTTTGAAGAGAAAATTTGTCCGGAATTGAAGGTCACTTGTGTTTACAAAGCCCCCATGGTACCAGAACAATGGACCCCCCCATATGTGACCCCATTTTGGAAACTACACCCCTCATGTAATGTAATAAGGGGTACAGTGAGCATTTACGCCCCACAGGTGTCTGACAGATTTTTGGAACAGTGATCCGTGAAAATGAAAAATTTTATTTTCCATTTGCACAGCCCACTGTTCCAAAGATCTGTCAAACGCCAGTGGGGTGTAAATGCTCACTGCACCACTTATTAAATTCTGTGAGGGGTGTAGTTTCCAAAATAGGGTCACAAGTGGGGGGGTCCACTGTTCTGGCACCACGGGGGGCTTTGTAAATGCACATGGCCCCTGACTACCATTCCAAACGAATTCTCTTTCCAAAAGCTCAATGGTGCTCCTCTTCTTCTGAGCATTGTAGTTCGCCCGTAGTGCACTTCAGGTCAACTTATGGGGTACCTCCATACTCAGAAAAGATGGGGTTACAAATTTTGGGGGGTATTTTCTGCTATTAACCCTTGCAAAAATGTGAAATTTGGGGGGAAACACATTTTAGTGAAAATTATTATATATATATATTTTTTACATATGCAAAAGTCGTGAAACCCCTGTGGGGTATTAAGGCTCACTTTATTCCTTGTTACGTTCCTCAAGGGGTCTAGTTTCCAAAATGGTATGCCATGTGTTTTTTTTGCTGTTCTGGCACCATAGGGGCTTCCTAAATGCGACATGTCCCCCGAGCAAAATTTGCTCTAAAAAAGCCAAATATCACTCCTTCTCTTCTGAGCATTGTAGTTCGCCCATAGTGCACTTCAGGCCAACTTATGGGGTACCTCCATACTCAGAAGAGATGGGGATACAAATTTTGGGGGTATTTTCTGCTATTAACCCTTGCAAAAATGTGAAATTTGGGGGGAAACACACATTTTAGTGAAAAAAAATTTTTTTTTTTACATATACAAAAGTCGTGAAACACCTGTGGGATATTAAGGCTCACTTTATTCCTTATTACGTTCCCCAAGGGGTCTAGTTTCCAAAATGGTATGCCATGTGGTTTTTTTTTTGCTGTTCTGGCAACATGCCCCCCAAAAACTATTTCTGAAAAACGTACTCTCCAAAATTCCCTTGTCGCTTCTTCGCTTCTGAGCCCTCTACTGCGCCCGCCGAACACTTTACATAGACATATGAGGTATGTGCTTACTCGAGAGAAATTGGGCTACAAATACAAGTATACATTTTCTCCTTTTACCCCTTATAAAAATTAAAAAATTGGGTTTACAAGAACATGCGAGTGTAAAAAATGAAGATTGTGAATTTTCTCCTTCACTTTGCTTCTATTCCTGTGAAACACCTAAAGGGTTAAAACACTTACTGATTGTCATTTTGAATACTTTGGGGGGTGTAGTTTTTATAATGGGGTCATTTGTGGGGTATTTCTAATATGAAGACCCTTCAAATCCACTTCAAACCTGAACTGGTCCCTGAAAAAAAGCAAGTTTCAAAATTTTGTGAAAAATTGGAAAATTGCTGCTGAGCTTTGAAGCCCTCTGGTGTCTTCCAAAAGAAAAAACTCGTCAATTTTATTATGCAAACATAAAGAAGACATATTGGAAATGTGAATAAAAAAAAATAATTTGGAATATCCATTTTCCTTACAAGCAGAAAACTTCAAAGTTAGAAAAATGCAAAATTTTCAAATTTTTCATCAAATTTTGGGATTTTTCACCAAGAAAGGATGCAAGTTACCACAAAATTTTACCTCTATGTTAAAGTAGAATATGTCACGAAAAAACAATCTCGGAATCAGAATGATAACTAAAAGCATTCCAGAGTTATTAATGTTTAAAGTGACAGTGGTCAGATGTGCAAAAAAACGCTCTGGTCCTAAGGTGTAAAATGGCCTGGTCCTTAAAGGGTTAAAGGGGTACTCCGGTGGAAAACATTTTTATTTTTTTTTTTTTTAAATCAACTGGTGCCAAAAAGTTAAACAGATTTGTAAATGACATCTATTAAAAAAATCTTTACCCTTCCAGTATTTTTTAGCAACTGTATGCTACAGTGGAAATTCTTTTATTTTTGAATTTCTTTTTTGTCTTGTCCACAATGCTCTCTGCTGACACCTCTGTCTATGTCAGGAACTGTCCAGAGCAGGATAGGTTTGCTATGGGGATTTTCTCCTGCTCTTGACAGCTCCTGGTACGGGCATCAGGTGTCAGCAGAGAGCACTGTTGACAAGACAAAAAATAAATTCATAAATAAAAGAGTTTCCTCTGTAGCATACATCTGCTAAAAAGTACTGGAAGGGTAAAGATTTTTTTAATAAAAATCATTTACAAATCTGTTTAACTTTCTGGCACCAGTTGATTAAAAAAAAATATATATATATATGTTTTCCACTGGAGTACCCCTTTAAAGGGAGCTCACACACAACCACCTTTTATTGCTGTTCCTATCACCTCCAATAGGTGGCACTAAAGAGTAAACTCTCTTTCTTCTGGAGGAAGGCTGGGACGTTGCATCACCTGTAAGACTCCACACACCAGCTATGTGTTCTCAACAAGGAGAATATTTACTTCTTTGATGTCATGGTCTTTCTGCTAGACAGCACCCTGCTCTGACATTAAAGGAAAAGTATCATGGAAAAAACTTATCCCCTCACTGAAAGATAGGGGATAAGTTTTAGATCGAGGGGGGGGGTCTGCGATCTAAAACTCCTGTCCGCGATCTCCTGTCTGGAGCCCTGGCTCTCCCCCACAGCGTCATGTCACAACTCCCCTATATCGCACTATGGGAGAGCCAAAGATTGCTGAATGGCTTTCCAATAGAGCGAAATGGAGGGAGCGTAGCGGCCTCCCGCTTCGGACGGGGGTCATAACGCACGGCTGTGAAGGAGAGCCAGGGCTCCAAACAGGAGATCGCGGGTGGCCCCAATGTTCGGACCACCCCATGATCTAAAATGTTTCCCCTATCCTTCCTACAGCAGGCTTTAGCTAGCTCTCTGGTGCCGGGCAGTAATTCACTGCATCATCCATTTATTTATTTATGTCACTGTGCCACATTTTTTGTATTCATGTTCACCAGGATAGTCAGGGTGCGGTGCCCTTCTGGGTGTCCCAGGGCCGGCTTTGCCCTTAGGCAAAATAGAGTGCCCTCTTGATGTGGCCAGTCTGTCTGCAGTGAGAAAGTTAGACACCACTCGCTCAGGCAACAGCATGAGGAGGAGGTTTGTTACAGTGTGTCACTCCAGTAGTAAGCTAATTACATGAGAAGGAGGTTTGTTAGTGTGTCACCCCAGTAGTAAGGTAAATACATGAGGAGGAGGTTTTTTACAGTGTGTCACCTCAGTAGTAAGTTGGGGCATGTCAAAGGTCGAGCCAATGGGTGAAGTAAAGGGTGCGGCAAAATTAGCTTTTGCCTAGGGTGGCAAGAATCCTTACACCAGCCCTGGGGTGTCCCTCCTGGTGGTCGAGGGGAGGTGTGTGCGGCCTTTATTGGGTGATACCTCCAGATGCTAGGAGCATTCGTGGTCCCTTTGTAGCTTTGGAGAAAAGGTACATCGATCGTGGGCCCTTGCAGGTGCCTTCTGGTCCGGAAGGAAAGGGTAGGTTTGTTGGGGGGCCTCTCTCCTTTCAGAGAAGGGCTTGCAATGGTGCGCACTTTTTTTGTAGTGTGACACACTTGCACTTTTTCTTGCACTTGGGTGATAGAGAGAATGTTCCTTGGCTCTGGTGCCACATATTAAAGGAAGCATCCCGGCAAGTCAATGCTTAACTATTTGAAGAACATTGAACTATGATAAGCATTGTTAGCCAAAACAGAATCTACTCTAGAAAGAAGAGTTACCCATTTGTAGACAACTGTTAAAGGTTCCCACGACAAAGGCCTACTAGCAAACCAGTCATAGGAAATATGAAACATGTTGCTGACTTTCTATGTACAAATATCCCATCCCTAAGCCAAACCACCCAATACGTCGGTTTTCTCAATATGAATATTTGTTTTCTATCCAGGTTAATAGATAGATATGTCTGATATCCCTGTTTCTTTGCAATTAATTAAGTTAAACTTCCACAACATGAAAAAGTTCTGTTTCACAAGTTCAACACAACAGGAATCCTCTATGGGAAAATAACTTGAGGGGAATGTCTCCTTCTGCAACCAATTTTTTTTCTATTACTCAATATACTTACAATAAAACATAGCAACTTTACAAATAGTGAGAATGATCAACGTAACATTTACAGTTCCATTGTAGATCTATGTGTCTCCATGATCATCAGGACCGATGCAAGGATTTTTGTCTACACAGGTGAAGGTGCATTTTGGTGCCCCCTCCCAACACCTATTGTGAACCTCAAATATGAGGCCCCTTACTGACAAAATGTCATGGCGTAACATGGGTTTCAGATCTATGTGGAGAAACATGGCCTGGTCAGATGGATCCAGATCTCTATGGAGGAACATGGCCTGGTCAGATGGATCCAGATCTCTGTGGAGGAACATGGCCTGGTCAGATGGATCCAGATCTCTGTGGAGGAACATTGCCTGGTCAGATGGATCCAGATCTCTGTGGAGGAACATGGCCTGGTCAGATGGATCCAGATCTCTGTGGAGGAACATGGCCTGGTCAATGGATCCAGATGTCTGTGGAGAAACATGGCCTGGTCAGATGGATCCAGATGTCTGTGGAGAAATATGGCCTGGTCAATGGATACAGATCTCTGTAGAGAAACATGTCCTGGTCAGATGGATCCAGATGTCTGTGGAGAAACATGGCCTGGTCAATGGATACAGATCTCTGTGGAAAAACATGGCCTGGTAAGATTGATCCGGATCTCTGTGGAGAAACATGGCCTGGTCAGATGGATACAGATCTATGTAGAGAAACATGGCCTGGTCAGATGGATACAGATCTATGTAGAGAAACATGGTCTGGTCAGATGGAAACAGATCTCTGTGGAGGAACATGGCCTGGACAGATGGATACAGATCTATGTAGAGAAACATGGCCTGGTCAGATGGATACAGATCTATGTAGAGAAACATGGTCTGGTCAGATGGAAACAGATCTCTGTGGAGGAACATGGTCTGGTCAGATGGATACAGATCTCTGTGGAGAAACATGGTCTGGTCAGATGGATCCGGATCTATGTAGAGAAACATGGCCTGGACAGATGGAAACAGATCTCTGTGGAGGAACATGGCCTGGTCAGATAGATCCAGATCTCTGTGGAGAAACATGGCCTGTTCAGATGGATCCGGATCTATGTAGAGAAACATGGCCTGGTCAGATGGAAACAGATCTCTGTGGAGGAACATGGCCTGGTCAGATGGGTCAAGATCTATGTAGAGAAACATGGTCTGGTCAGATGGAAACAGATCTCTGTGGAGGAACATGGCCTGGTCAGATGGATCCGGATCTCTGTCGAGTACATAGTCTGGTCAATGGATACAGATCTCTGTGGAGAAACATGACCTGGTCAATGGATACAGATCTCTGTGGAGAAACATGTTCTTCTCAGTTGGGTCCAAATTTCTGTGGATAAACATGGCCTGGTCAGATTGATGCAGACCTGAAGGCCAAAGGAGGTCCATTGTGCTACTAGATAGTGTTTCCTAATAAACTAACCATTACATAAATACAGTATAGACAATATAAGACAGTCTGCTTCTTTCCTCATGCCTTCCACTTGTTTCATAGACAGGATATTACACCCTAAGCTGATAAGAACAGTAATCTGTATTGGAAAACACACACTCCTCGGTAAGCTGACACGGCTCTGACAACAAACCTCCATTGCATTAGTAGCCCATGCACCGCATTTGTTTTGAATATATTTAGCTAATGCCATTTTTTTGTGAGCAAATGGAAAGAAAAAAATATATACAAGCTTTTCCTGGGAGATATCACTGGCAACATTGGCAAGAGGGAGATAGAACTGTTCTACTTAGCAGACAACACATGCAAATCCCATTATGATATTACATGGGCATTTGTACTGCTGTATCTCTTCCAAATAATAGTATAGAGATGCAAATAGAGGACATCGCATGTAAACAACCTTGTTATAATAACTCAAATTAACCCACCACAAGATTGACCCTATTTGAACGCATTGGGAAACGCATTTGCATAAATTGTCTGCCTTCTCGGGGGAAAAAAAATATATAACATCTATAAGAATCTTCAGTAAATGGATCGTTTGCAGATGACTGGTTTCCTCCAATGTTAATTTTCCTCTGGAATGTAATTTTCTCTTACATACCCTATTCAAGTCAAACAAAATGCAGCTAATATTGGCCAAAAACGACATTACATTGCCTGCAAGACAAAACAGTTCACCGATCGGGTTCCAGATAATGAATCCACTTTAGTGTAACTTGGGCCGCGAATGTACGGAAATTCTCGACTAACAAGGAGAAAGTAGATCGCAGAGTAACTTGTAAAAAGTGTCTGACCTGGTTTTGTTCTTGTATAAAATAAAGCCCCCGGGAATATTTAGACTCGTACCGGAGAAATTTCTGTTTACGCAACTCATTTTTTTTTTCAGATTGTTCAGGAAAGTAAAACATAAAGATTTATGGGTTTCACGTTAAAGAAATGAATCTCTGAGACGGTATCTAGAACAGGCAGCACATCAGAAAACGTTATGAAAGCGTCTAGACTAGAACAAAAACATTGCAGGGTGGTATTGAGCGCACATTCACGCTATAGGTCGGATTAAACAGTTGAAGGGGTTTTCAGATTTATTTAAAATATAGGATTATGGTAAACTAAAAAAAAAAAAAAAAAAACTATGTCCCACCCCTTTAGTGCTTGCTACATCCAGCGTTGGGGCTCCGTTGATATGGACACTATCCATGTCACTGCTGAAGCCAATTACTGGCCTCAAGGGTATATGGCTCAAGGCCACAGAGGACCATACACTGTAATATACAGCCATCTGCAAGGAACTATAGCACAGCCTCATACATTTCAATGGAGGCTGCACAGTAGGTGGGATGGAGGAGTTGGTTTTATTATGTAGCCATTATGTGGCCACCAGTGATAGGGCAGACCAGCTAGGGGCATACCACAGTCCTGCTAACCGAGTGAAGGATCAAGAAATATTAGCCCCCTGGGATGTGGTACCCCCCCCCCCACACACACAAGTAGTGCCCGCTCTCTCTCCTTTGCCAGGCCATGTCCTTACCATATTGGTACATTTTTATTAGCCCGCTTGCCACTTCAAGGCCATCTTATCCAAGTGGGTCCCTAACCTAAAATACATAGTATTGAGCGGCGACCCCCCCTCAGGGGAACAACCCAGCAGTCTGGCCACCCCACTGCTGCAAAACCAAGCCCCCCAGGCTCTGGACCACACCACCCAACATGCAGAGCACTGCAGCAACAAAGAGTAACAGTGAAATAGCCCTATGTATGCTTACATTATTTACAGAAAGAGACAATGAGACAGCACTATCTGTACCGATATCCTGAACGAGGAGAAACAGCGAGGTAGCACTATCTGAACCTATGTCATTTGCAAGGGAGAGACAAGGAGGTAGCACTATCTATGTCTACATGATCTACTAGGAAGAACAGGGAGGTAGCTGCATCTAAATGTATATCTATCACAGGAAGAGTCAAGGAGGCAGCACTATCTGTGTCTACATCATTTTCAGGCTAAAGACAAGGAGATAGCACTATCCTTGCCTACATCATTTACAAGGAAAAACAGGAAGGTAGCTGTATCTGAATTTATATCAGTTACATCAAGGAGCATGGCACTATGTAAACCTTAGAAAAAGAAGCAGCAAGACGACACTAGTTGTACCTACATCATTTACTAGGAGAAACAGGGAGGCAGCACTATCTGTGCCTACATAATTTACAAGGAAAGACAGGGAGATAGTACTATTTGTGCATGCAAAATTAACAGAAAGAGACAACCAGGCAACACTATGTGTACTTACATTATTTACTAGGAGAAACAGGGAGGTAGCACTATCTGAGTCTACATAATTTGCAGGGGAGAAACGAAGAGGCAGCACTATCTGTGCTTACATAATTTACTAGGAAAAACAGGGAGATAGCACTGTGTGTGCCTACATCATCTACAGAAAGAGACACCCAGGCAGCACTATGTGTACTTAAATCATTTATGAGGAGAAACAAGGAGGTAGCACTATCTGAGTCTACGTCATTTACTGGGGAGAAACAAGGAGGCAGCACTATCTGTGCCAACATAATTTCCTTGAAATATAGAAGGTAGCACTATGTGTGCCTACATAATTTACTAAAAAGAGACAGTGAAGCAGAACTATCTATACCTACTTCATTTATAAGGTAAGACAACAATGTAGCACTACTTGTGCCCACACATATTAATAGGCAAAAACACGGACTATACTTCCCCATCTTGTAAAAGGACCCACTGAAACTGGAACAAAGTGATGTACGTACCTGCCAGGTTGTCACATGAGCTCTGGTTAAACAACATACTCCTTTAAGACAATGAAAATGCAATTGATCAGTGTTTTCCAACCAGGGTGCCTCCAGCTGTTGCATATTGGTTGGGAAACACTGATCTATTTCATTGTTATAGAGCGAGCCATATAGTACATACTTTTGCCTATTAAGATATGTGAGCGCAAATAGTTCCACATTGTTGTCTAACCTTATAAATGATGTAGGTACAGATAGCGCTGTATCCTTGTTTTTTCCATGCAACTGATGTACACTCAGATAGTGCTGCCTCCATGTTTCTCTAAATTAATTATACAGGCACAGATTGTTTTGTCTCTTCGACTCTTTTAAGTTATATAAATTCAGATCTGGCTGCCTCCCTCTTTCTCCTAGTAAATGATGTAGGTACACATAGTGCTACCTCCCTGTTTCTCTGAGTAAATGATATAGGCACAAGTAATGCAGCCTCCTTGACTCTTCCTGTAACTAATATGAATTCAGATACAGCTACCTCCCTGTTTTTCCTAGTAAATTACATAAGCACACAAAGTGCTGCCTCTTTGTTTCTTCTCTACAAATGATGTAGACTCAAATAGTCCTTCCTCCCCGTTTCTCCTAATAAATGATGTAGGTAAAGATAGTGTTGCCTCCTTGACTCTTTCTGTTAAGACAATAACAGTTCAATAGATCAGTGTTTCTCAACCAGGGTGCCTCCAGTTGTTCCAAAACTAAAACTTCCAGCATGCTGGGAGTTGTAGTTATGCAACAGCTAGAGGCATTCCAAATTGGGAAACTGAAATAGATGAATATATGGGGCAAATATTTGCAGATTTTTATTTTTTTTTAAGATGTTACTAGTAATCCTATAATTTCCTTGCCACATTTTATCAAAATTTAGCGAAAACAGATTGTACCAAACACAACTATATGGACTGCACCCTGTGAATACACCCTATGACCACAGTTACCTTTTTTTATATAAAAACAGTTCACAATGTTATTGTTAAATCTACAATAATCATCTACTACTTACTTAAAATAAAAAATAAAAATAAATAAATAAATGGAAATAAAAATTCTCCACATGCATTTTTTTTGACGAAACAGCATTAAAATACACCGCTATATAACCTGCGATTCGCGGGAATGAGAACGGTCTGTGTCCTTTCAGATTAAGAACGGGGAGAATGACTCCGCAGAGGGGATGTTTTAATGACTTGGTCACCTGGTGTGAGGGAGGGGAGACATGAAAAGGTCTGCGGCGGAACAGATAAGTGAAGTTTTGGAGAGAGAATTGCACCTCTGAATGAGCACTGAGTGCTGGGAATGATGTAAATCTCGATGGCGATACTCAGGTCCCATAATGTTCGGAGAGTATGTGCGCTCAGCTGATAAGATTACAGCCAGCGACAAAATCCACCTCCATGCTCCATTGATGTCTGCTTACCCTTCCCTCAACTTAAGCGCCGTTAAAAAATGGATTGGTGACCATTAAAACCAGCGTGTCCTTTTTATCATTAGGATCAAGAGAATGTGAAGCATCTGGAATGTTTTATGTATAAAGATAATGGAGAAATAATATATAGATACAGTACATATAAATACATATACGGTACAATGCATTCAGAACATCTTCAGACCATTCCACTTTTTCACATTTTGTTGTGTTGCTCCTTGTGCTACAATAAAAAAAAAAAAAATTTAAAAAAATCAAGTACCTCCATCATTCTGCACTCTGTCCCCCCTAAATTGTACAAGCCTTTGCTAATTTATTGAAAAGGAAAAACTAAAATTTTGTAGTGACTTAAGTCTTCAGACCCTTTACTCAGGACTTAGTTGAAGCCCCTATGGCAGTGACTCCAGCCTCCTGTCTTCTTGGGGATGAGGCTACAATGTTTACACACCTGGATTTTTGGATTTTTGGCCAGATCCTCACTAGCTCGTTCAGGCTGGATGGGACCTTCGGTGGAAGCCATATCCAGGTCATTCCATTGGGTTCAAGTCAGGGCTCTGGCTGGGCTACTCAAGAAAATTTACAGAGTTGTTCCCATCCCTGTGTTGTCTACTCTTGTCTGTGTGCTTAAGCTCGTTGTCTTGTTGGAAGGTGAACCTTCAGCCCAGTCTGAAGGCCAGAGCACTCTGGATCAGCTTTTTTTTAATTAAAGAATATCTCTATATTCCAGCTTCCCCTCAACCTAGTATCCCTATCCCAGCCACTGAAAGCAGCCCCACAGCCCGATACTGCCCCCACCATGCTTCACTGTAGGGATGGTATTGGACAGGTCATGGGCAGTGCCCGGTTTCTTCCAGACATGATGCTGCCCCCACCATGATCACTGTAGGGATGGTATTGGGCAGGTCATGGGCAGTGCCCAGTTTCATCCAGACATGATGCTGCCCCCGCTATGATAACTGTAAGGATGGTATTGGGCAGGTGATGGGCAGTGCCTGGTTTCCTCCAGGCATAATGCTGCCCCCACCATGATCACTGTAGGGATAGTATTGGGCAGGTGATGGGCAGTGCCTGGTTTCGTCAAGACATGATGCTGCCCCCACCATGCTTCACTGTAGGGATGGTATTGGGCAGGTGATGGGCAGTGCCTGGTTTCCTCCAGGCATGATGCTGCCCTCACCATGATCACTGTAGAGATGGTATTGAGCAGGTAATGGGCAGTGCCTGGTTTCCTTCCGACATGATGTTGCCCCCACCATGCTTCACTGTAGGGATAATATTGGGCAGGTGATGGACAGTGCCTAGTTTACTCCAGACATGAAGCTGCCCCCATTCTTCACTGTAGAGATAATATTGGACTGTGATTGTTGGCAGTGCCTGGTTTTCTCCACACATGACTCAAACACAGAGGTTTGCTGCTTAAGGGGACCTTGTTATGTACTGGGTGCCTACCTGCCGATTCACCTGGCTCTCTTCTTACCTATCTGCCTACCTGTCTACTCACATGGCTTCCTTCCTACCTATCTACCTACTCACCTGGCTGCCTACCTGCCTACTCATCTGGCTTCCTCCCTACCTATCTACCTAACTAACTGGCTGTATATTAACCTACCCCCATGGCTGCCTACCTACCTGGTTCCCTTCCTACCTATCTACTTAACTAACTAACTGGCTGTATATTTACCTACCCAACTGGCTGCCTACCTACCTAACTGACTGTCTACTTACCTACTCCCCTACCCACCTGGCTGCCTACTCACCTGGCTCCCTTTCTACCTACCTTACTAACGATCTAACTGGCTGTCTTTTTATCTACCCACCTGGCTGCCTACATACCTGTCACGATGCCGGCTGGCAGGTAGTGGACCCTCTGTGCCAGAGAGGGATTGGCGTGGACCGTGCTAGTGGACCGGTTCTAAGCCACTACTGGTTTTCACCAGAGCCCGCCGCAAAGCGGGATGGTCTTGCTGCGGCGGTAGTGACCAGGTCGTATCCACTAGCAACGGCTCACCTCTCTGGCTGCTGAAGATAGGCGCGGTACAAGGGAGTAGGCAGAAGCAAGGTCGGACGTAGCAGAAGGTCGGGGCAGGCAGCAAGGATCGTAGTCAAGGGCAACGGCAGAAGGTCTGGAAACACTGGCAAGGGACACACAAGGAACGCTTTCACTGGCACTAAGGCAACAAGATCCGGCAAGGGAGTGCAAGGGAAGTGAGGTAATATAGGGAGTGCACAGGTGATAACTCTAATTGGAACCACTGCGCCAATCAGCGGCGCAGTGGCCCTTTAAATCGCAGAGACCCGGCGCGCGCGCGCCCTAGGGAGCGGGGCCGCGCGCGCCGGGACAGAACAGACGGGGAGCGAGTCAGGTAGGAGAGCCGGGGTGCGCATCGCGAGCGGGCGCTACCCGCATCGCGAATCGCATCCCGGCTAGCAGCAGGATCGCAGCGCCCCGGGTCAGAGGACGTGACCGGAGCGCTGCAGCGGAGGAGGTGAAGCGAGCGCTCCGGGGAGGAGCGGGAACCCGGAGCGCTCGGCGTAACAGTACCCCCCCCCTTGGGTCTCCCCCTCTTCTTGGAGCCTGAGAACCTGAGGAGCAGACTTTTGTCAAGGATGTTGTCCTCAGGTTCCCAGGATCTCTCTTCAGGACCACAACCCTCCCAGTCTACTAAAAAAAAATTTTTTCCTCTGACCTTTTTGGCAGCCAAAATCTCCTTGACCGAGAAGACGTCCGAGGAGCCGGAAACAGGAGTGGGAGGAACAGATTTGGGAGAAAAACGGTTGAGGATGAGTGGTTTGAGAAGAGAGACGTGAAAGGCATTAGGGATACGAAGAGAAGGAGGAAGAAGAAGTTTATAAGAGACAGGATTAATTTGACACAGAATTTTGAAAGGACCAAGATAGCGTGGTCCCAACTTGTAGCTAGGGACACGGAAGCGGACATATTTAGCGGAGAGCCATACCTTGTCTCCAGGGGAAAAAACGGGGGGAGCTCTTCTTTTCTTATCCGCGAACCTCTTCATGCGTGAAGAAGCCTGTAAGAGAGAATTTTGGGTCTCTCTCCATATAATGGAAAGGTCACGAGAAATTTCATCCACAGCGGGCAGACCAGAGGGCAAGGGGGTAGGGAGGGGGGGAAGAGGGTGACGGCCGTACACCACGAAAAATGGGGATTTGGAGGAAGATTCAGAGACCCTGAAGTTATACGAGAATTCGGCCCATGGAAGGAGATCTGCCCAGTCATCCTGGCGGGAGGAAACAAAATGTCGCAAATAATCACCCAGGATCTGGTTAATTCTTTCTACTTGTCCATTGGACTGGGGATGATATGCAGAGGAAAAATTTAATTTAATCTTGAGTTGTTTACAGAGAGCTCTCCAGAATTTAGACACGAATTGGACCCCTCTATCCGAGACAATCTGCGTAGGCAACCCGTGAAGACGAAAAATGTGTACAAAAAATTGTTTAGCCAACTGAGGCGCAGAAGGAAGACCAGGAAGAGGAATGAAATGTGCCATTTTGGAGAATCGATCAACGACCACCCAAATAACGGTGTTGCCACGGGAAGGGGGTAAATCAGTAATAAAATCCATACCAATCAGAGACCAAGGCTGTTCGGGGACAGGCAGAGGATGAAGAAAACCAGCGGGCTTCTGGCGAGGAGTCTTATCCCGGGCACAGATAGTGCAGGCTCGCACAAAGTCCCCAACATCCGTCTCCAGAGTCGGCCACCAATAGAAGCGGGAGATGAGTTGCACAGATTTCTTGATGCCCGCATGACCTGCGAGATGGGAGGAGTGACCCCATTTGAGGATTCCGAGGCGTTGGCGTGGAGAAACAAAGGTCTTTCCTGGAGGGGTCTGTCTGATGGAGGCAGGAGAAGTGGAGATCAGGCAGTCAGGTGGAATGATGTGTTGCGGAGGGAGATCAACTTCTGAGGCATCCGAGGAACGAGAGAGAGCATCGGCTCTAATGTTCTTATCGGCAGGACGAAAGTGAATCTCAAAATTAAATCGGGCAAAGAACAGAGACCACCGGGCCTGGCGAGGATTCAGCCGTTGGGCAGACTGGAGGTAGGAGAGGTTCTTGTGGTCGGTGTAGATAATAACAGGAAATCTTGATCCCTCCAGCAGATGCCTCCATTCCTCAAGTGCTAATTTAATGGCTAGAAGCTCTCGATCCCCGATGGAGTAGTTCCTCTCCGCTGGAGAGAAGGTCCTAGAGAAAAAACCACAAGTGACAGCATGCCCGGAAGGATTTTTTTGTAGAAGAACAGCTCCAGCTCCTACTGAGGAGGCATCAACCTCCAATAGGAAGGGTTTGGAAGGGTCAGGTCTGGAGAGCACGGGAGCCGAAGAAAAGGCAGACTTGAGTTGTTTAAAGGAGTCTTCTGCTTGAGGAGGCCAGGACTTGGGATCAGCATTTTTCTTGGTTAAAGCCACGATAGGAGCCACAATGGTAGAAAAATGTGGAATAAATTGCCTGTAATAATTGGCGAACCCCAAAAAGCGTTGGATAGCACGGAGTCCGGAGGGGCGTGGCCAATTTAAGACGGCAGAGAGTTTGTCTGGATCCATCTGTAGTCCCTGGCCAGAGACCAAATATCCTAGAAAAGGAAGAGATTGGCATTCAAACAGACATTTCTCAATTTTGGCATAGAGTTGGTTGTCACGAAGTCTCTGAAGAACCATACGGACATGCCGGCGGTGTTCCTCTAGATTGGCAGAAAAAATTAGGATATCGTCCAGATATACCACAACACAGGAGTATAATAAATCACGAAAAATTTCATTGACAAAGTCTTGGAAGACGGCAGGGGCATTGCACAGTCCAAAGGGCATGACCAGATACTCAAAGTGTCCATCTCTGGTGTTAAATGCCGTTTTCCACTCGTCCCCCTCTCTGATGCGGATGAGGTTATAGGCGCCTCTTAAGTCCAATTTAGTGAAGATGTGGGCACCTTGGAGGCGATCAAAGAGTTCAGAGATGAGGGGTAAGGGGTAGCGGTTCTTAACCGTGATTTTATTAAGACCGCGGTAGTCAATGCAAGGACGTAGGGAGCCATCTTTTTTGGAGACAAAGAAAAATCCGGCTCCGGCAGGAGAGGAGGATTTACGGATAAAGCCCCTTTTTAGATTCTCCTGGACGTATTCGGACATGGCAAGAGTCTCTGGGGCAGAGAGAGGATAAATTCTGCCCCGGGGTGGAGTAGTACCCGGGAGGAGGTCGATAGGGCAATCATAAGGCCTGTGAGGAGGTAGAGTCTCAGCTTGTTTTTTGCAGAAAACATCCGCGAAGTCCATATAGGCCTTAGGGAGACCGGTTACTGGAGGAACCACAGAGTTACGGCAAGGGTTACTGGGAACCGGTTTTAGACAGTTCTTGGAACAAGAGGACCCCCAACTCTTGATCTCCCCAGTGGACCAATCCAGGGTTGGGGAATGAAGTTGAAGCCAGGGAAGTCCAAGGAGAATCTCCGAGGTGCAATTGGGGAGGACCAAAAGTTCAATCCTCTCATGATGAGATCCGATGCTCATAAGAAGGGGCTCCGTGCGGAAACGTATGGTACAGTCCAATCTTTCATTATTTACACAATTGATGTAGAGGGGTCTGGCGAGACTGGTCACTGGGATGTTGAACCTGTTGACGAGAGAGGCCAAAATAAAATTTCCTGCAGAACCAGAGTCCAAGAAGGCCACTGTAGAGAAGGAGAAGGCAGAAGCAGACATCCGCACAGGCACAGTAAGACGTGGAGAAGCAGAGTAGACATCAAGGACTGTCTCACTTTTGTGCGGAGTCAGCGTACGTCTTTCCAGGCGGGGAGGACGGATAGGACAATCCCTCAGGAAGTGTTCGGTACTAGCACAGTACAGGCAGAGGTTCTCCATACGGCGTCGTGTCCTCTCTTGAGGTGTCAGGCGAGACCGGTCGACCTGCATAGCCTCCACGGCGGGAGGCACAGGAACAGATTGCAGGGGACCAGAGGAGAGAGGAGCCGAGGAGACGAAACGCCTCGTGCGAACAGAGTCCATATCTTGGCGGAGTTCCTGACGCCTTTCAGAAAAACGCATGTCAATGCGAGTGGCTAGGTGAATAAGTTCATGTAGATTAGCAGGAATTTCTCGTGCGGCCAGAACATCTTTAATGTTGCTGGATAGGCCTTTTTTGAAGGTCGCGCAGAGGGCCTCATTATTCCAGGACAATTCTGAAGCAAGTGTACGGAATTGTACGGCATACTCGCCAACGGAAGAATTACCCTGGACCAGGTTCAACAGGGCAGTCTCAGCAGAAGAGGCTCGGGCAGGTTCCTCAAAGACACTTCGGATTTCCGAGAAGAAGGAGTGTACAGAGGCAGTGACGGGGTCATTGCGGTCCCAGAGCGGTGTGGCCCATGACAGGGCTTTTCCGGACAGAAGACTGACTACGAAAGCCACCTTAGACCTTTCAGTGGGAAACAGGTCCGACATCATCTCCAGATGCAGGGAACATTGGGAAAGGAAGCCACGGCAAAACTTAGAGTCCCCATCAAACTTATCCGGCAAGGATAAGCGTATCCCAGGAGCGGCCACTCGCTGCGGAGGAGGTGCAGGAGCTGGCGGAGGAGATGACTGCTGAAGCTGTGGTAGCAACTGTTGTAGCAAAACGGTCAGTTGAGACAGCTGTTGGCCTTGTTGCGCAATCTGTTGTGACTGCTGGGCGACCACCGTGGTGAGGTCAGCGACAACTGGCAGAGGAACTTCAGCGGGATCCATGGCCGGATCTACTGTCACGATGCCGGCTGGCAGGTAGTGGACCCTCTGTGCCAGAGAGGGATTGGCGTGGACCGTGCTAGTGGACCGGTTCTAAGCCACTACTGGTTTTCACCAGAGCCCGCCGCAAAGCGGGATGGTCTTGCTGCGGCGGTAGTGACCAGGTCGTATCCACTAGCAACGGCTCACCTCTCTGGCTGCTGAAGATAGGCGCGGTACAAGGGAGTAGGCAGAAGCAAGGTCGGACGTAGCAGAAGGTCGGGGCAGGCAGCAAGGATCGTAGTCAAGGGCAACGGCAGAAGGTCTGGAAACACTGGCAAGGGACACACAAGGAACGCTTTCACTGGCACTAAGGCAACAAGATCCGGCAAGGGAGTGCAAGGGAAGTGAGGTAATATAGGGAGTGCACAGGTGATAACTCTAATTGGAACCACTGCGCCAATCAGCGGCGCAGTGGCCCTTTAAATCGCAGAGACCCGGCGCGCGCGCGCCCTAGGGAGCGGGGCCGCGCGCGCCGGGACAGAACAGACGGGGAGCGAGTCAGGTAGGAGAGCCGGGGTGCGCATCGCGAGCGGGCGCTACCCGCATCGCGAATCGCATCCCGGCTAGCAGCAGGATCGCAGCGCCCCGGGTCAGAGGACGTGACCGGAGCGCTGCAGCGGAGGAGGTGAAGCGAGCGCTCCGGGGAGGAGCGGGAACCCGGAGCGCTCGGCGTAACAATACCTACCTAACTGGCTGTATATTTACCTACCCACCTGGCTGCCTACCTACCTAGCTGACTGTATACCTACCTACTCACCTATCCACCTGGCTGCCTACCTACTCACTCTAGCTTCCTACCTACCTAACTGCAGAGGCGAAAGCTTCAGGGGTGCAGGAATACAGACGCTGACCAAGAAAGGGACCAGTGAAGTCAGGTAGATATCAAACAGCTTTAATCCAATGCTGGCATTGGATTAAAGCTGTTTGATATCTACCTGACTTCACTGGTCCCCTTCTTGGTCAGCGCCTGTATTCCTGCACCCCTGAAGCTTTCGCCTCTGCATTTCTGTCGATTCCAGGAAGGCTGCAGACCCAGTTCACTATACTACAAACGCAGATCCTTGTTGTGTGGGAATTTGCACAACCTGGCAGGGTGAGCCTTCATTTTTACCCTCCCTTCTCACGCACCTGTGATCCCGTTGATTCTCCACAAGGGAGCGCCTGTTCTTCTTTTGTTTTACCTACCTAACTGGCAGTCAACCTACCTACCCACCTTGCTACCAACCTATCTAACTGGCTGTCTATCTATCTACCTAACCTGTCCATCTACCTACCTACCCACCTGGCTGTCTACCTACCTTGCTACCTACCAGGCTTTCCACCTAACTACCTACCTACCATCTTTCCACTCAACTAACTACCTTGCAATCTACCTAGCTACCTACCTAGCTAGGTAATACCTAACTAGATAGCTAGCTACCTGGTAACCTACCTAGCTACTTACCTACCTTGCCATCTACCTACATAGCTAGATACCTACCTGGCTACCACACTACCTACATGGCAACCTACCCAGCTACCTACCTACCCACCCACATACCTACTTTTACTGTGCGGACATCAAGGGGGACATTATAACAGTTTGGATCCTATAGATAGGCAGATTGTGTAGAGGGCACACATTGTTGTCCTGCAGATGCCAAAAAGATGAGTTTTGACTGGAAGTAGTCATCATAGTGGTCTGATCACGACAGAGAAAAAAAGGAAAGAAGTCGCCGCCAATCAGAAAAAACATCTGTGAGTTCCCTATATGTAACTGTAATCCCTTATATGGTATACCGATCTTATAAAGTGTTCAGATGGTATATACCTTTGTATGGTCCTGTATATAATCACTTATATGGTATAAATATCCTATGTACAGATTCTATATACCTTTATATGGTCCTGTATATAATCACTTATATGGTATACAGATCCTGTGTACTGCTGATATCTTCCTCTATATGGGCACTGTATGAGGGAACACCAATCTGTGTACAGAGATTTTATTCAGTAACAGTATGGTGCATTAGTCTGTCCCTATGTGATGTATATTGTGTTCCTGATGAGCCGTATTATTTTGCCCTGGTATTATCCAGTCTTTGTGTGGTGGTACAGTATAATTTGTATCATGTATACTGTTGTTATTATTGGTAATATTAGTCTCAGGATACAGGATTTGGTCAGTAACAGTACGATGATAATCTGTATGGTGATAATATCCCTCCTTATATTATTGGTAATATTGATCTCAGTATACAGGATTTGGTCAGTAACAGTACGATGATAATCTGTATGGTGATAATATTCCTCCTTGTATTATTGGTAATATTGATCTCAGTATACAGGATTTGGTCAGTAACAGTATATTGATGAGCTGAGCGGCACTGCAGAATAAGACCTTGTTGAACAGGATGCCTTAGTCTAGGGCAGTGTTTCTCAACCAGGGTGCCTCCAGCTGTTGCAAAGCCACTACTCCCAGCATGCCCGGACAGCCTTTGGCTGTCCGGGCATGCTGGGAGTAGTAGTTTTGCAACAGCTGGAGGCACCCTGGTTGGGAAACACTGGTCAAGGGCATTGTTATCCAGCCTTGCAGACCCCTCCTGTGTCCAATGTCTCTGTACTGTACTATTTAGTGGTGGCGTCCATTGTTGAGCAGTCAGATGTATTCCCTGCAGCTATCTATTGTTACCTGTTTTGCAGGGGAGAACAACATGACAAGCCAGAGAGCAAGTTCGGATATGTCTCCCAGTAGAAATAATAGCAATGAATGAAAGGCTGAGGTGAAAGATTGGGTGATAACAGCTGTGGCCTCCAGCATGTCTACGATATTATCATTCCAGTCAACACCGTGTGATTACATAGGTAAGGAGGCCAATAAGTAGCGCAAACACACACATTAGTATATATGCAAGATTCCATGTCAGATATGGCCGGTATCTTACAGTAAGTGGAACCAGCACTCTTCTACTCTCAACTTGAGCACAGAATATTCATGGCCAATTTTGCCTGGATAGTTCCAACAATAAGTTCCCCAGTTCTGCCCCCTTGTGTGTCACCTAATTTTGATAATAAGAACTCAGTCCTGCCCCCTTATGGCTGAAGACAGCTATTTATGTAGCAAGAGTAGATAGCTGCCCTGAGCCCTCTGATGTATTAGTTCAGTATGCGGCATTACTGCAACCCACCGCCCTCAATGATGTATAAATATAGAGACATCCCCCATTACTTGTGCCTCTGTCCTCTTGTCTTGACTTCTCATCCATGGACCTTTAACAAATCCCTATCCTCAGAAAATGACATCATAAGTGTGGTATCCCGGTACAGGACCTGGTCCTGTCCCTTTATCTAAAGTCCCCTCAGCCAGAGCCCCTCCATGTCAATAGGCCTCTCCTGTAGGGCTAACCCCTAGTCGCCTCATATAAATGTTATTTAATGTATTTATAAATATATTTAAGGTGTCATATAGGAATACCTCTGTATAGGACCTTAGAGGTCACGGGCCTTCAATTAAATTGTATTATGGTTTAAGGACCTTTGGGTCATGTGATACCCAGAGTTCAATGGGTCAGGACTGACAGGTTTTGCTGACCAATGAGCTTTGTCCCACCCCCTTAATATATAAGGGGCTGCAGCACTAAATTATCTCTCTTAGTTCCGGATTATAAAGCCAAGCACATCTCATATCATCAGCATCAATTCAAGCTAGGCCTGAAGCCTAATACCTAGCAGCCACAAAACCGTGAGTTATCCAAGCTCAATCTACTGAATCCTGTGTGACTACTAGAAACTCAAATCTCCTAAAAATAGTAGAGCAGTGGCTAGCACCAAAGCTCATTGATCCCGGAGTCCCAGCAAACCTGTGAGGAACCTGTACCATGGTTCTCTCTCTCAAAAGACTGTTCTGTTACATGCCGTTGCATAAAATATACAGTAAAGTTACTTCAAGTTTACTTCATAAAATTTGCTGTGGACATTCCATTATTTCTCCCTGCCGTTTGTGGGGCGGTTGGCGGTAGGATTACTACATTGAGGAAACCTCACCCTGGCATCACGACAATTAAGGGTTAGCACCAATATACCCTACACTATCACCGCAACACCCAAGACCACCACTTAAGCAAATTCACATACAAGAAAAAAGAAAGATAGCCAGCACAACAGCCTAATACACGGGTGCACACTGCCATGGCAGATACAGAGTATACAAAAAAAGAGGATTGCAGCAGCACACATTGGTCAAAAAAATTGAGGCTCTTAGCGCACTTTTTGATCAAAATGTGTCCCCCATCCACCACGGGGAGGTGGCCTCAATTAGGAGGGGACCCTAGCACAAATTCTGAGCCTAATGCTCAACTATCCACTCACCTCTGCTGGGCATATAGCCTCTGACTGGGTGACATGCTGGATCCATTTAAAACTCCACCTGTGAAAAAGGGGGAGGGGTGCACAGCTAAAGAGGGTGCCATTTCCTCCTGAATTGTACATGCAAGTTTTAAATGGATCCAGCATGTCACCCAGTCAGAGGCTATATCCCCAGCAGAGGTGAGTGGATAGTTGAGCGTTAGGCTCAGAATTTGTGCTAGGGTCCCATCCTAAATGAGGCCACCTCCCCGTGGTGGATGGGGGACACGTTTTTGATCAAAAAGTGCGCTAAGAGCCTCAATTTTTTGACCAATGTGTGCTGCTACATAAGCAAATGCAATATTGGCTCTAGAGTCTTTCTTATATTACGGGAGGGGGAGGTATTTCTGGATGTTGCGGGGGGTCCCAGAGGGTCCCGGTGGATAGGGGATATGTTTCTATCACTGAAAGTCAGGGGAGGGGGAGGCTGAGCTGTGAGCTTCATTGATTGTCTTCTCTATCTACCGGTGTCACCTTTCACTATAATGCTATACAGATCACTTTCCAGCAGCCTCCTCCTTACCATCTAATACAGAACAGGAAGTCTAAGCTTCATTTTAAGCCTAGTGGTCAGAATGAAAACTGAAAAATTTCGGGATCATTTTAAAATATAGATAATAAATTTTAAAATTAGAAAAAAAGCACAAAAATTCTTTATAAAATATGTTTAACACAAAAACTTGATTTAAGCAATAGGTCATTTTCCCCACAATTAACATTTAGCAATTTGCACAAAGTGATATATGTCTAGTGGCTGGGGGCCCAATGATTACAAGATCGGGGGGTCCTGAGCCAACTTTTCTACCTCACTGAATGGCGGGGTGGTTGCTCAGTAAGGGAGGTGTTACCCCGTACCCTTGCTGCCCTCTCAGGCAGCCTCCCTACAGTGTCCCCTGGGCCCTCTTGCATCTGTCCCCCCATCTAAATATATTTCTAATGTATTATGCCATGTAATGTGTTCAAAAAGCGTTGTTACTTTAAGACTGTTTACCATGTGACTTGTCATGTGATTGTTACCCAGGAGGTACCAGTGACAAGGTGATCCCAGGGGTGACCTATGGGCTCCCTTCTGGTCTCCCCCATATAAGCCCTGGGTGGAAATAGTTCTCTATTTTTCCTTACAAGTCTTTGCGGAGGTCAAGTCAAGTCCTAGAGAGTCCAGAGTCATAGGAGGCCTCAAGTCCAGTCTACAGTCACAGTCAAGTCAAGTAAGCCACAAGTCATCAGTCAAGTCCAGTCAGTCCCTGTCAGCAACTGTCAAGTCAGCATGGCCTGCATTACATTGTCCAGTCCTACTACAAGTCCCAGTAAGCCCTTAAGGTCTTTGAGTCACTGGTCACCTCCGAGGGCCCTGGCTGAACTGTACAGACTTTACCATCTGTCTACCCTCAGTAAAGCTACCGTTATCCGTAACTTGGCGTCAGAGTCATTATTGCCCCCGTGCCTAGCCCAGGATCCAGTGGTATACCTTTGGGTGGTATTGAGGATAAACCATACCCTGGGGTCATGAATACAAGGGGTTAATTCCATCTGCCCCTAGGGTAACAACATCTGCCCTCATCACACCCCATTACCACAGAGGTCAATCATGCACCTTGCTATTCCATTCAGTGTCTATGTACTCAAGCAGCCAATTGCTGTCCCGTTGCCTATAGATGTTTTCTAATTGATATTGAAGAGCACCATCCTTGCTCGATCTCCGATCCATTCAAACTCCTCCTCCCTGCAGTTGTGCAGTGAGAAGGATTGGGGGGCTCAGGACCCCCGTTCTAGAGATCAGCACTGAATGTTGAACATGAAAGTAAGTGTGCATGATACCCAGGGCCGGCGCAAGGATTTTTGACTACCAGGCAAAGGTGCTCCCAGTGGACACCGGCGCAATCACCTGGCCATAATGCATACCCATGCCATCGGTCCAAAGACCCCACAGCCTAATCCATTATGGTTCCCCGAACATCCGCCCAATAAGTACAGCGTCCAATTCTCCTGCAAGTGAGTGGTTGAGGATTCATATTTTTCCACTCCTCCAGGTTCAGCACCCTAAGGCAACTGCCTTAGCTGCCTTATGGTAGCACCGGCCCTGATGATACCATCAAAGCAAAAATAAAATGATCAGAGAACATGATTTACCCCATAGAAGACAAACACCCTTCAGTTCTGGTTTGAAGCCGTTTGAAGGAACAACATATAACTCCGTGTCCCATGCCCTTTCCTTTCTGTGATGTTTCGCGCTATTCCGAACCACATTGTACCCGATGAGAATAGGTTTTTTCTTCTTCTCCTCCTTTATCTATTTTTATCACTTTCTTTTCTCCTTATAGGATTTTACAGTCTCGTAATGGCTGCAGATGTCAGACGACAGACAGGCACGTAGCATTTTATGGCAGTAAATTACAACCTTTACTGTTATCAGGCGATAATAGACTTTGCTTATGGGGCTTATAAATGGAAAAATTATGGGAATATCTGCTTATATGATGTGGTGTAAATCGTAATAACCTACTATCTTATCAGATGCAACAATAAAAAAATGTTCTGCAACAAATAGTGACATTTCATTTGCTTTTTGCTCCTCTGCCTCTATACGTGCGATGTATTTTGTTGTGTTGCACTAACTCAATAATAGGATTTCTTCATTCACAGATTTCTTAGTCTCCTTATCAGAAATTATTTAAAGTTGGATATTAAAATGGGGTTTCCAGCGTTGGGACATTAAAAAACGCTTTATTTTTTCTAATATTATTCTGCTTTTGGACATAAAATTTGAAGGGTACATGAACGTTTGGATACTTCTTGTTCTTATGCTTCTGTGAGGTTTAAATTCCAGGCTCTGATATAAAGGAATCATCCATATTAGTAAGAAAAATCATTTGTCAGGCTAAAAATCTCAGCTCACTGGGTCATTTCCAGATTTGGATACAAACCTCTTGTTGTTAAGAGTACATAATGCAAAGTTTTACATTTGCCCTCAAATGCTGTAGTATTCCATAAAAAGAAGTATGGTAGCGGTAGACTTTTGGCCTGTACCACATTCATCTATGTTCATCTGTATGAGAACCTGAGGTCAAAGTGGCTCAACAACTTAACAGCTGGACCCTGTTTTTCCTTATTCTCTATATAAGGAAATTTGGGGGCTCAAACCTACTGACAGACAAGGTTTAATCCTGCCCATAGTCATTGTCGATCTAATGATGGTACCTAAAAGTAGTTGAAAGAGTAGCTGAAATTTAAGAAACAGCAGCAGCAATGAAGGGGTTACACTAAGCATAGCATAAGTCATGATGACTAGTCTGTAGAGTAAAGGGAGAGGGGAGGGGGAGATTAAACTGCAGCACTGTGGACATACAGCAGTATGTATACTGCTGTATACACAATGGACAGCTGCCCAGAACTTTAGGTGACTAGAAATGAGAGGGAAGCCTTGATTTAGCTTTGTGGATGACTTTCTGCTAGTAGAGTGGCTCACAGATTCCAGGTATACAGCCAAGGCTTTCTTAGTCTCTTTCTCATCTGCACAATGCACATGTTAAGCCCCACCCCCACTTCATATAATCTGTTCTGATCTAGCTGTTACTAGAAACATATCCCCCCAGGCAGTGGACAGCAGATTGCCAAGAAATAGGACACCTAGTGGACAAGATTTCCAAGCTATTTTCCTTGGGTAAGGAGTTGTTATTGGTAACTAAAGTAATTTACAGAAATGTTAGGAATCATATTGGCATCAGATGAAGGGAAGTTGTTTAAAATGACTACAATGCCTATTTAAAACTCGTCACCAGATGTTCTTTTCAACCATGGGTATGTAATGATTACTTTGAATTTGACTTAGAAAAAGTAGCGTGGGCCCTCAGAATGATTTCCTCTGGTGGGCCCAAGGGTTTTCAGTCCGATGCTGGGAAGTGGATTGAAAACATAACTAAGGTTAACTTTATGCAGGTTGCCTGAAATATGTCCTTTAGTGTCCTTAGTGCACTGCTATCACAAGGGCCCATGAGGTGGTTTCATTACGGTAAGTGTGCACACCAGCGCTTGACCAGTCCCTCCCACCAGTCCCTAGTAATACTGTCACTCACAGCCGAGGCTGCTGTGGTGACCCACGGTGTATGGCGGGACCACGGGGTGTAGCGGTGTAGGTGGATGGGGCAAGATGGTGTGATAGCCTGGGGGAGTAGGGTATGGAAAGTGTAGCTGTGCTGTTATTAAGGGGTGCTTGTTAACCCTTGCTATTCATGACGCCAGGGTGAGGGCTCCTCAGTAATGCTTGTCCTACCGCCACCCTTCCCAAGAGCGATAGGGAGGTAGATAATAATGGAATGCCCACAACCGGAGAGTTGACAGTTGTAACTTTTATTGAAGATTTTATGCAAGCTTCATAACCGGAACAGTTGCTATACATGCAAGCTTTCTTTGGAGATTGACAAAGGTTGGGACTTTAGCAGTTTAGAGTCTTTAGGATAATGTGCGCTGTTTCACTGGATTTAGGGGAATCAGTTGTGGTCCAGTAGTCACACTAGCTTTAGTGGGGGTAGTTCAGAACTCACGGTTTAAGTTCCGCTGAGGCTGGTAGGTTTTCAGGCCTAGCGTGTCTTTGCAAGTTGCGCAGATCCGTTCTGCTAGTCCGGCATCCATGAGAGCATCCATGAGAGCAGCAACCCAAGAGAGCGATAATTGGCTACAGCTCCCTTATATGGGCAGGGGCTGGACTAGTGCTAATTGGTCCAATACTTGTGTCAATCACCATTACAAAGGATTATGGGCAACACGTGACCCAAGGACCTCCAAAGGTCCTCCAACATACCATAGAGGATATTAACATAGTCACATGACCGAAAGTCCTGCGACGCTAAACAAGGTAAGTACTATATATGATATTAAACATACGGTATTATTAAATATATACATATATTAAGACTGTAGAATTAGAGTAGAGAAGAGGCGACTAGGGGCTGTCCCACCTGGGGGACCCTACTTGAGCGTTACTCTGACTTTGGGGACCATCACACTAGGTACGGTATGCATTACGGTACCGGGACACCACAATTGTATTAACCCCCGGGGCAAGGTGTTGTTAACCCCTTATGTTTGTGACGCCAGAGTGGTTTTTGGGTACCGGAACCACACGAATGGTATCTCCGCTATTCCAATGGCTAGGTAGTGAAAGGAAAGTCCATGACCAGTTATGATTTAATGGAGGCTTTACTGAGTTTAGATAGATGGTATTATCTTCACAGCTAGGCCAGATTCCCAGAGAGGTGGCCAGGAACACAGAAGGACCTTGCAGCTTGCTGGGACCAATTGTACTTGTAATAGACTTTAGATAATTTTCTTGAGGATAGACTTTAGTCTGGACTTGACTATGGGTAGTGACAGCAGACATAGACATTTGACTTACTGGAATGACTGTAGCTTTGCGGCCTTCCCAGTTCTTGTCACTAGCACTGAGGTCTCTGGTGTTTGCTGTTCCTCAGCAGGGAGCATAAGAGCAGAATTGTAATGGCTGCCCCTTTATATAGAGACGGGCTGAGCCAAAGCCCATTGGTCAAGCTGCGGGTCATGTGTTAAGCTGGTGCTCTCTGGATAAACATGTGATAACATAAACATAACACATGACATTTCAGAGGTCCTTTATACTAACTATACATTAGGACACTGACTATCCATAAAATAAAGATAACAGCACAGTAACAACACGGGGAGAACCATATTTTGTGTGGTGCTGTGCGGTGTCCGTTGCTGCCGTGGCGCCGTGTCTGCGGGGGGGTGCGGACCATAGACTGGTTTGAGTGGCATTGGGGCCGCTCTGCCAGTGGGTCGTTCCCCCCTGTGGGCATTGGTGTCGCGGCGGTGGTGGTCGCCGCTCGGTGCTGCGCCATTTTATGCTAGGGACGTTAGGGACCCACTCTAAATAGGTGGCCTTGACGTGGCGAGTGGGCTTGTACTTTTTGATCAAAAATGTATACTAACAACCTGTTAGTTTTTGATATTATGCTGAGAAGCAATCAGATCATTATACAAGATTGTAGATGTGCACCATGTCTGTTTTTCTACCCGAATTCAGAACCATATTTTGTACTGGGGCATTACACTGGGCATACACTCACGGCAGAGAGCTCTGGACATGTAGCATGAAGGGTTAACCACTTGGGATTGTTTCCCGGGACACTAAAAAATATTGTCCTTAGTCATGCAACCTGCATGCTTGTAATACTAGTTATGTTTTTACTCCTTTCCCCATCCTCTATATGTAGGGTTGCCACCTTTCTTGCAAAAACATACCGACCATGCTAATTTGCATAATTATATATGCGTGACATCACAGGATACACATATGCTGGGGGAATTGTGTCCTATTCTGACCCCTCTAACTTTTTTATTCCTCCTTATATGGGCCTGTATGAGGACTAATTTTTTGTGCACCGATCTCTAGTTTTTAACAGTACCATTTTTGTTTTGATGTGACTTTTTGATCGCTTTTTTTGTATTAAATTCGGGAGTTGCTGTTAGTTACTAACTACAACTCCCAGCATGCCCTGATACAGCCTGTGGCTCAGCAGCTGCCCCAGATGAAAACTACAACTCCCAGCATGTTGGACTATATAGTAGTATATAGTATTGGTCAGTGTTTCCCAACCAGGGGTTTCTCCAGCTGTTGCAAAACTAGAACTCCCAGCATGTTGGACTATACAGTAGTATATAGTATAGGTCAGTGTTTCCCAACCAGGGGTGCCTCCAGCTGTTGCAAAACTAGAACTCCCAGCATGTTGGACTATATAGTAGTATATAGTATAGGTCAGTGTTTCCCAACCAGGGGTGCCTCCAGCTGTTGCAAAACTACAACTCCCAGCATGTTGGACTATATAGTAATATATAGTATAGATCAGTGTTTCCCAACCAGGGGTGCCTCCAGCTGTTGCAAAATTACAAATCCCAGCATGTTGGACTATATTGTAGTATTGTGGTGTCCCGGTACCATATCCTATACGTTACCTGTATAGAGGTCCCCATAGTCAGAGTCCCTAGGACGTCGGGGTCCCTCTTTTCTAGTCTTCCCCTTGTCACCTCTCACTTAGCCACTAGATATATAATAGTTCTATCTACAGTTATAAGTATAGAAAGTGTATATAGTGAATTATCTACCTGTACCTGTTAGTAGCGTAACAGGACCTGCGGGTCATGTGATCGGGTAAAACTCTATGGTTTTGCTTTAGGACCTTAGGAGGTCCCAGTGACGTATGCACCCACCATGCATTGTAACGGTGAGTGACAGCTGACACGGACCAATCCAAAACGGCCCTGCCCATATAAGGGAGCGCGGCCATTAAGCGCTCTCTTTCCTCGTGGGCTGCTGGTAGAGGAGGATCTGTGCAGCTATCTTCAGCAGAGACCAGGCCCAAGCCTTGCGGCAACGGCCATCCATACAGAACTGTGAGTTATCTTAATCCCTGTTAACTTCGCGGGATCACCGGACCTAAATAGACCCCTAAATCCGGACGGATCTCTGCACAACTCCTAATTCTATTAACCCTTGGATAAGTCAATGGTCCGCAGCATCTGTCAATCATTGCTGAGCTGTATAGAGACTGTATTGCTAAGACTGTTGCTGTTAATTGGATGTACCGCAAGTACTTCAGTAAAGTTTATGCAAGTTCAAGTTCATCCCTATTGTGGACCTTCATTCATTTAACCCCTTCAGGACGGAGCCCATTTTGGCCTTAAGGACCGGAGCGTTTTTTGCACATCTGACCACTGTCACTTTAAACATTAATAACTCTGGAATGCTTTTAGTTATCATTCTGATTCCGAGATTGTTTTTTCGTGACATATTCTACTTTAACATAGTGGTAAATTTTTGTCGATACTTGCATCCTTTCTTGGTGAAAAATCCGTAAATTTGATGAAAAATTTGAAAATTTTGCATTTTTCTAACTTTGAAGCTCTCTGCTTGTAAGGAAAATGGATATTACGAATACATTTTTTTTTTGGTTCACATATACAATATGTCTACTTTATGTTTGCATCATAAAATTGACGTGTTTTTACTTTTGGAAGACCCCAGAGGGCTTCAACGGTCAGCAGCAATTTTCCGATTTTTCACAAAATTTTCAAACTCAGTATTTTTCAGGGACCAGTTCAGGTTTGAAGTGGATTTGAAGGGTCTTCATATTAGAAATACCCCATAAATGACCCCATTATAAAAACTACACCCCCCAAAGTATTCAAAATGACATTCAGTCAGCGTTTTAACCCTTTAGGTGTTTCACACGAATAGCAGCAAAGTGAAGGAGAAAATTCACAATCTTCATTTTTTACACTCACATGTTCTTGTAGACCCAATTTTTGAATTTTTACAAGGGGTAAAAGGACAACATTTTTACTTATATTTGTAGCCCAATTTCTCTCGAGTAAGGACATACCTCATATGTCTATGTAAAGTGTTCGGCGGGCGCAGTAGAGGGCTCAGAAGGGAAGGAGCGACAAGGGGATTTTGGAGAGTACGTTTTTCTGAAATGGTTTTTGGGGGGCATGTTACCTTTAGGAAGCCCTTATGGTGCCAGAACAGCAAAAAAAAAAAACCACATGGCATACCATTTTGGAAACTAGACCCCTCGGGGAATGTAACATGGGATAAAGTGAACCTTAATACCCCACAGGTGTTTCACGACTTTTGCAAATGTAAAAAAAAAAAAAAAATTTTACCTAAAATGCTTGTTTTCCCAAAAAAAAATTATTTTTAAAAAGGGTAATAGCAGAAAATACCCCTAAAAATTTGAAGCACAAGTTCTCCCGATTCAGAAAACACCCCATATGGGGGTGAGAAGTGCTCTGCTGGCGCACTACAGGTCTCGGAAGAGAAAGAGTCACATTTGGCTTTTTGAACGCAAATTTTTCTCTGGGGGCATGCCGCATTTAGGAAGCCCCTATGGTGCCAGCACAGCAAAAAAAAAACCACATGGCATACCATTTTGGAAACTAGACCCCTCGCGGAACGTAACAAGGGGTTAAGTGAACCTTTATACCCCACAGGTGTTTCACGACTTTTGCATATGTAAAAAAAAAAATTTTTTTTTACCTAAAATGCTTGTTTTCCCAAAAATTTTACATTTTTAAAAAGGGTAAAAGCAGAAAATACCCCCCAAAATTTGTAACACAATTTCTCCCGAGTACGGCGATACCCCATATGTGACCCTAAACTGTTGCCTTGAAATACGACAGGGCTCCAAAGTGAGAGCGCCATGCGCATTTGAGGCCTAAATTAGGGATTGCATAGGGGTGGACATAGGGGTATTCTACGCCAGTGATTCCCAAACAGGGTGCCTCCAGCTGTTGCAAAACTCCCAGCATGCCTGGACAGTCAACGGCTGTCCGACAATACTGGGAGTTGTTTTGCAACAGCTGGAGGCTCCGTTCTGGAAACAGTGGCGTACCAGACGTTTTTCATTTTTATTGGGGAGGGGACGGGGGCTGTGTAGGGGTATGTGTATACGTAGTGTTTTTTACTTTTTATTTTATTTTTTGTGTTAGTGTAGTGTAGTGTTTTTAGGGTACAGTCGCATGGGCGGGGGTTCACAGTAGTTTCTCGCTGGCAATTTGAGCTGCAGCAGAAAGTTTGCGGCAGCTCAAATTTGCAGCCAGATACTTACTGTAATCCTCCGCCCATGTGAGTGTACCCTGTACGTTCACATTGGGGGGGACATCCAGCTGTTGCATAACTACAACTCCCAGCATGCCCGTTGGCTGTCGGTGACTGCTGAGAGTTGCAGTTTTGCAACAACTGTAGGCACACTGGTTATGTATCACTGAGTTTGTGACCTAACTCAGTGTTTCACAACCAGTGTGCCTCCAGCTGTTGCAAAACTACAACTCCCAGCATGTACGGTGCATGGTGTACGGTGACTGCTGAGAGTTGTAGTTTGCAACAGCTGGAGGCACACCGGTTGTGAAACACTGAGTTAGGTAAAAAAAAACTGAGTTTCACAACCAGTGTGCCTTCAGCTGTTGCAAAACTACAACTCTCAGCAGTCACCGACAGCCAACGGGCATGCTGGGAGTTGTAGTTATGCAACCAGCAGATGCACCACTACAACTCCCAGCATGCACTTTAGCTGTTTGTGCAAGCTGGGAGTTGTAGTTATACAACAGCTGAAGGTACACTTTTCCATAGAAAGAATGTGCCTCCAGCTGTTGCAAAACCATAAGTCCCAGCATGCCCATAAGGGAATGCTGGGAGTTGTGGTGGTCTGCCTCCTGCTGTTGCATAACTACAGCTCCCAGCATGCCCTTTTTGCATGCTGGGAGCTGTTGCTAAGCAACAGCAGGAGGCTGTCACTCACCTCCAACGATCCAGCCGCACAGGTCAGTCCCTCGTCGTCTCCGCCGCCGCAGCTGCTCCTGGGGCCCCGATCCCAACAGGGGCGCCGGGGATCGGGGTCCCCAGCACCCGGGGTGCACGTCCCGCACCCGCTCACGTCCTCCAGAAGAGGGGCGGAGCGGGTGCGGGAGTGACACCCGCAGCAGGCGCCCTTATTGGTCGGCCGGTAATCCGGCCGACGAATCAGGGCGATCGTGAGGTGGCACCAGTGCCACCTCACCCCTGCTTGCTCTGGCTGTTCGGGGCCGTCAGAGACGGCCCCGAACAGCCAGTAATTCCGGGTCATCGGGTCACTGGAGACCCGATTGACCCGGAATCGCCGCAGATCGCTGGACTGAATTGTCCAGCGATCTGCGGCGATCGCCGACATGGGGGGGCATAATGACCCCCCTGGGCGATATGCCGGGATGCCTGCTGAAAGATTTCAGCAGGCATCCGGCTCCGGTCCCCAACCGGCTAGCGATGGGGGCCGGAATTCCCACGGGCGTATGGATACGCCCTCGGTCCTTAAGGACTCGGGATGCAGGGCGTATCCATACGCCCTATGTCCTGAAGAGTTTAATCACGCACCTATCGTTTCTGGGAAGGGTGGCGATAGGCCGAAGGTTTAACTCAGCGTATTAACCCTCACCCTGGCATCACCAGGGACAGGGGTTAAATTAACCCCTCATATACCTAAGCAACACCCCCACTGTATTTTATTCTCCCCCAAGGGCTACCACAGTATAGGTCAGTGTTTCCCAACCAGGGGTGCCTCCAGCTGTTGCAAAACTACAACTCCCAGCATGTTGGACAATATAGTAGTATATAGTATAGGTCAGTGTTTCCCAACCAGGGGTGCCTCCAGCTGTTGCAAAGCTACAACTCCCAGCATGTTGGACAATATAGTAGTATATAGTATAGGTCAGTGTTTCCCAACCAGGGGTGCCTCCAGCTTTTTCAAAACTACAACTCCCAGCATGTTGGACTATATAGTAGTATATAGTATAGATCAGTTTTGAAACATCTGGAGGCGTTCAGGATGGGAAACACTGGTATAGGTTATGGTGCAACATTCCGGGAGTTGGAGGATTGGTTGGATAAATACCGGCCATTGCATGGCCAGTATTTTTAATATAAAAATACCTGCCATGTGGCAATCCTATCTATATGGGTTGTAAAAGATAAGGCTGGGTGGAAAATAAAGCCATCCAAAGCAGCAACTCACTCCTCCGCTGATCTTCTCTTTTTGGGGGTCACAATATTGAAGATCAAGTGCCCACATGTGTGCACAGGGGCTCTCTGCTGTCTAATTATAATTCAATTCAATTAGTTTCATTGGGATTCATTTAAAACAATTAATGGAACATGTTTGTAAGATGAACTTCCCCTTTAAGCACAAAAACATTACGTGTCGCTGTGACTTTGGCAAAGGTGCACATTCTTGGCTCCTCTGGGGGAGGATATGTGAATGTGGGGGAGGGGGATGCACAAATGGTCTTTATTTCTAGAGATAGTTACACGCTGATCCATTCCAGCGAGGTATTAATCTGTCCAGGCATGAGAAGGAATTTTCTTCGACTCTATCTTTGGAACAATATTTAAATAGCTTCCAATCCTTGTAGACTGTGTCCTGAGATAACAAGCATTATTAGGATACTCCAACATTATTTAGCGCTTTAAGGTTTGTAAACGATAAGGATACGGGACAAGAGGATTAGAAAGTAATTTAAGATAACTACAGGCCTTGAACGTTTCCTTACTACAAGATGGAAGAGAGTACGAGCCACTACATTGGATCCAGTGAATTCATTAACCAGAATGAACTAATTAAACTCCGTCTCTCGTTCGACTCTAAATTCTACTAAGCAGATTGCAAGAAGCAGAAGAATTAAAAGTCAATATTCCTCCTTTCATACAGGTCTCGCCCTCTATATTCCGGCGCCATGCAAAGGTGAACAAGGTCTTAAAATATTCTCCATGAACTAAATTATCCCTTTGTGTTATTAGTCGTTATCCAAAAATAACATTTTCCAAACTAATTCGCGAGTTTTGTGGCCGGTTGATTAAAGGGGTTATCCAGGAAAAACTTTTTTCTTTATATATATCAACTGGTTCCAGAAAGTTAAACAGATTTGTAAATGACTTCTATTAAAAAATCTTAATCCGTTCACTACTTATGAGCTGCTGAAGTTGAGTTGTTCTTTTCTGTCTAAGTGCTCTCTGATGACACCTGTCTCGGGAACTGTCCAGAGTAGAAGCAAATCCTCATAGCAAACCTCTTCTACTCTGTGCAGTTTGAGACAAGCAGAGATGTCAGCAGAGAGCACTGTTGTCAGAAAGAAAATAACAACTCAACTTCAGCAGCTGATAATTAGTGGAAGGATTAAGATTTTTTACAAATCTGTTTACATTTCTGGAGCCAGTTGATATTAATTTTTTTCTTTTTTTCCTGGAATACCCCTTTAACATTCAGAACTGGTGGGAATACCCCTTTAACATTCAGAACTTGATCTAATGACTAACCACTTAAGGGTAGGGTCACACGTAGAACTATACGGTTAACTATAACGCTTAAAGGGTTAACTATAACGCTTAAAGGGTTATCCCAAAGTGAAAAGTTATCCCCTATCCTAAGTGGATCGAGGATAACTACCTGATCAGTGGGTGTTCTGCCCATAGGGCCACCTTCGATCAGGAGAATGGAGGTCAATTGTCATCTGCGCATGCTCGGCCACTGTCCCATTGTCTCTCTATGGGGACATCCGAACATTATTGTAAGCGCTAGACTTTGGCAATGTTTGTAAACCCTGTAGAAAGTGAATGAAGCAGTGGCCGAGTATGTGCTCACGGCTTCTCCATTCACTACACCCTGTTCCAAATTATTATGCAAATTCTATTTGTCACATAGAGTAAATATTTGGTTTTCCAGTTTATTTCATGGATGGCATTGAGTCTCAGCGCTCTTTTGATCACTGAAAAATCTTGGACACCTGTGATAATTAGATTGCCAGGTGAGCCCGATTTAAGGAAAAACTACTAAAGGTGGGTGTTCCACATTATTAAGCAGAGCACCATGTTCAAGCAATTTGGGGAAGAAAAAGGATCTCTCTGCTGCCGAAAAGAGTGAAATAGTTCAATGCCTTGGACAAGGTATAAATACATAAAATTTTTCACAAAAACTTAAGCTTAATCATTGCACTATTAAGAGATTTGTGGCTGATTCAGAGCACAGACGGGTTCGTGCAGATAAAAGCACATTGAGGAAGATTTCTGCCAGATCCATGCATCGGATCAAGAGAGCAGCTGCTAAAATACCATTACATAGCAGCAAACAGATATTTGAAGCTGCTGGTGCCTCTGGAGTCCCACGGAGATCAAGGTGTAGAGTCCCCGAGAGTCTTGTAACTGTGCATAAACCTTCTGTTCGGCCACCACTAACCATGCTCACAATGAAAAAACAGCTGCATTGGGCAGAAAAATACATGAAGACTAATTTTCAAACAGTCCTGTTCACTGACGTGCCACCTTGGATGGTCCAGATGGATGGAGAAGTGGATGGTTGGTGGATGGCCACCCTGTTCCAACAAGGCTGCGACATCGGCAAGGCGGTGGAGGAATCATGAGAAGAGAGCTGGTTGGCCCCTTTAGGGTTCCCGAAGGTGTAAAGATGACCTCTGCAAAGTATATGGAGTTCCTGACTGACCACTTTCTTCCCTGGTACAGGAAGAACTATGCTTTCCGTAATAAAATCAATGCACCATCTCATGCTGCAAAAAATACCTCTGCATCAATGGCTGCTATGGGGATTAAAAGAGAGAAAGTCATGGTGTGGCCTCCATCCTCCCTTGACCTCAATCCTATCGAGAACCTTTGGAGCATCCTCAAGCAAAATATCTATGAGGATGGGAAGCAGTTTACATCCAAACAGCAGCTCTGGGAGGCTATTCTGACATCTTGCAAATATATTCAAGCAGAAACTGTCCAAAAACTCACAAGTTCAATGGATACAAGACTTGTGAAGCTGCTTTCAAATAAGGGGTCCTATGTTAAAATGTAACGTGACTTGTTAAAATGTTTAAAAAGTTAAAATGTTGTTAAACGTTTGATTGAAATAGCTTTTGATTTCAGTAAATGCCGCAAACACAACAAATGACAATTTTCAGTTCTTTACAACCTATAAAGTGTTTTGAAACTTACTGTGCGTAATAATTTGGAACAGAGCATTGTAAGCTTTTTATGTTTAAATTCTGTTACCATTAGGAGGTTGGTTCAATAAGATTTGAATTGTACTTTTAATAGTTGATAAAATGAGAATTATGCTGACTGTTATTTACATCAATTATTTAGGTAAATGAGAAAAATATAATTTGCATAATAAGTTGGAACAAAGTGTAAAAGAACATATGACCTTCATGCTTGTGATTTGTGGGTTCCCGATATTTTTTAATCTAGTAATAACCCCTGCAAAGGAGAATTCTAGTGTGGTCAAATTTTTTTGAAAAACAAAAAACTAAGCTATACTTATGTTTCCCTGGTCTCCCCTGGACCTTCTGCAGCTCCAATTTGGCTCATTCAGGTCCCCCACCTCTTATTTCTTTAGAATTTTTCTGAAACGAGAACTCGGAACAGGACTTACCCGCTTTGCCAATCAATGGTCAGTGGACGCAGTGGTTTCCAATCCTAGGCAGTGATTGGCCAGGTCCTGCTACGAGTGCTCCTCTCGGAAGTAGGCAGAAAAGATGGGAAAGGGGGCACCTGAAGGAGCTGCAGTGAGGCCAATGGGGGACCAAATATTTGTTTGACATACTGGAATACTGCTTAACCCCTTGGGGTCTCAGCCTATTTTCACCTTAAAGAGTACCTATCATCCAAAAATGTTTTGATATGTTAGAGCTGATTGCATATAGAACAACTTTGTATTTAGATTTAATTTTTAAAAAATGCTTCCTTTTATGTGTTTTTTAGTTTTGAAAATGTGGCCACTAGGGGTCTCCCTAGCCGCAAGCTTTTATTTGATTTCAGACTCACGCCGGCCTGGCAGGGAGTCCGAAATCGCAGTGCTGGCTGAGCACGTGACCAGCTCAGCGAAGGCGGGAGCGCTGTGCTCACGTGCAGGGCAATGAACACCGAGGATAAGCGGCGCTCTGAACACTGGGGACAAGCAGGCATCTGGGCAGTGAGGACAAGCGGCGCCCCGTACACTGAGGACAAACGGCGTCCCGTACACTGAGGACAAGCGGCGCCCCGTACACTGAGGACAAGCAGAGCTCCATACACTGAGGACAAGCAGCGCTCCATTCACTGAGGACAAGCAGCGCTCCATTCACTGAGGACAAGCAGACATCTGGGCAGTGAGGACAATCAGCGCTCCATTCACTTAGGACAAGCAGTGCTCCATTCACTGAGGACAAGCAGACATCTGGGCAGTGAGGACAAGCAGCGCTCCATTCACTTAGGACAAGCAGCGCTCCATTCACTGAGGACAAGCAGACATCTGGGCAGTGAGGACAATCAGCGCTCCATTCACTTAGGACAAGCAGCGCTTCATTTACTGAGGACAAGCAGCGCTCCATTCACTGAGGACAAGCAGCGCTCCATTTACTTAGGACAAGCAGGCATCTGGGCAGTGAGGACAAGCGGCGCCCCGTACACTGAGCACAAGCAGGTACTATTCCCATCCCCCCCCCAAGTGAGGGCGGAAGCAGTCCCCCCCAGCAGGCTTCAGTTACGGTGAGCCTGCTGGGGCACGCCCACATCCTCCTGCCGGGTGCTCACACTAAGTGAGCAAGAAGATAGGTAAGTTACAGAGCTTTTTAAAGCTCTTTAAAAAAGTTTTTAAGGGCAGGGAAGGTGTTAGATGTAGTTAGGGAACGTAGCTTAAGTTAGTGTAGAAAAGTTTATTTAGTAATAGGTACTCTTTAAGGACTCAGCAAATTTTCATTTTTGCATTTTTGTTTTTTCCTCCTTCCCTTCTAAAAATCATAACAATTTTGCACCTACAGATCCATATAAGGGCTTCTTTTTGTGTCACCAATTGTACTTTGTAATGACATTACTTATTTTATAATACCACCTGCGGCAAAACAAAAAAAAATTGTGGGGTGAAACGAAAAAAGAAACGCCATTTTGTAAATTTTGGGGGCTTCCATTTCTACGCAGTGCAATATTTGGTAAAAATAACACATTATCTTTATTATGTAGGTCCATATGGTTACAAGGATACCCAATTTATATAGGTTTTATTTTATTTTAATACTTTAAAAATTATAAACTACATGCACCAAAATTAGTATGTTTAAAATTGGCATCTTCTGACCCATATAACTTTTTATTTTTCTGTGTACAGGTCGGTATGAGGGCTCATTTTTTTGCACCGTCATCTTTAGTTTTTTATTGGTACCAACTTTGTTTTGATGGGACTTTTTGATCGCTTTTTATTAATATTTTTATGGTATATGAAGTGACCAAAAATGCACAATTTTGGACTTTGGTATTTTTTTTACGTGTACGCCATCGACCGTGCGATTTAGCTTACACTATATTTTAATAGTTTGGACATTTCTGCACGTGGCGGTACCACATATGATTATTTTTATTCATTATTACATTTTTTTATTTAAAAAATGTGAAAAGGGGAACGATTTAAACTTTTAATAGGGAAGGGGTTAATGAACTTTTATGACATTTTTCTTTTACACTCTTTTTTTTTTTTTAGCCCCCATAGGGGGCTACAACATGCAATCTTCTGATTGCATACACTGTTCAATGCTATGCAATTTCACAGCATTGATCAGTGTAACTGGCGCTCTGCTGCTCTAGCCTGTTGCGCAGGCATGGAGCAATAGATCTCCAACTGGACGATGTAGAGGCAGATGAGGACCCTCCCATCATTCGGTAAGCGATTTTGTCGCGATAGTCCCGATCAGCTCCACTGAGCTGCCGGGATTCTTTTACTTTCACTTTAGACGCCACAATCAACTAAAGGGTTAATGCCGGGCCGTAGCAACCGGGACCCACGGGGTTTAACCCGTTCTCAGCCGGTGAGAACGGTTTAAACCCGTTATACTGGACCAGGGCATACAGGTACGCCCTGATTCCTTAAAGGGGTTCTCCCTTGTTTACACTGTTTTTTGTTATTATGTTTGTGTGCAATGTGTGTATAAGTATGTGTTTTTTTATGTGTGTTGTGATTATGTATATATGTATTTTCTTACCTTTTGTGAAGATCCGGAAGCTGGCCCCTTTTTCTTCCAGCGGCTTGCTGTGTACCTCAGCCTCCGCCATGTTGTGTTCGGTAAGTGGGATGTCGGGGGGTGTGTTCTTGCTTCAGTCCTTCCTATCTTCTGATGTCCAAGGCAAATCTTTTCTTCCTGTTTCTTCCGTGGCTCAGCGACGAATCTGCGGCCTCTTCCGGCGCATGCGCATGTAGTTTATTTTTTTTAACCAATAAAGTTTGTTTTGTCTTATTGACAAACTGTCTTGCGCTTGCGCGAAGCTACGCTATTAGCGTAGACCTAACGTTCGCTATGCTGTTAGCATAGCACTTGCGTACTCACGCATGCGCAGTTTGTCAATTAGACAAAAAAAACTTTATTGGTAAAAAAAACAAACTGCATGCGCCGGAAGAGGCTGCAGATTCGTCGCTGAGCCACGGAAGAAACAGGAAGAAAAGATTCGCCTCGGACGTCAGAAGATAGGAAGGACTCTGCACTGAGCTTGATTGACAGCTGCACAGAGCCTCACTGAAAGATGCATAGAGCCTCTATGAAACATCCACATAGCTTGATTGACAGCTGCAAAGAGCCTCAATGAAAGATACACAGACTGAAAGCTGCTCCACAGAGCTTGAGGTCTTCTATTCATCACAGCACTGCAACTATGTGACGGCGGAAGTGGTTCCCCAACAGGCTTCATTGATGTCATGCCTGCTTGGAAATGCCCACTTTCTTCTGCTGGGAGATTGCACTTTATTTAAAAAAGCCCCAAAATCTTAAAACCGGATTTGATGTAATTGTTAAAAACCATATGCCCCCTCCAATAGACTTGCATTGAGGGGGCGGGGCGTGATGTCACACAGGGGGGCGGAGTCGTGATGTCACGATCTTCCGTTCCCGTGGACTGGAGCCAGAACCTCCAGCGCTGCGGGAAACAGATACAGGTGGGTGCTGCATGCTATATTGCGGGGGTCCCCTTTGGACAGGGGATAAGATGTCTAGGGGTGGAGCACCCCTTTAAAGGGGTACTCCGGTGTAAAACTTTTTTTTTTTTTTTAGGCCAACTGGTGCCAGAAAGTTAAACAGATTGGTAAACTACTTCTATTTAAAATTCTTAATAGTCCCAGTAGTTATTAGCAGCTGTATACTACAGTGGAAATTATTTTATTTTTGTATTTCTCTTCTGTCACGACCACAGTGCTCTCAGCTGACACCTCTGTCCTTTTTAGGAGCTATCCAGAGCAGGATATTTTTTCTATGGGGATTTTCTCCTGCTTTGGACATTTCCAGACATGGACAGAGGTATCAGCAGAGAGCACTGTGGTCGTGACAGAAAAGAAATCCAAAAAGAAAAGAGTATTCAGCAGCTAAAAAGATTTTTTAATAGAAGTAATTTACAAATTTGTTCAACTTTCTGGCATCTGTTGATTTAAAAAAAAAAAGTTTTCCACCGGAGTACCCCTTTAAACCCCAGAGTTCTAGTTTTCATTTGCAGGTGGGCACCCCAACCACCATTGGCCAGCACATAATTAACGAGAGTGTGCCCCAAGGGGCGACATACCAACACACTTGTTCAGACTAGATACCAACACATTTCCTTTCAGTTGCGGTGACCCCCAGGGTTGCAGGCGGCACGAGATTCGCTCAAGTCACTGTGCACAAGGCATCCTATTGCACATGGGACTACAAGTACCAGCTACAACACCTGTGCCGCCCACTAGACCACCACACTATGGATGAGTCTAGGGAGAGAGCTCAACAATCTAAGGCTGCTTTCACACTATAAAAATTCATCCGTTATAAACACCCTGAAAATCGTCCGTTAAACGGCCATTACAAAATCCCATTATAGTCTATGGGATTTTTACATTACCCTTTTTAACCTGTTATAGCCCGTTATTAATAACGGACGTTATTTTGTGACGGGTGATAGTAACGGGAGAAATACTGCATGCACTATTTCTTCCGTTCATTTGCCCGTTATTAATAACGGCTATAACGGGTTAAAACGGGTAATGTAAAAATCCCATAGACTATAATGGGATTGTCTAATGGCCGTTATGGATTTTGTAACGGCCGTTTAACGGATGATTTTCAGGGTTTTTATAACGGATGAATTTATACAGTGACCCCCCCCCCCCCCCGACCTACGATGGCCCCAACATACGATCATTTCAACATGCGATGGCCTCTCAAAGGCCATCGCATGTTGAAGGCAGCATCAACATAAGATGCTTTAGTACGTCGGGGTCATTGGATAAACGGCTATCCGGCAGCGCAGACTGCTTCAGCTGCCACCGGATAGCTGTTTACGGTGCCCCGAGTGCTCCAGTGATGGTCTCCTACCTGTCCTCGGGGCTCCGGAGCGTCCTCTTCTCGATTCCCTCCATCGCCAGCGCTCTCCATCGTCGTCATCACGCCACGCGCACGCCGTCCCGTCATCCAATAGGAGCGGCGTGCGTAGTGACGTGATGGCGACAGAGAGCGAGGATCCCATGGAAGCAGAGACGTCCGGAGCGGCGGGGACACCACGGGGACATGGCGACAGCGATGGACGGCGACATCCAGGGCAGCGGTGAAGGGGCCGGAGCGGCGGGGACAGGTGAGTACAACTTCCTATACTTTACATTGCACGGATCCCTCAACATACGATGGTTTCAACAAACGATGGCTCATTTGGAACGGATTACCATCGTATGTTGAGGGACCACTGTATAGTGTGAAAGCAGCCTAATTCAGTATAAACAGTAGATTTGATGCCATGATGCATGATGGGGTCGGCCCGTTGTCACAATGTAGAGAAAACTGATAAATTATGGATTATTCAAGGAAATCTTGGGCGGTCATGGCCCATACAAAATATTATGATATAGTAGCACAAAAGAATCAAACTATAGACTATTCACACAAAGAAACGTTTTATTGTTTTGCTTTCCGAGTGCAGGTTATTGAAGACAATCCTATTTCTTTGATTGACAGCTAGGCGGATTTTCGTGCGTCTCCAAAATAATACTTCCATATGTGTCCTAGATATATAATTGTAGGTTGGAAGAAAATTATGAATTCTTATTGTAGCAAAACTTACAAAACACAGTAGGATTCAGAATATAAAATGAAGATAATAGCTTCCTGCTGAACTGAACATAAAGTGGTGCTTGTACTTTGCTAAATTTTGAGCACTCTGAACAATCCCAGACTCTCGGGACCATTAGCTGTATAGCGCAGCGGGTATGAATAAGCTTCAGCCGGTCCACAAAAAAGCTTCCACGAAGACTGGTATAAATCATCGGCTGACATCCAGACTCCACAATCTCCAAGCAATTAATCTTTAGCTGCTTTACTGATCCAACTCAACATGAGTGGGATTATTTGAGTGCGCCCCCTGCTTAAACGGGCCCCCCCTTGACATTCGGTGCACGGAGCGAACTTCGCTCCGTGCCGGATGACTGGCGATTCAGGACGGAGGCTTGTGACGTCACGGTCACGCCCTGCTTGTGATGTCACGGCCACGTCCCCTCAATGCAAGTCTATGGGAGGGGGCGTGACGGACGTCACGCCCCCTCCCATAGACCTGCATTGAGGGGGGCGTGACCGTGGCGTCACGAGCTGGGTGTGACCGTGACGCCTTGAGCCTACGTCGCTGCACCCGATGCTGTAAACGAACGCCAGGTGCAGCAGGGAGTTTAGGCACCCCAGGTAAAAATTTGTATTAATGTGCATAAATAAGCCAAGGAAAGATGGAAAAATCTCCAAAAGGCATCAAATTACAGATTAGACATTCTTATAATATGTCAACAAAAGTTAGATTTTATTTCCATCATTTACACTTTCAAAATAACAGAAAACAAAAAAATGGTGTCTGCAAAAGTTTGGGCACCCTGCAGAGTAAATATCTTGTACTGCCCTCTTTGGCAAGTAACACAGCAAGTATCGATGCTTTTTGTAGCCAGCCAAGAGTCCTTCAATTCTTGTTTGAGGTATCTTTGCCCATTCTTCCTTACAAAAGTCTTCCAGTTCTTTGAGAATTATGAACTGTCTGTCACGCACTGCTCTTTTAAGGTCTATCCATAGATTTTCAATTATGCTGAGGTCAGGAGATTGTGAAGGCCATGGCAAAACCTTCAGTTTACGCCTCTTGATGTAATCCCCCGTGGATTTCGAGGTGTGTTTAGGGTCATTATCCATTTGTAGAATTCATCCTCTCTTTAAGGCTAGGTTTCCACTTGGTTTTTTTTCTGGCAGTTTATGGAAAACTGCCACTGCAGTTTTTGAGCGAAAGCCAGAAGTGTATTTAAAAGGAATAGGACATATAAAGGAAGGACTTACACTTCTCCTTCCTTATGGATCCACTTCTGACTTTGGCTCAAAAACTGCAGTGGCAGTTTTCCAAAAACTGCCAGAAAAAAACCAAGTGGAAACCTAGCCTTACTTCAGCTTTTTCACAGATGGCATCAAGTTAGCATCCAAAATTTGCTGAAATTTTATTGAATCCATTTTTCCTTCTACTCGTGAGATGTTCCCTGTGCCACTGGCTACAATACAACCCCAAAGCATGATTGATCCACCCCCATGCTTAACAGTTGGACAGAGGTTATTTTTATTAAATTCTATTCCCCTTCTTCTCCAAACGTACCTTTGCTCATTCCGGCCAAAAAGTTCAGTGTCTGCCAGATCATTCTGGAGGGATTGTGCAGTCAAAGGTGGGTTTTGAATAGTTTTTCTCACAATCCAGCGAGCTGTTCTGTCTGATATTTTTCTTGGTCTTCCAGATCTTGCTTTACCTTCCACTGTTCCTGATGACTGCCATTTCTTAATTACATTCCGAACAGAGGATATTGCCATCTGAAAAAGTTTTGCTATCTTCTTATAGCCTTTTCCAGCTTTGTGAGCGTCAACTATTTTCAGTTTCAGATTTCTAGAGAACTGCTTAGATGAACCCGTGGTGCTGATTGTTGGGGCAAGGTCAGATGAGTCTGGGCCTTTAAAACCTTTGAGATTGACATCACTTGGTCTTCCCAGATGATGATTGAGAACAATCCATGACACTGGCAAGTCTCAGCTTTGCAAAAGGGGCAGCGCATGCTATAAATTCTGCAGGGTGCCCAAACTTTTGCAGATGCCATTTTTTTCTGTTATTTTGAAAGTGTAAATGATGGAAATAAAATCTAACTTTTGTTGACATATTATAAAAATGTCTAATCTGTCATTTGATGCCTTTTGGAGATTTTCCATCTTTCCTTGGCTTCTTTATGCACATTAATACAAATTTTGACCTGGGGTGCCCAAACTTTTGATCCCCACTGTACTGTTGAAAAGGAATATTCATAACGCAAATTTTTATCGCGAATATTGGCACTTTGCGATTTCGTGAATATTTAGAATATAGTTCTATATATTCGTAATAACGAATATTCCGTTTTTTTTTCACATGCAAATGTTTATGCAAATTTTCCATGTGAATTTTCGCATGGAAAAAAAGTGAACGAACATAGCGAATATGCGAATTTCGCGAACATAGGACGAATAATCGTCAATATATTCGCAAAATAGCATGAATTGGAATATGGGCCCTGCCGCTCATCACCAGATCAGACATCTTATCCATCTTATAAGATGTATAGGGGCGGAGTTCCCCTTTAAAGCTATGACATCCTAGCTTCTCACTCTGTGGTGTCATCTATAGGCAAATACAGAACTAGCATTGCATCAAAAATACAGAGTAAAGAATGAAAAGAGAATAACATTTAGTATATTAGGGGGGTACTCTGACCCCTAGACATCTTATGCCCTATCCAAAGGATAGGGGATAGGATGTCTGATCATGGGGGGGGGGGGGGGTGGGTCTGGGCGCTGGGACCCCCGTGATCTCCCGTCTGGCACCCATTTATGCTCAGAACATAGTCTTTGGGCGTCACGTCCTCTCCATTCATGTCTATGGGAGCCACTCATTATGTCTATGGGAGCCACCCCCACCATCAAACATCTTATTCCCTATTCATTCGATAGGAGATAAGATGCCTAAGGGCGGAGTACCCCTTTAAGGGAAACAGAGGAATACTATTGTACAATTTTTTAGCATCTTTTTAATTTATTTTATTTATTTGTTTTTTCTATGAACTTCCACTTTCTACAGCCAATCAATCAGTCAACTAATTAACCCCTTAAGGGAGTTGTGCTGTGATGACAATTAATTACCTATCGGCAGGACTAAAAGTCTTGAGGAAAGCCCAAAACTGTTGTGTAAAGTCTTATAGACCATGCAATGTTCCACTGGGAAAATATATATGCAAAGTAGTCCTGCTCTCTGGTGCCACCTATTGGAGGAAGCATCCCTGCACATCAATGCTTAGCAGATTGGAGAGCCTTGAAATATGATTAGGCGTTCTTAGTCCAACCAGATTCTTCTCCAGAAGGAAGAGTTAGACTGGGTTCAAATACGTCCGGCATCTGGCATAGGTGAACTCAGCCTAGATCTGGACACAACTGATGACACAATTGATGACAAGTTGTCATCAGTTGTATGGCATCCGGTGTCCATTGTTTCTGGACGGGGGACAGGGGAACGCAGCAAGCGGCACCTCGTTCCCCTGTCCAGTGCTCTCAGGCATGTCCAACCATCCGGCGTCAAAATTGAGACACTGGATGATTGTGAACTGTCCCATTGAAATGAATGAGATTAGTTCTAGCATCTTCCATCACGCCGGAGGGAAATTAGGCCGGACGCCTGATATATGTGAACCCAGCCTTACATACTGTATACACCGTATAAGACGCACTTTTTCTTCCCAAAAACTGTGGGAACTGGCCGACTTATACGGCAAATACACATTAAAACCGGCGGTCCCTGCGGCCATCAACGGCCGGGACCCGCGGCTAATACAGGACATCACCGATCGCGGAGATGACCTGTGTTGACCCTTCAGACACGGCGATCAAAGCTGACCGCCGCGTCTGAAGCGAAAGTGACACTAACCACCGCGGTGAAATCACGGCGTCCCGAACTGCTTACAGGACACCGGGAGGGACCTTACCTGCCTCCTCGGTGTCTGCTCCGTGCCGGGATCCCCTGCATGGCCGGCGCTCTCCTTCGTCGTCATCACGTCGTCGCGCACGCCGTCCCGTTATCCAATCGGAGCGGCGTGCGTAGCGACGTGATGGCGGTGACGGAGAGCGAGGATACCGGGCAGCAGAGACGTTCCGGAGCGACGGGGACACCCCGAGGACGCGGCTACAGCGATGGAGGGCGACATCCAGGGCAGCGGTGACGGGTCCGGAGCGGCGGGGACACGTGAGTATAACCTCCTATACCAGTGGTCTTAAACCTGCGGACCTCCAGATGTTGCAAAACTACAACTCCCAGCATGCCCGGACAGCCGTTGGCTGTCCGGGCATGCTGGGAATTGTAGTTTTGCAACATCTGAAGGTCCGCAGGTTGAAGATCACCGTCCTATACTTTACATTGTATTTGGTTCAGCATCTTTATTTTCTAGATTTTTATGCTTTAAAATTGGGTGCGTCTTATATACTGGAGCATCTTATATGACGAAAAATACGGTAGGTGTTTAAGGTTCCCATGACAAAGGCCTCTTATCTAACTGGGTGACCCCCTACTGTGTGCCTAAAAAGGGCATGAACCCTGAAGCAGCTGTCTACAGATGTTTTTTTTTTTCTGGAGGACATTCTGGCTTGGCTAATAATCCCCAGTCATGTTTCAAGGCGTTTTAAAGGGACAAGCATTGAATTACAGGTGTCACTTTGAGATTTCTGTAGGTGAGACACTTTGCATATTTTACACCTGCCAGTAGGATAGGGGATCTTTGTCTGATCAGTGGGGTCCATAGTGCCCCATTTAATTAGAGCGGCAGCTGTGTTTGTGCACTACCGCTAAATTTAAAGTCTTCGTGATTGCCGAAAATCAGTGAGTGCAGCGCTCAGCTATCTTTATCAGTCCCATAGAGTTTCAGTGGAGCACCATGTTTCGTCTCTGCTGAATCTGCTAGATAAACATTTTATGATCCTTACTTTTCCAGCATCTTCTCCACCTACACAAACTTCCCATCTATAGTCCCCCAAACAATACAGTCCTCCTTGATGTCCTTAAAGAGGTACTCCGCTGCTCAGCGTTTGGAACAAACTGTTCCGAACGCTGGAGCCGGGAGTTCGTGACGTTCATAGACCCGCCCCCTCATGACATCATGTCACACCCCCTCAATGCAAGTGTATGGGAGGGGGCGTGACATCCGCCACGCCCCCTCCCATAGACTTGCATTGAAGGGGCGGGGTGTCACATCATGAGGGGCGGGGCTATGGCATCAGGAGCTCCCGGCTCCAGCGTTCGGAACAGTTTGTTCCAAACACTGAGCAACAGAGTACCCCTTTAACTGTAATAGTGCCACTCTTTTGGGCCTCATGCAGCAAAAGTTTGTAGGTAGGTAAGTTAAATAGGAATAGGTAAATTCTCCAAGTAGGAAGGGTTCCCCCTTCAGTAAGTAGATCCCTCAGTAGGCAAGTAACTTTCTTAGTAAATAGGTAGGTTTCCCCTCTTAAGTAAGATAAGATGTCCCTTAGTAGGTAGCCCTCCTTAAAAAGTAGATATGCTCCTCTTTAGGTAAATTGGTGCCCCAGTAGATAGGTAGTTCCCCCCCCCCCCCTTGGTTATTAGGTAGGTCCTTTCTTAGGCAGGTCCTCCAGTAGGTAGATAATCTACCTTTGTAAGTAGTTAGGTTCCCACTTAGGTAAGTATCTCCACCAGTAGGTAGATAGCCCCCCCTTAGTAAGTTAAGGGGGGCTCAAGTCCTGCAGGAACATGTGGGAGCTGAGTTCCTGCACTTTTTCCACAGCAGGAACTCTTGGGGGCATTTATCATTGTCTTTAGAGCTGTTTTTGTGTGTAGATTTGTCTCTATTTAGGCGCAGCGCTGCACCTCAGGATTTTTTTTGCGCCTTTTCAAGTTACACTTTTTTTTATTTTTTTTGGAGTGTGTACAGAGCAGCTGTTAAGGTTAGTTTTATGTAGTGGTAAGGAATTTATCAACTGAGACTTTTTGTGAAAAGGCACAAAAAAAAGCCACAAATCCACTTAAAAGTCTCTAAACTACACCCGCCCAGACTTAGCTTAGCTTTTTGGTGTATGTGAAGAGTGAAATTTAAAAAAAATATGAATCTTCCACAAAATTTATCAAATGCCATTTGATAAATTTGTTGAAGTCACGCAAAAAAAAAAAAAAAAGAACTAAAAAATTACCTACATTACATTTATCTTAGTAAATGCCCCCCCCCCCCCACCCACACTGTTCCCATTAGCAGGAGTCCTGCAGGACCAGCTCTTAACTGGAAATCTTGGATGAGTTCCCACACTTTTTTCCCCAGGACTTGACCCCTGTATATAATGCCTTATATATGGTAAAATCTTTAACCTCACCATCCCTGGGGGGGGGGGGGGGGGCATTTCTGCCCGCAGGGATAGTGAGGATGTGAAGTTTGAAACTGTCCCCTGCCAGCCCAGTTAGTTATCCTCTGGCGGAGAGCTATCCTCACCTAGTCCCGCTGGTCTGGCCGTAGTGACGCCCTCTCCATGTAATTGACAGCCTAGGTACTTCCCACGTCATCACTTTGCTCCGTCTGCTTAGGGAACAGAGCGATGATGCGGCCGTCAATCACGCCAAAGGGACGTCACTACGGTCAGAGCAGCGGGACTAGGTGGGTATAGCTCCCCAATCAGGGAACTACTTACTGGGATTGGAGCTTGGGGGCTCACCGCACTTTTGAACATTACCAGGGTCACCTCGCGCAAACCAGGCAATGTCAAGTCTGAGCTGTAGTCGCTGCTGACAGCCGCAAGTACAGCTCAGCCCAGCATGGAAGGAGTTAATTTGCGCTGCTGAGGAGGAGGGTGTATAATTATACAGCCTCTTCTTTTGTAGCTTCACCCACCTCATGATGTCATCGGTAAAGGCGGGGCTACGGTAGAAGAAGCCTGGACTGGACCAGTGACAATATGGTAAGTATTACTCTCTTCACTGTATAAATTATACAGCCATATGGATGGCTGTGTGATATACACACCTCTCCCCCCCCCCCCCCCCCAACTAGTGCTGCTCAGCAGTGCTAATTAACTACTTCCTTACTGAGCTGGCAGTGGATTCGCTGGTTTTAGTGTGACAAAAGAGTTAAGTTGCACAGCGCAGCAGTCCGAACTGAACCGAACACTCCTCCGAAGGTTCGGTGAACTACACTTTCAGAAAGATCGCTCCTCTCTAGTCCAAGGAGACCTGTTACAGATTTTGCATTAGGGCCCTGAAGCTACAAGTTACGCCTCTGTACACAGGTGCGGTCATGTTAGCATATTGTACATGGAAGGGGAAACGAAAAAGGAATGAAAGTGTACTGGTGCCAGGCAGCTCCTGGAAGGGGCTCATTTTAAAGCGGTACTCGGGTGGAAAACAAATGTATTTAAATCAACTGGTGCCGGAAAGTTATACAGATTTGAATCCTTCCAGTACTTATCAGCTGCTGTATGCTCCAGGGGAACTTGTGTAGTTAATTCCAGTCTGACCCCAGTTCTCTCTGCTTCCACCTCTGTCCATGTCAGGAACTGTACAGAACAGGGGAGGTTTGCTATGGGGATTTGCTCCTGCTCTGGACAGTTCCTGACATGGACAGATGTGGCAGCAGAGAGCACTCTGGCCAGACTGGAAAGAACTACACAACTTCCTATGGAGCATACAGCAGCTGATAAGTACTGGAAGGATTAAGATTATTCTATAGAAATTATTTACAAATCTGTTTAACTTCCTGGCACCAGTTGATTTGAAAACATTTATTTCCATCGGATTACCTCTTTAATATGTTTCCTGACTGCATGGATCCTTTCTTTTACATTTTAAGCACAGCCTGCCATCTTCGACCACCTAAGGTTTTCCTAAAGCCAATTAAAGGTGGACGGCACGCACCTTCAACCATAAGATTCCAATGTTGTCTTAAACTTTTTTCTTAATGGATACGAGAAACGGGATAATCATACGACGTAACAATATAACGACTAACGGCGCAGTACAGTAAATAATACATTTCTCGAAAATTCCTCCGTCGGAACAAACCAGTTTATGATCGGAATCTCTCCAAACAGTGAACAAATTAAGTCATTGAATGTTGTTTAAAAGCGTCTGCCAGGGCTGAGCAACTGGGCTGCTGGCAGGAGGTTAACATAAAGTGAATTCTTTATTCACCTTCGCGTTTGGCAAAGTCCATGCCGTCTCATTATCATATTCCGTTAAATAATTCAGTGAGGTGGTGTGAGTAGCCTGCTCGTGGAGGTGTTTTTTATACGCCAAGCTTTACAATAGTTACAGCAGAGGCGACTCTGCGCGATGTAGCAGAAAAAATAGCAGACGTGCCAAATAAATGTGCAGCGCGTCCGGCGAGAAGTAGGGGTTTGTGTGGCAGGTACGGATGTGCTTACATGCGAGAATTATTGATAAATATGCATTGAATTTATAGGGCGTTCTGCTCAGTAATGCAATGGATTAAAAGGTAATGAGATGGAAAATTAAAATCGCCATATGTGACAGATGGTTCACTGACAATGGAGGGGGTTGGTGAGAAACCCGTCGATACTCAGAACCCCTATATCAGTGTTTCCCTGCCAGGATGCCTCCAGCTGTTGCAAAACTACAACTCCCAGCATGTCCGGACAGCCGAAGGCTGTCCGGGCATGCTGGGAGTTGTAGTTTTGCAACAGCTGGAGGCACCTTGGTTGGGAAACACTGCTCTGTATACTGAACATATACTCAAAAACTTTTCATATGTTACCTCTTGCCAAAACATTAACCTTTCTAATATAAAAATAAGAAATAAGAAAAATCTCCTTTTTGTAGAAATTCTGGCTTACAAAAAACACCACTAGGGGTCCCCATACCATCCAGAACATAATCTTGTCCGGCTGCAGCATCATCTTTGTCCCAGCTGAAGCACAGGCTGAGACAAAAGTCCAGAAAGTGAGTGCGGGACTAGCAATCCTCTGTGCTCACTCCTATCCTATCAGATGTCAGCACGAAAACAGAGAGGAGGGGGTTACAGAGCAGTCTGTAGTGTTTGGATGAAGAGACACAGCACTGCACAGCAGACTCAAGGAGGAAGTGAACGCATGGTGAGTTATGGCGGGCTTGTCTTGGACACGACCCTTCCCGAGCAGTGGATGTCGGAATGAGTAAGCAGCAGAAAAGAGGGATTTGTGAGCCAAATACAGGAGCTAGACACATAAAAAAGGCATGTAAAGCATCTGCATGACTTAGTGAGTAACATATAGAAGCACTAATTTCTTTTTCTGTGAAATGACAGTATGCTTTTACTTAGTGACATAATTTTGGCTCCATGCAGACACCACTAGGAGGCGGCTGCTCATTCTCCTTATCGTGGGAGACCCTCAACTTGAACCAACTTTGCTCTAATGAGTACATTTTGTAAGTTTCCATCATTTCTTTTTTTTTTTTAATTGTTGGATTTTTTTTTATTTTCATGCCATTAAAAAAAATTTAAACTCACAATCTCAGCTTGTGCTGTGTACAATGGGGGGCAGGGTCAGCAGTCATATTATGATCATTGAGTATAGGATTACAATTCAAAGTAATATTGCTAAATGTGTAGGCAGATAACACTGGTTCCACCGTTCACAATAGGTGTGTGGTGTTCTTGGGCACCCTTTCAGTCGTTGTCCTAGCGCTTTTGCCCGTGTAGCGGCCGCTCAAGCCGAGGAGAGCTGTGAAGTGGCCTCGGCTGGGGAGGGTACAGGCAGGGATGGGGGCGCAACAGGGATAGTGAGGAGGAAAAAGGGCCCTGCCAAACTAAGGCGGGAGGAAAATCGGAGGAGGAGTTGGGAGCTGGAGAGTGCCCAGGTGGCGGGGGTAGCTTCAGCCCCTGCTCCTGAAGTTGGCCCTGTTACCGCTGAAGCCCAGGAGGAGAATGTGCCGAATGAGGAGATCAGGAGGCTTCACAGAGAGGAAGGCAATATGGCCAATGCTTCCGATTACTCCCTCTATGAAAGTGTGGATGAGGTAGTGGGGAGAGGCCCAAAAAGAAAGACAAGGGCAAAAGGAATGTTCCTGAGAAGACTGCGGGGACACGCTGGAAAGCATGGACCACTTCCTGCTTCATTATCCCTTTAATATAGGGGTTTACAACCGGGAGGGCGCTCCCATCGGCTGGAGTCAACTTGCCGGCCTTACCCATCTGGAGTGGGCTTATGGGGCATTCAAGACCCTGGGTGGCCGAGACAGGGGCACTTTATTCGTAGTTAGTTTAGTGGTTAGGTACTACACATGGAACGCACGGTGCTTAGTGTCGACCCAAAGGAAAATCCTCTCCGAGGTCGTGGTCTGTAGGAATATCATTGGTGAACTCGGGAAGATCAGGTCTTTGGAGTATGACAGTCTTGGTAACAGTAGGGCTTCTCTCCTATGGAGAGGGTTTTCTTTTATGTGCCCTAGGTACTAGACCTTTTGGGTAGAGTACCCTTATTTTGTTTAGGGGCAGTGATATAGGGAATGAGATAGGCTGAGAGTAGGGTCAGTTTTAATGGAGGGATAGACTTAGGGAGAATTGTAAGGGGAGTTAGGGAAAGAGTTTAAAATTATTTGCCATCCTTCTCCCTGGTGGTGGGCTAATGCATGCACATGTGTTACGCCGAGCGCTCCGGGTCCCCGCTCCTCCCCGGAGCGCTCGCTACACTCTCCTCACTGCAGCGCTCCGGTCAGATCCACTGGCCCGGGGCGCTGCGATACCGCCTCCAGCCGGGATGCGATTCGCGATGCGGGTAGCGCCCGCTCGCGATGCGCACCCCGGCTCCCGTACCTGACTCGCTCTCCGTCGGTCCTGTCCCGGCGCGCGCGGCCCCGCTCCCTAGGGCGCGCGCGCGCCGGGTCTTTGCGATTTAAAGGGCCACTGCGCCGCTGATTGGCGCAGTGGTTCCAATTAGTCTGATCACCTGTGCACTTCCCTATATCACCTCTCTTCCCCTGCACTTCCTTGCCGGATCTTGTTGCCATCGTGCCAGTGAAAGCGTTTCCTTGTGTGTTCCTAGCCTGTGTTCCAGACCTCCTGCCGTTGCCCCTGACTACGATCCTTGCTGCCTGCCCCGACCTTCTGCTACGTCCGACCTTGCTTCTGTCTACTCCCTTGTACCGCGCCTATCTTCAGCAGCCAGAGAGGTTGAGCCGTTGCTAGTGGATACGACCTGGTCACTACCGCCGCAGCAAGACCATCCCGCTTTGCGGCGGGCTCTGGTGAAAACCAGTAGTGACTTAGAACCGATCCACTAGCACGGTCCACGCCAATCCCTCTCTGGCACAGAGGATCCACTACCTGCCAGCCGGCATCGTGACAGTAGATCCGGCCATGGATCCCGCTGAAGTTCCTCTGCCAGTTGTCGCTGACCTCACCACGGTGGTCGCCCAGCAGTCACAACAGATAGCGCAACAAGGCCAACAGCTGTCTCAACTGACCGTTATGCTACAGCAGTTACTACCACAGCTTCAGCAATCATCTCCTCCGCCAGCTCCTGCACCTCCTCCGCAGCGAGTGGCCGCTTCTGGTCTACGCCTATCCTTGCCGGATAAATTTGATGGGGACTCTAAGTTTTGCCGTGGCTTTCTTTCCCAATGTTCCCTGCACTTGGAGATGATGTCGGACCAGTTTCCCACTGAAAGGTCTAAGGTGGCTTTCGTAGTCAGCCTTCTGTCTGGAAAAGCCCTGTCTTGGGCCACACCGCTCTGGGACCGCAATGACCCCGTCACTGCCTCTGTACACTCCTTCTTCTCGGAAATCCGAAGTGTCTTTGAGGAACCTGCCCGAGCCTCTTCTGCTGAGACTGCCCTGTTGAACCTGGTCCAGGGTAATTCTTCCGTTGGCGAGTATGCCGTACAATTCCGTACTCTTGCTTCAGAATTATCCTGGAATAATGAGGCCCTCTGCGCGACCTTTAAAAAAGGCCTATCCAGCAACATTAAAGATGTTCTGGCCGCACGAGAAATCCCTGCTAATCTACATGAACTCATTCACCTAGCCACTCGCATTGACATGCGTTTTTCCGAAAGGCGTCAGGAGCTCCGCCAGGATATGGACTCTGTTCGCACGAGGCGTTTCTTCTCCCCGGCTCCTCTCTCCTCTGGTCCCCTGCAATCTGTTCCTGTGCCTCCCGCCGTGGAGGCTATGCAGGTCGACCGGTCTCGCCTGACACCTCAAGAGAGGACACGACGCCGCATGGAGAATCTCTGCCTGTACTGTGCTAGTACCGAACACTTCCTGAAGGATTGTCCTATCCGTCCTCCCCGCCTGGAAAGACGTACGCTGACTCCGCACAAAGGTGAGACAGTCCTTGATGTCTACTCTGCTTCTCCACGTCTTACTGTGCCTGTGCGGATATGTGCCTCTGCCTTCTCCTTCTCTACTATGGCCTTCTTGGACTCCGGATCTGCAGGAAATTTTATTTTGGCCTCTCTCGTCAACAGGTTCAACATCCCAGTGACCAGTCTCGCCAGACCCCTCTACATCAATTGTGTAAACAATGAAAGATTGGACTGTACCATACGTTTCCGCACGGAGCCCCTTCTAATGTGCATCGGATCTCATCACGAGAGGATTGAACTTTTGGTCCTCCCCAATTGCACTTCTGAAATTCTCCTTGGACTTCCCTGGCTTCAACTTCATTCCCCAACCCTGGATTGGTCCACTGGGGAGATCAAGAGTTGGGGGCCCTCTTGTTCCAAGGACTGCCTAAAACCGGTTCCCAGTAACCCTTGCCGTGACTCTGTGGTTCCTCCTGTAACCGGTCTCCCTAAGGCCTATCTGGACTTTGCGGATGTTTTTTGCAAAAAACAAGCTGAGACTCTACCTCCTCACAGGCCTTATGATTGTCCTATCGACCTCCTCCCGGGCACTACTCCACCCCGGGGCAGAATTTATCCTCTGTCCGCCCCAGAGACTCTTGCCATGTCTGAATACGTCCAGGAAAATTTAAAAAAGGGCTTTATCCGTAAATCCTCCTCTCCTGCCGGAGCCGGATTTTTCTTTGTGTCCAAAAAAGATGGCTCCCTACGTCCTTGCATTGACTACCGCGGTCTTAATAAAATCACGGTTAAGAACCGCTACCCCCTACCCCTCATTTCTGAACTCTTTGATCGCCTCCAAGGTGCCCACATCTTTACCAAACTGGACTTAAGAGGTGCTTATAATCTCATCCGCATCAGAGAGGGGGATGAATGGAAAACGGCATTTAACACCAGAGATGGACACTTTGAGTATCTGGTCATGCCCTTTGGCCTGTGCAACGCCCCTGCCGTCTTCCAAGACTTTGTTAATGAAATTTTTCGTGATCTCTTATACTCCTGTGTTGTTGTATATCTGGACGATATCCTGATTTTTTCTGCCAATCTAGAAGAACACCGCCAGCATGTCCGTATGGTTCTTCAGAGACTTCGTGACAATCAACTCTATGCCAAAATAGAGAAATGTCTGTTTGAATGCCAATCTCTTCCTTTCCTAGGATACTTGGTCTCTGGCCAGGGACTACAAATGGATCCAGACAAACTCTCTGCCGTCTTAGATTGGCCACGCCCCTCCGGACTCCGTGCTATCCAACGCTTTTTGGGGTTCGCCAATTATTACAGGCAATTTATTCCACATTTTTCTACCGTTGTGGCTCCTATCGTGGCTTTAACCAAAAAAAATGCCGATCCCAAGTCTTGGCCTCCTCAAGCGGAAGACGCCTTTAAACGGCTCAAGTCTGCCTTTTCTTCGGCTCCCGTGCTCTCCAGACCTGACCCATCCAAACCCTTCCTATTGGAGGTTGATGCCTCCTCAGTGGGAGCTGGAGCTGTCCTTCTACAAAAAAAATGCTTCCGGGCATGCTGTTACTTGTGGTTTTTTTTCTAGGACCTTCTCTCCGGCGGAGAGGAACTACTCCATCGGGGATCGAGAGCTTCTAGCCATTAAATTAGCACTTGAGGAATGGAGGCATCTGCTGGAGGGATCAAGATTTCCAGTTATTATTTACACCGATCACAAGAACCTCTCCTACCTCCAGTCTGCCCAACGGCTGAATCCTCGCCAGGCCAGGTGGTCTCTGTTCTTTGCCCGATTTAATTTTGAAATTCACTTTCGGCCTGCCGATAAGAACATTAGGGCCGATGCTCTCTCTCGTTCCTCGGATGCTTCTGAAGTTGAACTCTCTCCGCAACACATCATTCCTCCTGACTGCCTGATTTCCACTTCTCCAGCCTCCATCAGGCAAACTCCTCCAGGAAAGACCTTTGTTTCTCCACGCCAACGCCTCGGAATCCTCAAATGGGGTCACTCCTCCCATCTCGCAGGTCATGCGGGCATCAAGAAATCTGTGCAACTCATCTCTCGCTTCTATTGGTGGCCGACTCTGGAGACGGATGTTGTGGACTTTGTGCGAGCCTGCACTATCTGTGCCCGGGATAAGACTCCTCGCCAGAAGCCCGCTGGTTTTCTTCATCCTCTGCCTGTCCCCGAACAGCCTTGGTCTCTGATTGGTATGGATTTTATTACTGATTTACCCCCTTCCCGTGGCAACACTGTTATTTGGGTGGTCGTTGATCGATTCTCCAAAATGGCACATTTCATCCCTCTTCCTGGTCTTCCTTCAGCGCCTCAGTTGGCTAAACAATTTTTTGTACACATTTTTCGTCTTCACGGGTTGCCTACACAGATCGTCTCGGATAGAGGCGTCCAATTCGTGTCTAAATTCTGGAGGGCTCTCTGTAAACAACTCAAGATTAAATTAAATTTTTCTTCTGCATATCATCCTCAATCCAATGGACAAGTAGAAAGAATTAACCAGGTCTTGGGTGATTATTTACGACATTTTGTTTCCTCCCGCCAGGATGACTGGGCAGATCTTCTTCCATGGGCCGAATTCTCGTATAACTTCAGAGTCTCTGAATCTTCCTCCAAATCCCCATTTTTCGTGGTATACGGCCGTCACCCTCTTCCCCCCCTCCCTACCCCCTTGCCCTCTGGTCTGCCCGCTGTGGATGAAATTTCTCGTGACCTTTCCATCATATGGAGAGAGACCCAAAATTCTCTCTTACAGGCTTCATCACGCATGAAGAAGTTCGCGGATAAGAAAAGAAGAGCTCCTCCCATTTTTTCCCCTGGAGACAAGGTATGGCTCTCCGCTAAATATGTCCGCTTCCGTGTCCCTAGCTACAAGTTGGGACCACGCTATCTTGGTCCTTTCAAAATTTTGTGCCAGATTAATCCTGTCTCTTACAAACTTCTTCTTCCTCCTTCTCTTCGCATTCCTAATGCCTTTCACGTTTCTCTTCTTAAACCACTTATCATCAACCGTTTCTCTCCCAAATCTGTTCCTCCCACTCCTGTTTCCGGCTCCTCGGACATCTTCTCCGTCAAAGAGATTCTGGCATCCAAAAAGGTCAGAGGGAAAACCTTTTTTTTAGTGGATTGGGAGGGTTGTGGTCCAGAAGAGAGATCCTGGGAACCTGAGGACAATATCCTAGACAAAAGTCTGCTCCTCAGGTTCTCAGGCTCTAAGAAGAGGGGGAGACCCAAGGGGGGGGTACTGTTACGCCGAGCGCTCCGGGTCCCCGCTCCTCCCCGGAGCGCTCGCTACACTCTCCTCACTGCAGCGCTCCGGTCAGATCCACTGACCCGGGGCGCTGCGATACCGCCTCCAGCCGGGATGCGATTCGCGATGCGGGTAGCGCCCGCTCGCGATGCGCACCCCGGCTCCCGTACCTGACTCGCTCTCCGTCGGTCCTGTCCCGGCGCGCGCGGCCCCGCTCCCTAGGGCGCGCGCGCGCCGGGTCTTTGCGATTTAAAGGGCCACTGCGCCGCTGATTGGCGCAGTGGTTCCAATTAGTCTGATCACCTGTGCACTTCCCTATATCACCTCTCTTCCCCTGCACTTCCTTGCCGGATCTTGTTGCCATCGTGCCAGTGAAAGCGTTTCCTTGTGTGTTCCTAGCCTGTGTTCCAGACCTCCTGCCGTTGCCCCTGACTACGATCCTTGCTGCCTGCCCCGACCTTCTGCTACGTCCGACCTTGCTTCTGTCTACTCCCTTGTACCGCGCCTATCTTCAGCAGCCAGAGAGGTTGAGCCGTTGCTAGTGGATACGACCTGGTCACTACCGCCGCAGCAAGACCATCCCGCTTTGCGGCGGGCTCTGGTGAAAACCAGTAGTGACTTAGAACCGATCCACTAGCACGGTCCACGCCAATCCCTCTCTGGCACAGAGGATCCACTACCTGCCAGCCGGCATCGTGACAACATGCTAGCTTTTTGTTTTGTTTTAAGCTAATATGGTATGAAGGGCTTACAGGCGACCAAACTTGGTCCTAAAGTGGGTTGTGGTTCAGTGTGTATAAGTTAGTGTGTATAAGTTTGTGTGTAAGTTGGTTGGGAGGAGTGCTAGGTGGGGAGGGTGTATTTGTGGGTGGTGGTGTTTTGCTTCTTTGGGGGACCTGACATGGGTCAGTTAAGGACTGGTCTTTGTGAACTGTATGAACTTTCTATTGCTTTTGTAGGTGTTTACTGTAGTGCATATACTTTATTTATATATTATATTTTATTTATATATTATAGTTAGTGATTTTGTATCTATATTGTGTTTTATATCTATATTGTTTCGCATTATAGTAGCACATTATATAGCATTATCGGACCAATTGTTGTGTTGATATGTGGTTTATTTGGTTTATTTCAGTTTATTTGGTCTAGTTTTTTTTTGTTTGTTTTTTTGTAGTGGTGTGCTTGTTTTGTTTTCTCTTTTGTTTTCTTGTTGTGTGTTTCCTTATAGCCGAATAATGATAAATCTTATGTTTATTTTGATATGCCAAGTTGTGCTATTTTTATGTTAGTTTTCAGTATGTGTATGTGAGTGTGCTGATTTGATAGTTTTGTTATGTTTTCTTTGGTACTTTTGTTCGTCCCGGATGAGGATTCAGATAATTTGGTCTAGTTTTGTTAGTGAATGCGTGTGCGATATGATTATTATTATTTTTATTATAAAAATGGGAGTGGTGTGCTTGTTATGTTTTCTGTTTTGTTTTCTTGTTGTGTGTTTCCCAAGTATGGATGGTTTCGAGTTATAGCCAGATAGTGTTAAATTTTATGTTTATATTTTGATAAGCCAAGTTGTGCTATTTTTATGTTCATTTTCGGTATGCGTGTGAGTGTTTTGATTAGATAGTTTGGTTAAGTGGGCATATCTTAGTAAATCTGGGTTGGCCGGTTAGGCAGGGTTTTGTTTTTGGTACTAGAGTATTCCTTATGTATGTTATAGCTGATTAAGCTTGCTTTGTTTTGTGTTTTTCTATTGATAAGTTTTGTATTTTTCTAATAAAAAAGAGTGAGGTGGGCTGTGATTGACTGAGGCTGCACCCCCCAGAATTATACTGTACACTCTATACACTGTGCTGAGCTGAGGGCCACCTGCAATTCCAGACTTTTGTCTCTGCCAGGCTGCTGCAGGAGACAATGTGCTAGCAGGCAAGCAGGCAGGATCAGAAGGAAGACCCCTGATGGCCCAACTTTTATGGGTAAATTTAGCACATAAATTTATAAAATTGTATTAAGAAGTATTAGAAAGATAATTCAAAAAGACTAATTTATAACATAATATTTTTTATTACTAATCCCAGGTACCATTTAATAATACAATATTCAATTACTAAAGAGTATGTTTCCATACAGATTTTTAATTACAATTTCATAGAAATTTTATATGTGTGGAAAATTCCAAAGCCTTCTGTCACTACAGGGTTAAAAAGCACAGTGACCGATGAGTGTTTTCTTACCGTCTCCTTTCCTATTAACTGTGTTTTATATCCAGGGGACTGGGGTAAGGCAACCAAAATAGTCTGAATTGGTTTTCTTAAGAAAAAAAAGTGACTTTCTATATGAAACACATGGAAGAGATTATTAATATGAAAGACAAAACTTAGCCCGCTTCCAAATTTGGAGATGTTGGAAGTTTTGAGGTCAGGAAAAAAAATGAAAGTAGCTCAGATGCAATTTTATGACTGCATTTAAAGAAAATAATTGTCTGTTGCCTTTGCCTAAAACCTTTTGAAAATGATATATGGGCTAAATTGGACATTTCATTCATGTTGTAAAAAGGTGAATTGTTGTAATCCGGAGGTTATTCCATATCTTCTGAACAGGAAATTCCCGAGAGCAGAGGAGACCTTGGATAACACTCACTGTCTTAAAGGAAGGCTAAGCATAGACAATGTAAAAGAATATATAAATAAAAATATCATAAATGTCAAAAAAATTATTTTTATACACATGAGACTTTCATGAGAAGTTCATAAAAATTAACAATTTCAACCATAAAGAATGTTCATCGGGTGAAATTTAACAACAAACAATCATTTTAGGAGAGTGATCTTCATGAAACAAGTTAAACGGTGTCTGATAAAAGATATTTTATCGAAGAAGAACCTTTCCCTAAAATATGTTTTTCCAGTATGGCCTGCTTGAATGGACAATATGGACTTAAATGTATATGGCTGCATCGGCAGAACCTGTTGACTGGACAATTGTTTGCTTAATGGTTGGCCAATCTTCTTCTATCGAACACATTTGGTCACGTTTAAACTCTTCCACTTAAGAGTGAAATCCCTCCAAAAAGACCACTTCTTTGTGAAGACCCTGTCACATAAGTCAGGGATAAGTTCTTCTCTGAGCTCACCCACAACCCATTTCCCTGCCTACTCGATGATTAGTGTTGAGCGGCATAGGCCATATTCGAATTCGCGAATATTCGCGAATATATGGACGAATATTCGTCATATATTCGCGAATATTCGCATATTCGTTATATTCTCGTTTTATTTTCGCATATGCGAATATTCGCGTATGCGAAAATTAGCATGTGAAAATTAGCACATACAAAATGAACATACGCGAATATTCGCGTATGCGAAAATTAGCACATACAAAATGAACATACGCGAATATTCGCATATGCGAATATTAGCATATGCTAATTTTCACATATGCGAATTTTCGCACGCCAGTCTCACACAGTAGTATTACAGCCTTCTTTACACCACACAAGCTTGAAGCAGAGAGGGGTGATCATTGTGATGTGTACTGTGAAAAAAAAAAAAAAAAATACGAATATTCGTAATTACGAATATATAGCGCTATATTCGCGAAATTCGCGAATTCGCGAATATGCGATATTCGCGAATAATATTCGAATTGCGAATATTCGCGAGCAACACTATCGATGATCTGCCCTATGCCATTAACCCCAAACTGGGCGATGGTCCCTACTCGAAACAAGTATAAGGAGTAGTGAGGTCAAACACACCAGTAAGTAGGTCAGGGAGAATGTCGGGACACAAAAGATGAACCTAGGAATAGACAAGGGAGAAAAGACAGGTGAACATCAACCAGGCAAACAAAAATAAAAAGCAAGGTCAGGCAAGCCAAGTCTGGACCAAGAAGTCATACAGTACCAAATCACTAAGCAAAGGTATAGTAAGTGAACAAGCCAAAAGGTCAGGAGTACAATTATCAAATGCAGGGAGAAGGAGCTAGTGCAAGGCCAGTTCACTGTATATGCATTTTATAAGTGTTTGCCTAACTCACTAAATTGCAAAACCAGCGGGCCACCTACTGTATATGGTGTATGGGGGTGTTCAACTCTATCCTGACATTTAAGAACCCTGGCAAATTGGATGCTATAGCTATTGGAGGATGCAAATAAGGACTCTAATGCTGGTACCTAAGTGTTGGATTTCCCCACATATGACTGGGACTTCAATGAATTCTCCATGGGCATGGATTGTACTGTAGACCCATATAATTTATTGTGAATTTAAAGAAACAACTAAAAACAAGAACAACATGTTTGAAAGGTTTTAAACCTTCTTCATCTGGTTCAAGATTAACCTGACTTCAGTCAGTGCAATTGGATTGTGGGAGCATTAGGTCCAACGATACTACACAAGGAGTTATGGAAACAGCTGATCAAGAGTGGGAATACTATAAATGTCTGAGATAGGAATATTCATTGTAATATGCATTAGGTGGATCTTTGATCCAATCCATTTGGGCCCCTGAAGATAACCCGCCCCCCCCCCCCCCCCCATAATGATGGATTATGCATTAGGTGGGATTGCTATTAAATCCTGTGTCTCGGACAGAAGAGTTAAACTGATGATGTCAGGATCTGAAAAGCACATAACAGTGATGCATTGTTTGTGTTCTTCTTGTTGATGTCACTTTGTGGTTGAAAATGTTCCAGAGCTCAGTCTTCAGCCCCGGAGCTGAATGCAATGAATACATTTCAGCAGATAACCTCCCAGTCATTAACTAGCAATGTTTTCTCTGTACAGAGAGTTGTGTTGTGAGTGTCCATTAGCCATTAGTAACAGTCGTCCTACAACAACATTTAGGATCCATTCCTGTTGATGTGGCTTAACTGGCTCTGCAGCACTTCAAGTCATTACGCCTCGAAGACCACAGATTGTTCTATTTGTAAACTGTTGAGCGATGTCACCAAATTCTACTGGAAATATACATTACTTACGGGTATGTTAAAGGGGATGTATAAAAATGTTTATTGTGTGTTTCTTATTTTTATTTTTCTCTAACTGTCCACACAAACAAATTGTGCAATGTTGCAGTTTTCTCGATTGCCTCTAGTGCATATCACTTGCCAGCTTTGCTGTCTATGTGGAGTCGGGGTGCAATGCAGGGTAGATGCAGGGCAGATGTTATGGCCCAAGGGGCAGATGGTATTAACCCCTTCTTGTCGTGATGCCAGGGCGTGGTTTAGCCTTAACCACCCAAAGGTAATACCTCTGATCCTGGGTTAGGCAGGGGCAATGAAGACACCAATGCCAGATTAAGGATGACAGCAGCTTTACTGAGGCAAGACAGGTGATGTAGTCTTTGCAGTACAGTCAAATATCCCAGGGAGGTGACCAGTGACACAGGGGTATCTCGCAGGCTTGCTGGGCCTTGCAGTAGTTAGACTGACTTTAGTGCAGGCCACGGTGACTACAGATGGACTTGACTTGACAGAGATGGTGACTGACAATAAGATGACTTGACTTACTGATGACCGACTTGTGGCTGCAGGACTTTAGGCCTCCAATGTTCTGGACAAAGACACTGGAACAACTTGACTGGACTTGACCTCAGCAGAAGTAGCAATGTGCTAAGAGAGATTGCAGCCCCTCCCCTGGTTATATAGGGGGGCTGTGCAAGGGTCCAAAGGTCACTTGGGGGGGGGGGGTCACCTGGTCACTAGTGTCTCCTGGGTAACAACCATGCGGTACAAACATTATAGAAACAGTACACTTTTATAATACAAACAGATATACATTATGGTGATACTATAAGGGGGACCCTGGGGACATGCAGGGACTCGGCCTGACAGGGCAGAAGGAAAGTACAGGGCCACACCATCCCATACTGGGACACCACATATAGACTGGTGCATAATAAACAGAGCCATCTCACTATAGTGTGGGTTAATTAATCATAGCTCTAATGTACTGGTGGAGAAATAGACAAAGCAGTTAGGGATGAGTGAATACAATCTTACGAATCCAAATTCGTTACAAATTTCAGGAAAAATTGTATTTGCAACAAATGTGAATATCGCAGCGATTCAATCGCGCAAATTGCTACATTAAACTCAATTTAGTGCGGTCCATGTGCCAGGGCATCTAAAATGGCGGATCCACATGTGAGGACATGGGGCAAATAATCCTGGGAAGGTGGGAACAATGGTCGGCGGGATGACCTTGAATCACATGCAGCATGCAGCCTATCATGCAGCCTATCAGCCTGTGATGTCACAGCTCTATATAATCAGCAGCCATCTTGCGGCCAGTCACATCAGCGTTCTATTGCAGAGAGAGAGGGAGAGAGAGCAGTGTGTGTTGCACAGAAAAGCTTTTTTACAACAGTGTTTCACCTCAAGCCCAAATTCAGCCTAGAAGCACTGATAGGGAAGGGTGTGAGATTGAGAAAGTACAATTTTGGGTGTAGTGCACAGTTACTGTGTGCTACAGCACTGGTGTGTACAACAACTGAAAAGCTAATAGTAGCCAGCCAGTTAGGATGAGCAGAGCAGTAAAAGTGTATTGTCCTCTACTAAGTGTAACCTGTGCGTACATCTAAGTGGTATACCATTTTGTTCCTGTAAAAATCTTAAGGGCCAAGATACTGTGAAAGGCCAGCCAAATGTACACGCAGCAGACTAGGGGCGAGTGGCAGCAGGAGGCGCAGCGAGAGGCCTTAGCTCCTGGTATCAGATAATGGTCGTGTCTCGACCAGCAACCCATCTGCCGTCATCGATTGGTTAAAACAGTCATCCACTTCATCACAAGTGACATCTGACACCCCCAGTCAACAGTCGATGGGTTCCTCAGACACAACCCTCAGTTGGCATGGCCCGGGAGCAGTCGCTGTCCTTCCTTTGCCTCTGTCCTATGCTGTTCCCTCCCCCACAGATTTATCTAATGCTGCGGGTTCAGCTCCACTATTTAGTGAGGACGAAATACTAGAGGACATTCAGCAGCTACTGCCCAGCCAAGAAGTGGATGAGACAACCACTGCTTCCTCCGCTAGGCGGGCAAGAAGTGATGAGGAGAGTGGCAGGGGAGGTGGTGTTGAGAGCATTCAGGCTCCTGAAGCAGACACTGTTGAAGAGCCTGAGGAGGTCATCAGTGATGTGCAGACACAACTCGATGATGATGAAGTCAATCGCACTTGGGAGCCGGGTGCAGAAAGGGCTTCATCATCATCAGGAGAAGAGGGTTGCAGGTTGCCCGTGAGGCAGCAGCTGAGCCAGCAAGGTGGTAGCATGGTTGGCAGTCAGCATGGTAGCAGAAGTGGAAAGTCTGGAGCCAAACGTGCCGAAGGGAGCTGTGTGTCATAATCATCTTCTGTCGCTCCAGATGCTCCTGCTCCTCCTACTTCGAGTCAGTCATTCCGCCAGCAATCCATTGGCGAAGCCATGTCCAAGAGACAAAAGTATGCGCCCACTCATCCAACGGCGCAGAAGCTGAATGTGCTCCTGTCCATGTTGCTGGTGCTGCAGTCCCTCCCTTTTCAAGTGGTGGACTCTGCACCTTTCAGAGAACTAATGGCTTGTGCCAAGCCGATGTGGATAGTCCCAAGCCGTCATTTCTTTGTGAAGAAGGCAGTACCAGCCCTGCACAATTTTGTGGAACAGAAGGTGGGCCAGTCCTTGAGCCTGTTGGTGTTTACCAAAGTGCACGGCAGCGCCAACGTGTGGAGCTGTAACTACAGTCAGGAACAATACATATCCTTTATAGCCCACTGGGTAAATGTGGTTCCTGCACAGCCACAACAGGAACTTGGACAGGTCCCGCCGTTTCCTCCTCCACGCTCTCAGGCCGTTGGTCCTGTGACAGTGTGTGACTCCGCCGCCTCATCCTACACCGTGTCCTCAGCCTCCACTGCATGGACAAGTCTCAGTGCCCCTCCAGCATACCATGTGTGCAGGGCACGGCGGTGTCACGCTGTTCTTCACATGGTTTGCCTTGGCGAACAAAGTCACACAGGGGAGGAACTGCTAAAAGTCATTCAGCAAGAAATCGAATCTGAACTGCTAAAAGTCATTCAGCAAGAAATCGAATCTGAATGTCTTGCTCCACGAAAACTGGAAATGGGAACCATGATGACCAACAACGCAAAGAACATCTTGTCTGCGCTGCGACAAGCAAGCCTGAGACATGCGCCCTGCATGGCACACGTGTTCTATCTGGTTGTCAAGCGGTTCCTGAAGGGTTCCCTTATCTGCAAGACATCCTAACATTTGGAAGGAAACTTTGCATGCACTTCAGCCACTCCTACACCTCAAAGCACACCCTCCTTGAGCTACAGCGTCAGAACGGTATCCCCCAACATAGTCTGATTTGCGAAGTTTCCACACTTTCGAAATCCACCCTCCATATGTTGGACCGACTATACGAACAGAGAAAAGCCATCACCGATTTCTTGATGATCTAAGCGGATAGGGGGACTCCCCTGTGTAACTTCAATGTGAACCAGCGGCAGCTCATACGTGACACCTGCTGTTTGCTCAGGCCCTTTGAGGAAGCCACATTATTAGTCAGTCGCCAAGATTACGGGATAAAAAACGTCATTTCACTGCTTCATTTACTACAACACGTGTTGGACACAATGACTGGTCAGGAGACGTGGCGCCTACATCTCACAGCCACTTGAGCCCTATGGGGGCTGAACTGGAGGTTGAGGAGGGGGAGGGGTACAGTGGATCACAGTTTAGGTTTCGTGAGATGGGCGGTTTTTCTATAGTCATCTGACAGGAGAGGAGGAGCAGGAGCAGCCAGAGGAGCTAGAGGGTTATGAGGACGGCAAGACAGAGGACCCAGACACACCGTGGCAGTATGCAGTGGAGATGGGGGTAGGGAGTCCCTCCGAGTCACTTGAACAAATGGCACGATGCATGCTCACTTGCTTGCGTAGCAAAGTAGAAGCAGTGGCACTCCAGGCTGGTGAAATAAAGTGGTGTCTTTATTTACTCCAACATGAGCTACGTTTCGGCAGCCTCACGCTGCCTTTGTCAAGCCAAGGCTTGACAAAGGCAGCGTGAGGCTGACGAAACTTAGCTCACTTTGGAGTAAATAAAGATACCACTTTATTTCACCAGCCTGGAGTGCCACTGCTTCTACTTTGCTATACTACTTGGATCTCTGACCCAGATCAACAACAGTAAGGCACCCTTTCACCCTAATCGCAAGAGTGCTGCTTTCCTCTTCTACCACTTGCTTGCGTAGTGACCGCCGAATTGTCACCATTCGGCAGCGGGATGACTTCTGGCTCTCCACCTTATTGGACACTATCTACCTGCACAAAATGGGGGGCCTTTTTTTACACCCACTGAGAGGGAGGACAAATTTACCTACTACAGAGACATCCTATGTAGTCAGTTGGCCGATGCCTATCTGCGCCATCATCCATCTTCTCGCAGGTCTGACTCTGCACTCACCTTCCACTGCCATGGCTGCTGGGGAGGGGTGGGGTGGAAGGAGCAGTAGCAGCTCCATCAGCAGTAACCTGAGTCTACAGTTGTTGATAAGTAGCTTTGTTCACCCACATAGTGAAGCAACTCATCAGCAGCAGGTAGACATGGACACCTGGAGCAGCATCTGAACCAGCAGTTGGTGGCATACCTTCACATGCCCATGCCAACACACCTTGAAGATCCGCTGGACTTCTGGGCAGCCAAACTTGATTTGTGGCCTCAACTAGCAGAGTTTGCCCTATAAAAGCTGCCTGCATGGCCATTAGTGTGCCATCAGAGCGGGTGTTTAGTGCGGCCGTGGCCATAGTAACCCCAAGGAGAACTTGTGTCAACGAAAAATGTGGAGAGACTGACCTTTGTGAAGATGAATCAGGCATGGATCAGCCATGATTTCCACCCACCAATGCCTGATGCATCAGAGTAAATTGACCATGGTGCCAAACCAACACTTCACAAATATGAATAGTGCTAAACATATTTAAGGTGCTGCTCCCCAGTTACAGACATTCCTCCGCATCAGACCACAAGTAAATATTGAGTATATGCATTACGTAAAACGTAACTTATTTTAGGATAAAATATATGTACTCACATTTTCAAACAAAAGGAAAGGTGTGCAAAAAACACCATGTGCCACCTACACCACCAAGTATTGATGTGATGCAAAGACCTCTAAAAGGTGGAAGGGAAAAACGTATGGTCCATTGTAACTGTGGGGGTAAAAACTTGTAAGGCCCTTCTCTCACATTATTAATTCCCTTCTTGGCAAGTGTTACTCGCCCTAAAAAGGGCACAGGAACCTTTCCCTATTTCCCCCAACAAATAGTGCCATTTCTCAGGGTTTTTAGGTGGAAATAGAGAGAGTTTCCTGTGTGGGGCCACCATTTTTAGGGTGAGTAACACTTGCCAAGAAGGGAATTAATAGGGCAAGAGTGGGGCCTTACAGGGAAAGTTTTTACCCACACCTGCTACAATGGACAATACGTTGTTCCCTTCCACCTTTTCGAAGAAAGTGTTACTCGTCTTAAAAAGTGTGGCCCCACACAGGAACCAATCCCTATTTCCACCTAAAAAACCTGGGAAATGGCAGTGTTTGTAGGTGGAAATAGGGAGAGGTTCCAGTGTGAGGCCGCCCTTTTTAGGGCATGTAACACTTGCCAAGAGGGGAATTAATAATGCGAGAGCAGGGCCTTACAATGGACCATACGTTGTTCCCATGCACCTTTTAGAGGCCTTTGCATCACATCAATACTTGGTGGTGTAGGTGGCACATGGTGTTTTTTGCACACCTTTCCTTTTGTTTGATTTAAAAAACTATTTGGGGTCCATATATTTTATCCTAAGCATATTATTAAAAGTTAAGTTTTACGTAATGCATATCCTCAATACTTACTGCACACGAACACTTTTACAAAAGAGACCGTTTTCTTCTGCCTACCTGCCTCAGCTACTATTCTGATCCTGCCAGCCGCCTGATGCCAAATTCTCCTTTTTTTCACCCACATTCGTCACCGGGTACTGGTATTGCCACCCACCGCACCACTCTGTCACCAGGTCCCTTTCAGGACTCCTGATAATGCTGCTGCTTCATTCTGCCACCATATGTTCTCCTCATGCTGATGCCAGCTCTAGGCTGTCTCATTCTGTCACCATATGTTCTCCTCATGCTGCTGCCAACTCCAATCTGTGTCATTAAGCCACTATATGGTCTCCTCATGATGCCACCAATCCAGGTTTTGTCATTCAGCCACTATATGGTCTCCTCATGCTTCTGCCACCTCCAGGCTGTGTCATTAAGCCACTATATGGTCTCCTCATGATGCCGCCAATCCAGGCTTTGTCATTCAGCCACTATATGGTCTCCTCATGCTTCTGCCACCTCTGGGCTGTGTCATTCAGACACTATGTTGTCTCCTCATGCTCCAAGCTGTGTCATTCAGGCACTATATGGTCTTCTCATCCTGCCACCACCTCCACGCTGTGTTGTTCAGCCACTATATGGTCTCCCCATGCTGCTGCCACCTCCACGGTGTGTCATTCAGCCCCTATATGGTCTCCTCATGCTTCTGCCACCTCCACGCTGTGTCATTCAGGCACTATATGACCTCCTCATGCTGCTGCCACCTCCAGGCTGTGTGATTCAGCCACTATATGGTCTCCTCATCCTTCCGCCACCTCCAGGCTGTGTCATTAAGCCACTATATGGTCTCCTCATGATACCCCCAATCCAGGCTTTGTCATTCAGCCACTATATGGTCTCCTCATGCTTCTGCCACCTCTGGGCTGTGTCATTCAGACACTATTTTGTCTCCTCATGCTCCAAGCTGTGTCATTCAGGCACTATATGGTCTTCTCATGCTGCCACCACCTCCACGCTGTGTTGTTCAGCCACTATAAGGTCTCCCCATGCTGCTGCCACCTCCACGGTGTGTCATTCAGCCCCTATATGGTCTCCTCATGCTGCCGCCACCTCCACGCTGTGTCATTCAGCCACTATATCGTCTCCTCATGCTGCCGCCACCTCCACGATTGGTCATTCAGGCACTATATCGTCTCCTCATGCTGCCGCCACCTCCACGCTGTGTCATTCAGCCACTATATGTTCTCCCCATGCTGCCGACACCTCCACGCTAGGTCATTCAGCCACTATATAGTCCCCTCATGCTGCCGCCACCTCCTCGCTGTGTCATTCAGGCACTATATGGTCTCTGCATGCTGCCCCCACCTCCACGCAGGGTCATTCAGCCACTATATGTTCTCCTCATGCTGCCGCCAACTCCAGGCTGTGCCATTCAGCCACTATATGGTTTTCTCATACTGATGTCACCTCCAGGCTCTGTCATTGTGCCGCTCTGTGACAGTAATTGCAAGTCATAGCGAATAACAGTATTATTTCCCTAACCCAGCACACACCCTATGCGTGTTACAGGAAGGCAAAATGTTCTACATCCCTATTTAGGCTCTCTGTAGGCCAGAAATAGCTGTTTGTAATAGCGATTCCCTGCGAATATATTCGGACAGAAATTAATTTTTGGGTGAAAATTCGGCAAATCGGCCGAATCGAAGTTTTTAAAAATTCGCTCATCTCTAAAAGCAGTCTACTAAAAGAACCCATACGGAACACAAGTTCATTGGTTGAAATCAATTTATCAATCAATAATTGTTTTAGCCGATCGTCTGAAAACAAGTCTTCCGTGTTGGACGTTGTCTGCTTATACGTGATTAAAATGGCTTTCCCTCAGGAAAGATCTTTATCTACAAGTGAACTCTACTATATACTAATAAGCCTATAAAGTTAAGTTTTTTTTTTTTTTTTTAAGAAAAACACAATTTATTTCCTCATCCTCCTCTCCAAACCCCCCCCCCCCCCCCACTCCTCCCTCTCTTTTTTTCTCTTCCCCAAGAACCGGATCCCCCCCCCCCTCTCTCCAGCTTCCCTTTTCCCCCTCTTCCTCTTGGCCCTCTACATTATACTCTTCCCCCCTCCTTACCTCTTGTCGTCCCAGCTATTTTTCTAGCTATGACTCCCCTTTCTTTTCTTTTACCCCCCCCCCCCCACTGACCCTTTCCCCCTGTTCTGTTCTTTTCCTTGCTACTTTCTACTTCTTCCTCTTCTTGTCTCCTCCCTGATCAGTTGTTTTTTTTACTTGGTTACTTGGATGAGTCACTCCACATGTTTAGCAGGTTCTATCTTACATAGATCCACGGAAGGGGTTACTACTCATTTTTTGGCTATTGTACCATTGTGATATGCCTGTTTACTGCTCTTATTATGTTACTACTATGGTACTCATTCTCGTTTGTGTAACAAGCTTGGTTGATCTTATAACATTTTCTCAGTCCTGCGTGACTCACATGGATGTTTTTATGTTTCTTGTTTATATGAAAATTTTGAAAAATAAAGAATTGATGAAAAAAAAAGAAAAATACAATTTATTTAAGCAAAACACCCCCACACAATCATTGTTTAACATTTTATAAAATGAATAAATAAAAAAATAATTAAAAAGCTGGTCATTGACATAGTTCAAAGAATCACAGATCTAAAATAAGAAGAAAAGAGAAAACACAAAAAAAAAAAAACAGAATGGTTTAAAATGCCTTTTTTTTAAGGCATATTAAAAATGCTGTGTGAGAACCCAGCCTCACTAACCCAATCAGGTTACTGACTTTTCTGTGCTTTAATCTGCAGTCCTATGCATAGCTACAGAAGATTGAAGAACAGACAGGAACCCAGACTAGTAAAAGAACTGCTCCTGACTATATACTGTATACCGTGTAACCCAGAGAGAGTTAACTAGCGATGTTCAGCATCACTAGTTAACTCATTCCTTAGTGGGCCAGCACCAAGCGCCCAGACCACAAGGTCATTTAAAGGGGTTGTGCGCTGCCCTGCCTTTCGGAGCTCCGCTCACAGCGTCCGGAAGTTCATTACTCCGAACGCTGTGTGAGGGCTTCCGTGTTCGTGGCCGCCCCCTTGTGACGTCACGCCCGGCCCCTCGTGACAGCGGTCGTGCCCCCTTCCCATAGACTTTCATTGAGGGAGCAGGCATGACGTCACGATGGGGCCGGGCGTGACGTCACGAGGGGGTGGCTGCGAATACAGAAGCCCGCACACAGCGTTCGGAGTAATGAACTTCCGGACGCTGCGAGCGGAGCTCCGAAAGGCAGGGCAGCGCACAACCCCTTTAAGTCTATCGGTCTTCTGGGATGGGAAATCCGAGAGACCATCTGATCACATGAGTTTCGGTGCTAGTCTTGGGCAACCGGATTCTTTAACCATATCCTTCCACTGGCCAGAATGATAGTATCACTTTAAGCATTGTACTTGGTGGAGTCTGCAATGGTGAAAGCCTCTACAGCAGTGTTTCCCAACCAGGGTGCCTCCAGCTGTTACAAAACCACATCTCCCAGCATGCCTTTGGCTGTCAAGGCATACTGGGAGTTGTAGTTTTGCCACAGCTGGAGGCAGCATGGTTGGGAAACACTGCTCTTCATCAATGTTCTCCATCCTGTCACAGCACGTTGAGCCTTGTAGTTTTGCAACAGCTGAAGTGTCAGCCACAAGTCACTGCTTTAGATAGTAAAGGCCAAGAGCAAATGCCTAATGGGCCCTTCCATAGTCTGATTCTTATCCTAAGATGTATGGATACAAGTGGGAAATAAGTATTGATCACGTCACACTTTTTGTCACAAAATTTCCAAAGGTGCTATTGACATGAAATTTTCATCAGATGTTGGTAACAATCCATACATACAAAGAAACAAAAAGCAAATAAGCTCAGGAGTTAAGTTATGTGAAATGACACAGTGAAAAAGCATTGAACACATTAAGAAAGGGAGGTGCAAAAAGGCATGTAAAGCCAAGATAACTGCTGAAATCCATCAGTAATTAAAAAAAAATCCAGCCCCTTGTCAGTGCAAATTAATATAATCCGATTCAGTCCCAACTGATGGCCAGCAAAAAGGTCTCATTGCTAAGGTGTCACACAAGACACTTCTCATGATGGGTATAAGCAAAGAGTCATCTCAAGACCTATATTGCAGAACATAACAATGGTGTTGGTTACAGGCGCATTTCTAAGCTGCTGATTGTTCCAGTGAGTTCTGTTGGGGCCATAATATGGAGATGGAAAGACAATCATCTCACCATAAATTTGTCTTGACCAGGTGCTCCTCAGAGTCAAGGACCATGGGGAGAGCTTCAAAAGGACTTGAAATTAGCAGGTAATGTTGTCTCAAAGAAACAGAATTTAGTGAGAAAAATGGTGATGTGTTCAATACTTATTTCACCTACTGTACCTAACTATTTCTATTAAAGAGTACCTGTCATATCCCACAAAAAAATGTTATATGTTACTCAGTACCTTATCCTGATCATGTGTGTATACTTATTATGTGTTTAGGACCTATATTTCTCTCACAAATACCTCCTATCTGTGGGTTGTCATTCTGTGCTCAGGAGGGGATGTGTCCTCACTCTGCAAGACTCATCTTCCTCCCTGATTCTGCTGTGCTGGGTCTCTTTATCCAATCACTGTGGGCTGCTCTGTAACCTCCTCCTCTCTGCTGCAATCTGATAGGACAGCAGTGAGCACAGGGGAGTGCAAGTCCCACCTCTACTTACTGGACTTTGTTCCAGCCTGTGCTTCAGCTGGGACAAAAATGATGCTGCAGCCAAAGAGCATTATGTTCTGGATGGTTTGGGGACCCCTAGTGGTATTTTTTCATAAGCCATGATTTCTATAAAAAAAAGAGATAACATTTTCTTATGAAGTATATTAGAAAGGTTAATGTTTTGCCAAGATATACAACACATAAAAAGTTTTTTAATCTGACAGCGCCCATTTAAACTTTATTCACCTAACCTGGAAGTCACACTAAAGACCACCTGCCTGAATCCCCCCGCCCTTTAGGCCGTGAGCAATATGTAATCTAGAACTAACAAAAAAAAGACTTGTCCTTGCACTTTTATACGTGGAGATAAACAATGGCTGTACGAGCGCTCCAAGTCAAATAGTGGATTCAGAAATTGGACCTTTAATAAGAAAAAAGTCTTAAAAAAAGGGAGCAGTTAGATTAAAAGATAGGTTACTGCGCCAAATGCTTCCAAGCTAAACAGAGGTATCCAAACAAAAGGGAAGCGGACCTGTTTCTGAACCGTGCCTTTGAAGTGCTGCACTTGTGGTGGGCGTGTTGTGTAATTCTGCCCGTCTCGCTGTTTCTGCTGGCTTGTTTGCTGACTTTACATGTGGTGCGGTTGAAACTGAGCAGAACGTTATGGATCTGGTGGTGTTTACTGTATTTCTGATTTACCTTCTCCAGTGACACGGAGTCTGATGAACTCTGGGTAAACTTTTACTGCAGACATAGCATGTTGTAACTTTATGCAAAGCACCTCGGTGCTTTTGGCTTCGGCAGGAGAGTGCCCATGGGGTAGGTAAGCGAGCGTGGATCTGACTTTAGGGGACATCAATCAAAATCAACAGAATAATGTATCTGATAAGAAAAAAGGGATTGTTTTTATATAGCAGTACATAGACCTTTAGCCTATCACGTGTCAGATAGACGGGGGTCCGACCATCATGACCCCAGACCTGATGACTGATGGAATAAAGTGGAAACGGTGATAAGACTTAGCATGGACATGAAGTGGTACAATGCTGATCTGATGGGCCTGCTATTTCCCCAAATGGATTCTGGATTTCTGAGATGGATGGGGACAACCAATATGGCTCTCACAGGGTTAACAATGCCCTTTATAGACATTGCAAAGGCAGAAAGAAAAAGAGGGGCGCTCTCTGGTGTGATCATGCAGGAAAAAATGGCCAAGACCCACCACCTCACTTTGGGTATTGCACTGATCCGATGGGTTGTACAACAGAGCAAACAAGACCCTGTGAGGGGTGTGGGGTAGGTGGGATATGTGCAGCGTGCAGCTCACTTTCCCTTATCCGCATCCCCAAGGGTACGGAAATGTAGATGCAGAGTAAATAGCGAAAATGGGGAACTGGGTGGAGCGCTTCTGCTAGTAAGTACGGGACTCAGAAGGCCATGGTTTGCACAGGATGATTTTATTGTGAAAAGAGATTTCGGACAACGCGTTTCCGCGCTGGCACGTGCCTTCCTCAGGTCCACAAACAATCAAGTTGGTGCGTCCTGGCGTGTGTTGCTGTGCGTGGGTTGCATGCATGCATGCGTCCCACACACAGTGTGGTGTCTGGGGTGTTGCAATGGTGGTATGCAATGGTGGTATTAACCCTTAGTTGTCGTGACGCCAGGGTGAAGTTTGCTTAATAGTAATGTTCCTGCCACCAACCCGCCCACAAACGGCAGGGATAATAAACGGAATGTCCACAGCAGATTTTATGAAGTTACCGGAAAAGTTTACTTTAACTGATATGCAACAGTCTTTACAATTATGCAGTCTTTCAGAGAGAACCGGGATGCAGGTTCCTCACAGGTTTTGCTGGGACTTGAAATAATGAGCTTTTTATGCAGACCACTGGGCTACTAATTATAAGATTTTTAGCTGGTAGTAGTCACACAGGATTTGATAGACCGAGCTTGATAACTCACGATTTTAGTGGCTGCTGGTTCTTTAGGCTTTGGCCTAGTTGAGAGAAATTTAGATGTGCTGATTGTGCTTGCTTGATAGTCCGGAACTAAAAGCAGGAACCAAGAGAGAGAATTTACAGACTACAGCCCTTTATATATTAGGGGGCTGGACTAAGCTCATTGGCCAGCAAACCTGTAAGTCCTGAACCCAGTGAACTCTGGGTACATCACATGACCCAGTCAGGTCCTTAAGCAATTATACATTACAACTGTACATCACATGACCTGGGAAAGGTCCTATACATTTATATTTCCTATACATTAAACAATATATCAACATAATTTATATGAGGCGACCAGGGGTAAGCCCTACAGGAGAGCCCTATGGAAATGGAGGGACTATGGCAGAGGAGACATTAGACAGGGACAGGACCAGGTCCTGTACTGGGACACCCATGCACAGCAACACACACCAGGACGTACCAACTTGATTGTTTGTGGACCTGAGGAAGGCGTGTGCCAGCACCGAAACGCGTTGTCCGAAATCTCTTATCACAATAAAATTGTCCTGTGCAAACTGTGGCATTCTGAGTCCTGTCCTTACTAGCAGAAGCGCTCCACCCATTTCCCCATTTTCTCTATTTACTCTGCTTTATAGACATTGATATGTCACTGGCGTCCAAAAGGTTGAGGTCCAGCCATGGGGCATTGGGAAGGGGTTTTACAATATGGTGTTGTATCGGGTCCATAAGTCCTAGACAAGCATTTTGACCAAGCATTTTGTTGCTTGTTTTTTTTTTTTCCAGGTGACCATCATAAACAACATGCCGCCAATGTCTGTGATGATGCCATTGCTCACTAAAAGTAAAAAGAGATCAAATCATCTTTCAGGTTCACACTGTGGAATTTCCGGACGGAATTTACGCCGGAGATCCCATGGGCGGCGCTAGGACTGTGCAGACTGCCCCATAGACAGCAATGCATTTTTGAGTGGATCATTTGGTGGACCTGCTCAGAAATGCATTGCTGTCTATTGGGGATGGCAATGCCATCCGCGCGATTTTAGCACCGCCTGTGGGATCTCTGGTAGAAATTCTGTCTGGTGATTCCACAGTGTTAACCCAGGCTAAAAACCATGGCACGTGTGTAATTTGAACCAGATTCCATGTGGAAATTGCCTGCCTGGAATCAAAGCCCCATTCATGTCAATGGAAGGTTCTGACAAGGAGTACTTGTCATTTCTGCATAGAGAAGTAGAGGTAATTCAGCTGAATGAATATAACTTAAAGGGGTACTCTGCTCTTTTTTATCAACTGGTGCCAGAAAGTTAAACAGAATTTTAAATTATTTCTATTTAAAAATCTTAATCCTTCCAGTACCAGCTGCTGTATGCTCCACATGAAATTATTTTCTTCTTGACTTTCTTTTCTGTCTGACCACAGTGCTCTCTGCTGACACCTCTGTCCATTTTAGGAACTGTCCAGAGTAGGAGCAAATCCCCATAGCAAACCTCTCCTACTCTGGACAGTTCCTGACATGGACAGAGGTGTCAGCAGAGAGCACTGTGGTCAGACTGAAAAGAAATTAGAAAAGAACTTCCTGTGGAGCAAGCAGCAGCTGATAAGTACTGGAAGGATTAAGATTTTTATATAGAAGTAACATACAAGACTGCTTAACTTTCTGGCATCAGTTGATTTAAAATAAAAATGTTTTCCAGCGGAGTACCTCTTTAAGGCTATGTTCACACAAGATTTTTGTAGGAATTTTCGGACAGAAATTTTCCAGCACACCTTTCACAAACAGCAGGCGCTGGCAGAACATGGCGGCACTAGGACCCCTTGGAAATCTCAATACCAGGCAATGCATTTCTAAGCAGATTGACATGTCAATTCCTTCTGCAGAGGCCGGAATCTGGATTTCCCCAGCAAATGTTTATTATTAATGGGCACTTTGCAGCAGAATCCCAGAAATCCAAGAAAAAAATAGCAATCTGCTGCAAAGGAACTTTTAAGCTGAATTTTTCTGCTGGATTCCGCTTAAAATTCTGGGGGGGCGCAAAATGATGTTCCGTACCGTTGGCTCCGATGTCAGAGGAGCGTACAGCGATGTTCTGTGCTGGAGACCACACTTGCTTCCTGGCTCGCTGTAGATGGAACTGTTCTGACACTCCGGCAAGAGTGTCAGTCAGCTCGGGAGCGACAATGGGTCTGGCGGCAATGTTACGTTCGGGAGCGGTGGATGATCCGAGGATGGCGTCCCACGTGGAGGCTTAAGTTGCTTAAATTAAATTACTTCTATTAAAAATCTTAATCCTTCCAGTACTTTTTAGGGGCTGTATACTACAGAGGAAATGCTTTACTTTTTAGATTTCTCTGATGTCATGACCACAGTGCTCTCTGCTGACCTCTGCTGTCCATTTTAGGAACTGTCCAGAGCAGCATATGTTTGCTATGGAGATTTTCTCCTGCTCTGGACAGTTCCTAAAATGGACAGCAGAGGTCAGCAGAGAGCACTGTGGTCATGACATCAGAGAAATCTAAAAAGAAAACCATTTCCTCTGTAGTATACAGCCCCTAAAAAGTACTGGGAGGATTAAGATTTTTTAATAGAAGTAATTTACAAATCTGTTTAACTTTCTGGCACCAGTTTATTTAAAAAAAAAAAGTTTTCCATGGGAGTACCCTTTAAAGTAAGTTTACACTCTGCTTCAGATTGGTTGCAGAAAATGTGCAGTTTCATAGAAACATAGAATGTGTCGGCAGATAAGAACCATTTGTCCCATCTAGTCTGCTCAATAATCTGAATACTATGAATAGTCCCTGGCCCTATCTTATATGAAGGGTAGCCTTATACCTATCTCTATCTTATATGAAGTATAGCCTTATGCCTATCTCTATCTTATATGAAGGATAGTCTTATGCCTATCCCTATCTTATATGAAGGATAGCCTTATGCCTATCCCGATCTTATATGAAGGATAGCCTTATGCCTATCTCTATCTTATATGAAGGATAGTCTTATGCCTATCCATATCTTATATGAAGGATAGCCTTATGCCTATCCCGATCTTATATGAAGGATAGCCTTATGCCTATCTCTATCTTATATGAAGGATAGTCTTATGCCTATCTCTATCTTATATGAAGGATAGCCTTATGTCTATCCCTATCTTATATGAAGGATAGCCTTATGCCTATCTCTATCTTATATGAAGGATAGCCTTATGCCTATCTCTATCTTATATGAAGGATAGTCTTATGCCTATCCCTATCTTATATGAAGGATAGCCTTATGCCTATCCCGATCTTATATGAAGGATAGTCTTATGCCTATCCCTATCTTATATGAAGGATAGCCTTATGCCTATCCCGATCTTATATGAAGGATAGCCTTATGCCTATCTCTATCTTATATGAAGGATAGTCTTATGCCTATCCCTATCTTATATGAAGGATAGCCTTATGTCTATCCCTATCTTATATGAAGGATAGTCTTATGCCTATCCCTATCTTATATGAAGGATAGCCTTATGCCTATCCCTATCTTATATGAAGGATAGCCTTATGCTTATCAGCACCAGAACAAATCAATGTATTTACAATCTGCTGCAGGTCTGCAGAGTGTGAACGCACCTTAAATAGAATGGTTTGGAATTTCTCATCCACTGTAGAATCATTGATCAATGTGTTGTGGGTTTTGCGCAATTTATTGTTCTAGATTTTGGTCTACGAACCTGTGCCAATTGGAAATATCATCCAAGAACTATTTATTGATGCCACCTCTAGCCAAGGACTATGCTTGCCCACGTTTACTGGATGTGATCCTGGATTGAATGTTCTGGATATGTAGAGTCTTGTTCAGAACTTCTGCGCATCAAAAAACAGATGACTTATGAGAGAATGGAGAAATCTTGGCTTCCCTGTAGCATAACAATGGCAGCTTCCAAATCCTGGGGTCAGCGATAGATCTGAGAGGAACTAGGCTGGGTCACATATAAAAAATATAGTAGTGCCCCCAAACCGCATATCTGCTTAAAGGGGTACTCTGGCGCTAAGACATCTTATCCCCTATCCAAAGGATAGGGGATAAGATGCCTGATCGTGGGGGTCCCACCACTGGACGCACGCAGCACCCCGTTATAATCAGTCCCCGGAGCATGTTCGCTCCGGGTCTGATTACTGGTGATCACAGGGGCCGGAGCATTGTGACATCACAGCCCCGTGTGACGTCACGCTCCGCCCCCTCAATGCAAGCCTATGGGAGGGGGCGTTTCATGCCCCCTCCCATAGGCTTGCATAGAGGGGGCGGAGCGTGACCTCCCAGCTGTCGTAGTAGTATGCCTTGAGTTTAGGGTTGCCACCTTTCTTGCAATAAAATTCCGCCCATGCTATTTTGCGTAATTAATTATATATGCGTGACATCACAGGATACACATATGCACGGAAAATTTTGTCCTATTCTGACCCCTATAACTTTTTTATTTCTCCTTATACGGGCCTGTACGAGGGCTCATTTTTTCGCTCTCCGGTCTGTCTTTTTTACAGTAGCATTTTTGTTTTGATGTCACTTTTTGATCGCTTAAATTCAGGAGTTGCAGTTAGTTACTAACTACAACTCCCAGCATGCCCTGATACAACCTGTGGCTCAGCAGCTGCCCCAAACTAAAACTACAACTCTCAGCATGTTGGACTATATAGTAGTATATAGTATAGGTCAGTGTTTACCAACCAGGGGTGCCTCCAGCCTCCAGAGTTGTAGTTTTGCAACAGCTGGAGGCACTCTGGTTGGGAAACACTGGTATAGGTTATGGTGCAGCATTCTGGGAGTTGGAGGATTGGTTGGATAAATACCGGCCATTGCACACACTTAAAGGGGTAGTCCAGTGGTGAAAAACTTATCCCCTATCCTAAGGATAGGGGATAAGTTTGAGATCGCGGGGGGTCCGACCTCTGGGGCCCCCTGCAATCTCTCTGTACGGGGGCCAGGCTCTCCGGCCAGATAGCGGGTGTCGACCTTCGCACGAAGCGGCGACCGACACGCCCCCTCAATACATCTCTATGGCAGAGCCAGAGATTGCCGAAGGCAGCGCTTCGGCTCTGCCATAGAGTTGTATTGAGGGGGCGTGTCGGCCACCGCTTCGTGCAGGTCAACACGCCCCCTTCCCACGGGCTGTCGGGGCTCCGTACAGGAGATCACAGGGGGCCCCAGCGGTCGGACCCCCCGCCATTTCAAACTTATCCCCTATCCTTAGGATAGGGGATAAGTTGTTCACCACTGGGTCACCACTGGACTACTCCTTTAACCGCGTGTAAAGTCTTTTCAAGTTTCTTCAAGCCAGTCAGTCAAACTGTGTGGGCCCTCTACTGTAGAGAAATATCATATTGGACGCCTACATCTCCAATAGCAGACCGGGCAGAGTGTCCACCACCAAACACATCTTCATTGGGCATATGAGCGTAAGGATTTTACCATGGAGCAATGGAACAGGATGGTCTCGTCTGGTGTGTGGATGGCTGGGTCTGTGTGTGTCACTTACCTGGGGAAGAAATGGCATCAAGATGCATTGTGGGAAACAAACTGGCAGGGGCAGTGTGATGGGCAATGTTCTGCTAGAAACATTGGGTCCTGGAATCTGGTTAATGTTACTGTGTTATGTACCACCTAACTAAACTTTGTACAGGCCAGCAGGATAGTGCACCCAGCCACAATGCAGACATTTTTCAGGAAAGAAACATGATAAAGAGATCAAGATGGTGACTAGGCCTCCAAATTCCCCAGATCTCAATCTAATCGATCATCGGTGGAATGTGCTGGAGAAACAAGTCCGATCCATGGCGACCGCACATCACAATTTACACGATTACCAGGATCTGCTGCTGATGTCTTGGTGCAGATACCACAGGACACCTTCACAGGTTTCATGGAGTCCAGGCCTGATGGGTCACATTATATGAGGACCGACACGATATTAGACAGATGGTCTTAAAGGGGTACTCCGCCCCTAGACATCTTATCCCCTATTCAAAGGACAGGGGATAAGATGTCTGATCGCAGGGGTTCCGACGATCTCAGCTGGGCACACCAGACTTCCGTTGCACGTAGCGAACTTCACTCCATGCTGGTTGACTGGTGATGCGGGGCGGAGGCTCGTGTTGTCACAGCCATGCCCCCTCAATGCAAATCTATGGGAAGGGGTGTGACGGCCATCACGCCCCCTCCCATAGACTTGCATTGAGGGGGCATGGCCTTGACGAGACAAGCGGGGCGTGGCCATGACATGACGAGCCTCCTTCGCTGCACCCAATGCTCTAAATGATCGCCAGGTGCAGCAGGGAGATCGCGGGGGTCCCCAGTGGCAGGACCCCCGCGATCAGACATCTTATCCCCTATCCTTTGGATAGTTGATAAGATGTCTGGGGACGGAGTACCCCTTTAATATTGGGTGATCAGTGTATGAGCTAATCCATTTTTCCCATGCCAGCTTTTATCTCCGTTTCTGTTACTTACATAACTATTAGGGCAATTTAGTCGTCTTTTACTTACTTATGTCAGTAAATAATGGGGCTATTATGTCGGGGATTGTCATCGTCCTTTTGATTTTTGTAAAATGTAGAATACCTTTCAACCAAGGCTGATAAAAAAACAAAGCTCATTGTTATTCCTCGCATCTGGGACACATATTCTACTGTGGGCCTATTTCACAAGCTCCGCAGCAATTCCCATTTACAGTGTAATAGTTTACCTTGGACATCTGAAAATAACCCTGCTTTTCCTTTCATCATGGTGATTTCTGGAGGCCTCTAATAGCAATAATAAAGCTTTCAGGAGAAAAGGCGGCATTGTTATCGGCAGGAGTCTGCAGTGTTCTTCATGCTCCTTGGCACGGTGACAATGGGAAAATGATGATTAATAAAATGCTTGTGAATACCTTTCAGAACAAACAATTGGTGCTTAAATCCAATAGACAAATGAAGCGTAGAGCATTTTATGGTTATTTAATGCCTACATGGTGTTCACTTGAATAGCGTTCATCCAAATGTAAGTTCTACATATAGTATTTCAATAGATCGTTAGATTGAGAAAACATTCACAGTGCAGGGGGAAAAATTAAGTCAACCTCTGTGTTAAAGGGGTTAACCACCATAAGATGATTTTAGTACTTACCTGCCGGACAGTAATAGAAATGCTTAGGAAGGATCTGTGCTTGTCTTTGGACTAAATGGCTGTGTTGTGAGAGTACCATAACGCTGTGGCTATCTTTTTGTGAACTGGCTATTTCCTGTTAGAGTTCCCTTTCTTCAACTACAAGTCCCATAATTCCTTGTTTGTAAGTGTGAGGACACTTTTCTCCCTCCCACACATCAGCCACCTGTGATCCCTTCAATGTAATATACAGTGATCCCTCAACTTACAATGGCCTCAACATACAATAGTTTCAACATACAATGGTCTTTTCTGGTCCATCGTAAGTTGAAACCAGACTCAACATACAATGTTACAGACTGTCCAGATCTGTGAAACGTGTCAATGGCTGGAAGAACTGACCAATCAGAATGGACATTCACTGGTAAAACCCCTGTATTACTGAAGTGCATGCACTGACTGGTGTCTGGTAGCCCCCCTACAGTACACGGAGGTATTACATGTTCTGTACTCTTTACCTGTGCCAGGGTTACCTGCTCCGTTGGACACCAGGTGAGGGCGACTCCATGTTACTTTTTTAGGACATTGCGTGTGTTACGCCGAGCGCTCCGGGTCCCCGCTCCTCCCCGGAGCGCTCGCTTCACCTCCTCCGCTGCAGCGCCCCGGTCACGTCCTCTGACCCGGGGCGCTGCGATCCTGCTGCTAGCCGGGATGCGATTCGCGATGCGGGTAGCGCCCGCTCGCGATGCGCACCCCGGCTCTCCTACCTGACTCGCTCCCCGTCTGTTCTGTCCCGGCGCGCGCGGCCCCGCTCCCTAGGGCGCGCGCGCGCCGGGTCTCTGCGATTTAAAGGGCCACTGCGCCGCTGATTGGCGCAGTGGTTCCAATTAGAGTTATCACCTGTGCACTCCCTATATTACCTCACTTCCCTTGCACTCCCTTGCCGGATCTTGTTGCCTTAGTGCCAGTGAAAGCGTTCCTTGTGTGTCCCTTGCCAGTGTTTCCAGACCTTCTGCCGTTGCCCCTGACTACGATCCTTGCTGCCTGCCCCGACCTTCTGCTACGTCCGACCTTGCTTCTGCCTACTCCCTTGTACCGCGCCTATCTTCAGCAGCCAGAGAGGTGAGCCGTTGCTAGTGGATACGACCTGGTCACTACCGCCGCAGCAAGACCATCCCGCTTTGCGGCGGGCTCTGGTGAAAACCAGTAGTGGCTTAGAACCGGTCCACTAGCACGGTCCACGCCAATCCCTCTCTGGTACAGAGGGTCCACTACCTGCCAGCCGGCATCGTGACAGTAGATCCGGCCATGGATCCCGCTGAAGTTCCTCTGCCAGTTGTCGCTGACCTCACCACGGTGGTCGCCCAGCAGTCACAACAGATTGCGCAACAAGGCCAACAGCTGTCTCAACTGACCGTTATGCTACAACAGTTGCTACCACAGCTTCAGCAGTCATCTCCTCCGCCAGCTCCTGCACCTCCTCCGCAGCGAGTGGCCGCTCCTGGGATACGCTTATCCTTGCCGGATAAGTTTGATGGGGACTCTAAGTTTTGCCGTGGCTTCCTTTCCCAATGTTCCCTGCATCTGGAGATGATGTCGGACCTGTTTCCCACTGAAAGGTCTAAGGTGGCTTTCGTAGTCAGTCTTCTGTCCGGAAAAGCCCTGTCATGGGCCACACCGCTCTGGGACCGCAATGACCCCGTCACTGCCTCAGTACACTCCTTCTTCTCGGAAATCCGAAGTGTCTTTGAGGAACCTGCCCGAGCCTCTTCTGCTGAGACTGCCCTGTTGAACCTGGTCCAGGGTAATTCTTCCGTTGGCGAGTATGCCGTACAATTCCGTACACTTGCTTCAGAATTGTCCTGGAATAATGAGGCCCTCTGCGCGACCTTCAAAAAAGGCCTATCCAGCAACATTAAAGATGTTCTGGCCGCACGAGAAATTCCTGCTAATCTACATGAACTTATTCACCTAGCCACTCGCATTGACATGCGTTTTTCTGAAAGGCGTCAGGAACTCCGCCAAGATATGGACTCTGTTCGCACGAGGCGTTTCGTCTCCTCGGCTCCTCTCTCCTCTGGTCCCCTGCAATCTGTTCCTGTGCCTCCCGCCGTGGAGGCTATGCAGGTCGACCGGTCTCGCCTGACACCTCAAGAGAGGACACGACGCCGTATGGAGAACCTCTGCCTGTACTGTGCTAGTACCGAACACTTCCTGAGGGATTGTCCTATCCGTCCTCCCCGCCTGGAAAGACGTACGCTGACTCCGCACAAAGGTGAGACAGTCCTTGATGTCTACTCCGCTTCTCCACGTCTTACTGTGCCTGTGCGGATGTCTGCTTCTGCCTTCTCCTTCTCTACAGTGGCCTTCTTGGACTCTGGTTCTGCAGGAAATTTTATTTTGGCCTCTCTCGTCAACAGGTTCAACATCCCTGTGACCAGTCTCGCCAGACCCCTCTACATCAATTGTGTAAATAATGAAAGATTGGACTGTACCATACGTTTCCGCACGGAGCCCCTTCTTATGAGCATCGGATCTCATCATGAGAGGATTGAACTTTTGGTCCTCCCCAATTGCACCTCGGAGATTCTCCTTGGACTTCCCTGGCTTCAACTTCATTCCCCAACCCTGGATTGGTCCACTGGGGAGATCAAGAGTTGGGGGTCCTCTTGTTCCAAGAACTGTCTAAAACCGGTTCCCAGTAACCCTTGCCGTAACTCTGTGGTTCCTCCAGTAACCGGTCTCCCCAAGGCCTATATGGACTTCGCGGATGTTTTCTGCAAAAAACAAGCTGAGACTCTACCTCCTCACAGGCCTTATGATTGCCCTATCGACCTCCTCCCGGGTACTACTCCACCCCGGGGCAGAATTTATCCTCTCTCTGCCCCAGAGACTCTTGCCATGTCCGAATACGTCCAGGAGAATCTAAAAAGGGGCTTTATCCGTAAATCCTCCTCTCCTGCCGGAGCCGGATTTTTCTTTGTCTCCAAAAAAGATGGCTCCCTACGTCCTTGCATTGACTACCGCGGTCTTAATAAAATCACGGTTAAGAACCGCTACCCCTTACCTCTCATCTCTGAACTCTTTGATCGCCTCCAAGGTGCCCACATCTTCACTAAATTGGACTTAAGAGGCGCCTATAACCTCATCCGCATCAGAGAGGGGGACGAGTGGAAAACGGCATTTAACACCAGAGATGGACACTTTGAGTATCTGGTCATGCCCTTTGGACTGTGCAATGCCCCTGCCGTCTTCCAAGACTTTGTCAATGAAATTTTTCGTGATCTATTATACTCCTGTGTTGTGGTATATCTGGACGATATCCTAATTTTTTCTGCCAATCTAGAGGAACACCGCCGGCATGTCCGTATGGTTCTTCAGAGACTTCGTGACAACCAACTCTATGCCAAAATTGAGAAATGTCTGTTTGAATGCCAATCTCTTCCTTTTCTAGGATATTTGGTCTCTGGCCAGGGACTACAGATGGATCCAGACAAACTCTCTGCCGTCTTAAATTGGCCACGCCCCTCCGGACTCCGTGCTATCCAACGCTTTTTGGGGTTCGCCAATTATTACAGGCAATTTATTCCACATTTTTCTACCATTGTGGCTCCTATCGTGGCTTTAACCAAGAAAAATGCTGATCCCAAGTCCTGGCCTCCTCAAGCAGAAGACTCCTTTAAACAACTCAAGTCTGCCTTTTCTTCGGCTCCCGTGCTCTCCAGACCTGACCCTTCCAAACCCTTCCTATTGGAGGTTGATGCCTCCTCAGTAGGAGCTGGAGCTGTTCTTCTACAAAAAAATCCTTCCGGGCATGCTGTCACTTGTGGTTTTTTCTCTAGGACCTTCTCTCCAGCGGAGAGGAACTACTCCATCGGGGATCGAGAACTTCTAGCCATTAAATTAGCACTTGAGGAATGGAGGCATCTGCTGGAGGGATCAAGATTTCCTGTTATTATCTACACCGACCACAAGAACCTCTCCTACCTCCAGTCGGCCCAACGGCTGAATCCTCGCCAGGCCCGGTGGTCTCTGTTCTTTGCCCGATTTAATTTTGAGATTCACTTTCGTCCTGCCGATAAGAACATTAGAGCCGATGCTCTCTCTCGTTCCTCGGATGCCTCAGAAGTTGATCTCCCTCCGCAACACATCATTCCACCTGACTGCCTGATCTCCACTTCTCCTGCCTCCATCAGACAGACTCCTCCAGGAAAGACCTTTGTTTCTCCACGCCAACGCCTCGGAATCCTCAAATGGGGTCACTCCTCCCATCTCGCAGGTCATGCGGGCATCAAGAAATCTGTGCAACTCATCTCCCGCTTCTATTGGTGGCCAACTCTGGAGACGGATGTTGGGGACTTTGTGCGAGCCTGCACTATCTGTGCCCGGGATAAGACTCCTCGCCAGAAGCCCGCTGGTTTTCTTCATCCTCTGCCTGTCCCCGAACAGCCTTGGTCTCTGATTGGTATGGATTTTATTACTGATTTACCCCCTTCCCGTGGCAACACCGTTATTTGGGTGGTCGTTGATCGATTCTCCAAAATGGCACATTTCATTCCTCTTCCTGGTCTTCCTTCTGCGCCTCAGTTGGCTAAACAATTTTTTGTACACATTTTTCGTCTTCACGGGTTGCCTACGCAGATTGTCTCGGATAGAGGGGTCCAATTCGTGTCTAAATTCTGGAGAGCTCTCTGTAAACAACTCAAGATTAAATTAAATTTTTCCTCTGCATATCATCCCCAGTCCAATGGACAAGTAGAAAGAATTAACCAGATCCTGGGTGATTATTTGCGACATTTTGTTTCCTCCCGCCAGGATGACTGGGCAGATCTCCTTCCATGGGCCGAATTCTCGTATAACTTCAGGGTCTCTGAATCTTCCTCCAAATCCCCATTTTTCGTGGTGTACGGCCGTCACCCTCTTCCCCCCCTCCCTACCCCCTTGCCCTCTGGTCTGCCCGCTGTGGATGAAATTTCTCGTGACCTTTCCATTATATGGAGAGAGACCCAAAATTCTCTCTTACAGGCTTCTTCACGCATGAAGAGGTTCGCGGATAAGAAAAGAAGAGCTCCCCCCGTTTTTTCCCCTGGAGACAAGGTATGGCTCTCCGCTAAATATGTCCGCTTCCGTGTCCCTAGCTACAAGTTGGGACCACGCTATCTTGGTCCTTTCAAAATTCTGTGTCAAATTAATCCTGTCTCTTATAAACTTCTTCTTCCTCCTTCTCTTCGTATCCCTAATGCCTTTCACGTCTCTCTTCTCAAACCACTCATCCTCAACCGTTTTTCTCCCAAATCTGTTCCTCCCACTCCTGTTTCCGGCTCCTCGGACGTCTTCTCGGTCAAGGAGATTTTGGCTGCCAAAAAGGTCAGAGGAAAAAATTTTTTTTTAGTAGACTGGGAGGGTTGTGGTCCTGAAGAGAGATCCTGGGAACCTGAGGACAACATCCTTGACAAAAGTCTGCTCCTCAGGTTCTCAGGCTCCAAGAAGAGGGGGAGACCCAAGGGGGGGGGTACTGTTACGCCGAGCGCTCCGGGTCCCCGCTCCTCCCCGGAGCGCTCGCTTCACCTCCTCCGCTGCAGCGCCCCGGTCACGTCCTCTGACCCGGGGCGCTGCGATCCTGCTGCTAGCCGGGATGCGATTCGCGATGCGGGTAGCGCCCGCTCGCGATGCGCACCCCGGCTCTCCTACCTGACTCGCTCCCCGTCTGTTCTGTCCCGGCGCGCGCGGCCCCGCTCCCTAGGGCGCGCGCGCGCCGGGTCTCTGCGATTTAAAGGGCCACTGCGCCGCTGATTGGCGCAGTGGTTCCAATTAGAGTTATCACCTGTGCACTCCCTATATTACCTCACTTCCCTTGCACTCCCTTGCCGGATCTTGTTGCCTTAGTGCCAGTGAAAGCGTTCCTTGTGTGTCCCTTGCCAGTGTTTCCAGACCTTCTGCCGTTGCCCCTGACTACGATCCTTGCTGCCTGCCCCGACCTTCTGCTACGTCCGACCTTGCTTCTGCCTACTCCCTTGTACCGCGCCTATCTTCAGCAGCCAGAGAGGTGAGCCGTTGCTAGTGGATACGACCTGGTCACTACCGCCGCAGCAAGACCATCCCGCTTTGCGGCGGGCTCTGGTGAAAACCAGTAGTGGCTTAGAACCGGTCCACTAGCACGGTCCACGCCAATCCCTCTCTGGTACAGAGGGTCCACTACCTGCCAGCCGGCATCGTGACAGCGTGTTCTGTACAGGACCCTGAAGAAGCTCCTGTCCTCTACATAGACCAGTGTTTCCCAAGCAGGGTGCCCCCAACTGTTGCAAAACTACAATTCCCAGCATGCCCGGACAGCCTTTGGCTGTCCGGGCATGCTGGGAGTTGTAGTTTTGCAACAGCTGGAGGCTCCCTGCTTAGGAAACACTGACATGGACAGTGATTTACAGCTTCCAGCAGATCTTTATTACTTTTATATGGAAGGATTTGCTTTATCTATATTTGTTACCTACTTATTTTTCTTTAATCCTCACTTTTTCCTATTTTTGGATGACATTTTGGAGCTTCAGAACCAATTACCAGGTTTCCACAGAGTTCTGGTCTCAACATACAATGGTTTCAACATACAATGGTCGTCCTGGCACCAATTAATATTGTAACTTGAGGGTCCACTGTACTAGTTTTTTCTATCCAGGGTGCCTCCAGGTGTTGCAAAACTACAATTCTTGCAGAATGATCTCATTCCCACCCAGTGGTCGCTCCACCCATTGCAGCAAAGACAGGCTCCCTCTGATCACCTGACTAGTGATGTAATGTCTTGGGCCACACTGCAACCTGGGAAAAACTGAGATGACACTTATTTTGTATGCTGTTAAAAATAAACATTGGAGCAAAGATCACAAAAGAATTGCGAGACCACCATCAAACACAGGTACAGACACTATATTATGAACTACACTAACTTTACAGCACCTGTAGCATAGTCAAATAAATACAAAATTAGGGGAATAAAGGGAAATATAAAGGAAAAAATAAAGGGAATACCCCTTTAGTGTCGTCTCCAAGAGCGAATTTACAAAAAGAGTTTCAGGAAAGATGAGACTAAAAGTGAGTGCTGCACAGGGGATCCATTAAATTGTCCAATATATAAAGGCACACAAAGCCTGGTTATTAACAAACCTGTTCTTTTCAAGAAAGATTGGTTAGGTGTGAACCATGCTTCAATGCAAACACATTTTAGAAGCTATTAGAAGAGGTTACAGCGTGTTATAGAGACACATAGAGCTCATTGCTAACTAACTGGATGTATAGCAACCCATGGTTAGACAATTTGTGGTTTTACAATCCCTATGAGTGGGTGTCATGTTAAAGGGGATTTCCACCATAAGGTGATTTTAGTACTTCCCTGCCAGAAGTAATGGACATGATTAGGAAGGATCTGTGCTTGTCTTGGGGCTGTGTCAGCGAGGGATTGGCGTGGACCGTACCGGTGGACCGGTTCTAGGTTGCTACTGTATTCACCAGAGCCCGCCGCAAAGCGGGATGGTCTTGCTGCGGCGGTAGCAACCAGGTCGTATCCACCGGCAACAGCTCAACCTCGCTGACTGCTGAGAAGGCGTGGGACAGAAGGACTAGACAGAGGCAAGGTCAGACGTAGCAGAAGGTCAGGGCAGGCGGCAAGGTTCGTAGTCAATGGTGATAGCAAGAGGTCTGAAACACTGGTATGGCAAACACAGTAAAGCTTTCTCTAGGCACAAGGGCAACAAAATCCGGCAAAGCAGGGAAGGGGAAGTGAGGTTATATGGACGTGGAGCAGGTGGAAGCTAATTAGACTGATTGGGCCAGGCACCAATCATTGGTGCACTGGCCCTTTAAATCTTAGAGAGCTGGCACGCCCGCGCCCTAAGGAGCGGAGCCTCGCACGCCAGGACGTGACAGCCGGGGACCGGGACAGGTAAGTAGCTTGGGATGCGATTCGCGAGCGGGCACGTCCCGCTATGCGAATCGCATCTCCGCCGGCAGTGTCAGTGCAGCGCTCCCGGTCAGCGGGTCTGACCAGGGCGCTGCAGAGAGGGGAACGCCGCGAGCGCTCCGGGGAGGAGCAGGGACCCGGAGCGCTCGAAGTAACAATAACACTGTTGCTTTCCTTGTAAAATGATTATTTTCTGTTGGAGTTCCCTCCCTCCAACTACAAGTACTAGGATTTCTTGTTTGTAAGTGTGAGGTCAGTCTTCTTACTTCCACACATCAGCACCCTCGCATGCTGTGCTTAAAAACTACAATTCCCTGCAGCCCTGTGGAGAATGATCTCCTATCCACCCAGTGGTTGCTCCAACCATTGAAGCACAGACAGGCTCCATTTCAACACCTGACTAGTGATGTAATGTTTCAGGCCACACTACAACCTGGGAAAAGCTGAGACAACACTTATTTTGTATGCTGCTAAAAATGAACATTGGGGCAAAGATCACATCATAATTGCGAGACCACCATCAAACACAGGTACAGACACTACATTGTGAACTACACTAACTTTACAGTCCCTGTAGCATAGTCAAATAAATAAAAAATCCCGGAATACCACTTTAACATACATAGCAGACAATTCTGAAAAGGCGAGCAAGGGCCTCGGGCCATGGGAACAATGAATTAAAAGCTGTATGAAAACATTTTAAGATCATTGTGAGGGCAGCTGTCAATGGCCTCCAGATAAGAAGACGTTGGGTGATGCAACAAGACAATGACCCTCATCACACAGGTCAATCAACTAAAGAATGGTTAAAAAGGGAGATCTGTGTTTTGTAATGGCCTTAAAGGAGATGTCCGGTGCAAACTTTTTCTATTCCATCCTGCCTGGGCTGCAAAAAAAAGAGAAAACAAACCTTCACTTACCTTCCTACGTTCCCCCAGAGCTCCGCAACAGCTGATCGGCCGGCCGGGCTGTCTACTACCTAATTCCCTTAGCCCGGTACGTCATACGGCGCTTCAGCCTATCATTGCACACACTGATTTCCTACACTGACCACTGCCATGCAATAGCATGGTATTGATTAGTGTTATCACCGCTCGACTGCTCCTGCCTGGATCTCAGGCACGGAGCAGTCATTTGGCGATCAGATGCGCAGGAGGTAGGTAGGGATCCTCCTCGTGTCCATACAACTGATCAGGATGCCGCGGTTTCACCACGATGGTCCCGATGAGCCCGACTGAGCTGCCGGGAAGGTTTCACTTTAGACGCGGCGATTAACGTCTGAAGGGTTAATCCCGGGCATCACCGTGATTGGTGATGTCAGGTATTAGCCGTGGGTTTACGGCCGTTGATGGCCACCGGGACCTACCCGATATGGACGTATATTTATGTCCTGCGTTATATCACGGGAGCCGGCGCAGGACATAAATATACGTCCTATTTCGTAAAGGGGTTAATAGTTTGTTAACCTTTCTCCCTGCACTGTGAATGTTTACAAGAATGGTACAACTTGGTGTCATTAGTTTAGTTTTATTGTGTTGTCTGCAATTGTGATTTAGATCAGAACACAATGCAGAAATTAACAACTCCAATCGAAGAAGACGTCACCTATGAGGCGGGGTCCCTAGGGAGATAGGGAGATGATCAGGGGCCCTAGGGAGATAGAGAGATGATCAGGGACCCCAGGAAGATATAGAGATGATCAGGGGCCCTAGGGAGATGATCAGGGGCCCTAGGGAGAAAGGGAGATGATCAGGGACCCCAGGGAGATATAGAGATGATCAGGTGCCCTAGGGAGATAGGGAGATGATCAGGGGCCCTAGGGAGACAGGGAGATGATCAGGGGCCCTAGGAAGATAGGAAGCGTATATGGAGCATTTATATAGGCATATAAATTTGAAATAACAGCAACTATATTTATTACAAGAATGTCGCTAATATGGTGGGTACCATTTTTGGAAAATGGCTTCTCAGGGGTTCACTGGCAAAAAATGCAATGAATGTTTATAGTAACCAGGCAACGTTCATAGCAATCAAACAATTTTCTTGAACTGTGTAATCAAAAAATTATGATTGGTTGCCATGGGTAACAAGGCCAAGTTTTTGTCATACAGCTCTGATAAATAGGTCCTGTGCACATTCTATACAATACTAATTTTTTTGCGCATTAACCGATCCTCGCGCGGCTTCCATGTGGTAGCACATTCTCCTCCACAATATGCATTCCGGTTTGTTAGCAATGTAAAACATATGACTGTCTGCGCACAGAGACTCCATTGTTATCGTATAGAAGTCATTTTATCTCGGCTTACCCGTACAGTTAAAGCCGCCTATAATCACCCTTATTAAAGTAATAATGCAGCTTTATGCCGGAATATACAGCCTGCTGTGTCCCCCCATGGGTGACCACTTTAGTTAATAAGTAGGGGAAAATGTCTCTGTTCACAAGAACCTTCCTATCTCCACAAACAGCTCCTTTCTTTAGGATATATTTAGGAAAAAGTAAAAAAAAAAAACAAATCTTGTATCTGAGCTGATAAGAAACCAACACGATTCGGGAAAAACTAAAACGGAGGGATTTCCTTAAATACTGCGCGGTGCTGGCATCTCCATTCACACAGGGTATTGTTTTTCTCATTTTCACTCACAATTTTTTTTTTTGATTTTTTTTTTGTATCCCATTAAAAATAATGAGAACTCAAAGTTTTAAACCCAGACGCAAAAAGTTGTATTTTCTCATCGTACGTGACCCCTGTAAATCATCGGAGATGTGTGTAGAAGATTTTCGGCTGGATTTCTTCTCGCCTTGAACATGAAAGAATGAGCGCATGGATTGAGTCGAGTATTTTTAAAGTGCCCATCAGTGATGGCTAGAAATAAAGTTTTGGGTAGAGATGATCAAGATAATGTTTTTATTGGTGGAAAACATAAAATCATAAACTTACAGTCAGGTCACCATAGGGCACTGCACTGAATGTAAGAATTTAAAGGGTTGTCCTATCTGAGCAGCATTTGGTTATAATACCCGATTGCTGTGAGAAATCTGCAGAGCGGCAGGAAATACGCTGTGTATGCAGAGCTGGTGCAAGGAATTTTGCCACCTTAGGCGAAAGCTAATTTTGCCACCCCTTGACCCCGCCCTTTGACACGCCCCGTCATGTAATCTCCTTACTACTGGGCGTAACAAACTCTAACACCCCCATCGTTAACACCCCCGTTCCTGCAATGGTGGTGCTGGTTGAGCGGGTTCTTCAGATGCTTGCTGGCTTCTAACTTTCTTGCAGCGGGCAGAGTGGCGCCCCCATCAAGTTGGTGCTCTAGGTGGCTGCCTATTTTGCTTATAGGCAGAATCGGCCCTGTGTGTATGCGCTAGGAGGAGGCACAGGGCTTTCCCTGCCACAGCCCTGTGTCTGCAATAAGGTTCTGAGGCTGGCAAAACTGTGACGCACGGCCGGCTCACGAACCTTATTGCAGACACAGGGCTGCAGCGGGGAAAGCCCTGTGCCTCCTCCTAGCGCATACACAGTGTATTTGCCCAGTGTGACCCTACTCTTAAAGTGGTCTTAGAATTAAAGCGTACTTGTCAAATCCCCAAAAAATTAAATAATTAATATGTTACTCAGTACCTAATCCTGACCATGCACATCTAATGTTTATGCCTTTATCACCTATATTTATTATAAAAATACCTTTTTCATTAGCTCACAGTGTTAGAAATCCTCTCTAAGGGGACGAGGGCCCGTCCCTCCCTTGTGGTGGGAGGTGATTAGTGTGTGGTGGGAGAGGGCGTGTCCCTCCCTTTTGTTGGTGGGAGGTGATTGGTGTGTGGTGGGAGGGGGCGTGTCCCTCCCTTGTGGTGGTGTGAGGGGATTGGTGCCTCTGCTCATGCAGTCTTGTCCATGAGTTATCTCTTGTCCATGACTCATGGACAAGAATGATGCTGCTGCAGGATTGGTTACAAAAGGTTTAATTTTCATCAATAACAATATATAAAAAGTTTTTTGATCTGACAGTGCCCATTTAAATGTACTACATTATTAGGTAACGCAGTTAGTGTCCAGTCCTCAATGGCCATCTATGACTTGAGGCACCTTGGTGATTGCCTAGTTTGCCACCCCCTTAAACCAGCTCTGACCAATAGAGCCATAGTTTCTTATGTTTTGACCATTATTATAAAAAGCCTCTGAACCTATAACTACATTATAAAATTCAAAGGACATCTGTAATAAAAAATAAATTCATAGTTCAATAGATATATAGATAGATATCTATCAGATAGATAGATAGATAGATATGAGATAGATAGATAGATATGAGATAGATAGAAATGAGATAGATATGCGATGGATAGATAGATAGGTAGATAGATAAATATGACATAGGAAGATAGATAGATAGATAGATATGAGATAAATAGATAGATATGAGATAGATAGATATGAGATAGATAGATTAAAAATGTATAAAAGCAGAACATCCAAATACGATGAAAAAAGTGCCTGGTGAAAAGCAGCTTCCGGAGTGTAGGCCATATATACCCCAAATTCATACAGCAAAAGGATCTTACTGCAGCACACAGTCCATGGTAAAGTGCAAAAAAAAGTGAATTTATTCCATAAAAAACAAGTGTTACAAGATAAGCGACATTTCAGCTGGCTCACCCAGCCATTCTCAATCAGTACACAATGTGATCAAACACACATATATATATATATATATATATATATATATATATATATATATATATTGGTACCTATTAGATACCAATTGTTTACAAATCATAAAATTGCAAATACATAAACATATAAAAGTGCATATACATCAATTCATTATGTTCTCATGTGATACATTCATATAATAAAGTGCATTACCAAAAGTGCAGAATCCCGAGTAATATTTACACACATGTGTTCAAGAATCTACATAATTAGAGGAGGAGACTTCAAGACTCACCAGATGTAATTGTGTACTATGCATCACCACGTTAGCGTGGGTCAATGTGCACTGCATGCGGGCGCGATATGTGACAGGGGATGCTGCAGCCAATGAACTGTTTAGTTTAAAGGTTGCCATAGTGAGAACCCGATGCACGTCATACTTCCATGCGCATGGAGCCGCCTGTCGCAATGCGCAGGTGCCCCATGCGTTGCCATAGTCACAATCCGATGCGCGTCTTTACACCATATGCATGGAGTCACCCATCGCGATGCGCAGGTGCCCCGTGTGCCAATGTAACATCAGCAGACATCTTGGATGAGGGCAATGGGTGGGTAAGTATATATTCCAATAAATAAATGAAAAAAATGAATAAAGTGAAATAAATATAAGCCCTCTTAGCCCTCAACATTTGACTATATGGCAGAGATCTAATCATCGTCCTGGGATGACAGCTCTCGTATCTCAAGAGCATATTACTGTCAGTCTTTTTGGTGTACAGGTCAGTGGACAACCGTACATCCTGAATCCTGCACATTCAAAAAACTAATCATCTCATATGAAGAGGTCAATGTAAACCTAATATTAGAGTCAATGTCATTCAAGTAGGCATGAAAGTCACCAAGTGCCTCCTCACCTCCAGTCCAAATAAAAAAAAATATCGTCTATGCATCGCCACCATTTCGGGACATGGTGAAGTCCTGTGTCGGGTCGGACATTGAGAACCACTGTCTTAATTTTGTTCTCAATAGCTTGTCTTGGATCATGGTGAACACATACATACACAGTAGTGTCATTAAGTAGTTTTTCTGCCTCTTTCACATATTGAGTCCTGTCCATAACCACGATTGATCCCCCCCCCCCCCCCCTTATCGGCAGGTTTAATTATTAAAGGGGTATTCCAGGAAAAAAACTTTTTTTTATATATCAACTGGCTCCAGAAAGTTAAACAGATTTGTAAATTGCTTCTATTAAAAAATCTTAATCTTTTCAGGACTTATGAGCTTCAGAAGTTAAGGTTGTTCTTTTCTGTCTAAATCCTCTCTGATGACACCTGTCTCGGGAAATGCCCAGTTTAGAAGCAAATCCATATAGCAAACCTCTTCTAAACTGGGAAGTTCCCGAGACAGGTGTCATCAGAAAGGATTTAGACAGAAAAGAACAACCTTAACTTCAGACGCTCATAAGTACTGAAAGGTTTAAGATTTTTTAATAGAAGTAATTTACAAATCTGTTTAACTTTCTGGAGCCAGTTGATATATAAAAAGTTTTTTCCTGGAATACCCCTTTAACTCGTGGTTATGGGCAAGGTCCACAACAGTACGCATTTCCTCACTGGTAATATTGGGATGTTTCAACCAGCTCTGACCAATAGAGCCATAGTTTCTTATGTTTTGACCATTATTATAAAAAGCCTCTGAACCTATATCTCCATTATAAAAGTCAAAGGACATTTGTAATATAAAATAAAATTATAGTTCAATAGAAAGACAGATAGATATGCGATAGATAGATATGAGATAGATAGATAGATAGATAGATATGAGATAGATAATAGATAGATAGATAGATAAATAGTTAGATATGAGATACAGTGGGGATCAAAAGTTTGAGCACCCCAGGTAAAAATTTGTATTAATGTGCATAAAGAAGCCAAGGAAAGATGGAAAAATCTCCAAAAGGCATCAAGTTACAGATTACACATTCTTATAATATGTCAGCAAAAGTTAGATTTTATTTCCATCATTTACACTTTCAAAATAACAGAAAACAAAAAAATGGCGTCTACAAAAGTTTGGGCACCCTGCAGAGTTTATATCTCGTACTGCCCCCTTTGGCAAGTATCACAGCTTATAAATGCTTTTTGTAGCCAGCCAAGAGTCTTTCAATTCTTGTTTGAGGTATCTTTGCCCATTCTTCCTTACAAAAGTCTTCCAGTTCTTTGAGATTTCTGGGCTGTCTGTCACGCACTGCTCTTTTAAGGTCTATCCATATATTTTCAATTATGCTGAGGTCAGGAGATTGTGAAGGCTATGGCAGAACCTTCAGTTTACGCCCCTTGATGTAATCCCCTGTGGATTTGGAGGTGTGTTTAGGATCATTATCCATTTGTAGAAGCCATCCTCTCTTTAACTTCAGCTTTTTCACAGATGGCATCAAGTTAGCATCCAAAATTTGCTGAAATTTTATTGAATCCATTTTTCCTTCTACTCGTGAGATGTTCCCTGTGCCACTGGCTGCAATACAACCCCAAAGCATGATTAATCCACCCCCATGCTTAACAGTTGAACAGAGGTTCTTTTCATTAAATTCTGTTCCCCTTCTTCTTCAAACGTACCTTTGCTCATTCGGGCCAAAAAGTTCAATTTTAACCTCATCGGTCCAAAGAACTTATTACCAAAATGCATCAGGCTTGTCTATATGTTCATTTGCAAAGTTCAAATGCTGATTTTTGTGGTGAGGACGTAGAAGAGGTTTTCTTCTGATGACTCTTCCATGAAGACCATATTTGTACAAGTATCTCTTTATAGTGGAATAGTGTACCACAACTCCAGTGTCTGCCAGATCTTTCTGGAGGGATTGTGCAGTCAAACGTGGGTTTTGAATTGTTTTTCTCACAATCCTGCGAGCTGTTGTGTCTGATATTTTTCTTGGTCTTCCAGATCTTGCTTTAACTTCCACTGTTCCTGATGACTGCCATTTCTTAATTACATTTCAAACAGAGGATATTGACATCTGAAAATGTTTTGCTATCTTCTTATAGCCTTCTCCAGCTTTGTAAGCGTCAACAATTTTCAGTTTCAGACAACTGCTTAGAAGAACCCATGGAGCTGATTGTTGGGGCAAGGTCAGATGACACTGGGCATTTAAAACCTTTGAGACTGACATCACCTGGTCTTCCCAGATGATGATTGAGAACAATCCATGACACTGGCAGGTCTCAGCTTTGCAAAGGGGGCAGGGCATGCTATAGCTTCTGCAGGGTGCCCAAACTTTTGCAGACGCCATTTTTTTTTGTTTTCTGTTATTTTGAAAGTGTAAATGATGGAAATAAAATCAAATTTTTGTTGACATATTATAAGGATGTCTACTCTGTAATTTGATGCCTTTTGGAGATTTTTCCATCTTTCCTTGGCTTCTTTATGCACGTTAATACAAATGTGTACCTGGGGTGCCAAAACTTTTGATCTCCACTGTAGATAGATAGACAGATAGCTATGACATAGATAGATAGATAGCTATGACATAGATAGATATGAAATAGGTGTCACACACCTGCATGTAGGCTGTCACGAAGCTGGAAGTGAATCCTCCACCTGTGTGGCAGATGACTCAGACCTTATCGGGGAGTGGAGTCTAAAGTGCTGCTGGTTTTCACCAGAGGCGGGAGCAGGGACAATGCGCTCGCGGCCGACATGTGCGGCCGGAGCGCAAGCAGTAACAATAGGTAGATAGATAGATAGATAGATGGTAGATAGAAATGAGAGATAGATAGATAGATTGCTATGAGATAGATAATAGATAGATAAATAGATACAGGAGAATACAGCAGCACACTGCTAGCACAAAGATATAGATAAAACATGAGTATATAGATACAACATGAGAAACTATTCAGCTATAGTGCAGTAATGAAATAGTGAGATACTTAGCTTGCAATTTGGCAGCCAAATAGCTTGAACCGTAAGGTGAACGGTAAGGTGACCTCATTGGGATGGACCCTACACTATGAATATGCCTCTGTGTGAACAGTTCAGCAGGCATTGCAAGATCTGAAACATCCAAGACACCTTATATACACCTGATAGAGGTGGGTGGGGTGCAGGAGCCAACATGGAGGTAGCAACTCCCCCGTATGTGGCTTACAGGTGCCAGCTGCTGGGCTAAATATACAGCAACAGGAGAATACAGCAGCACACTGCTAGCACAAAGATATAGATAAAACATGAGTATATAGATACAACATGAAAAGCTATACAGCTATGGTGCTAGAAATGGAAATATAAAATTATGAAGTTATGAAATAGTGAGGTACTTAGCTTGCAATTTGGCAGCCAAATAGCTTGGACTGTCCCACCACGGTAAGGTGACCTCATTGGGACGGACCCTACACTATGAATATGCCTCTGTGTGAACAGTTCAGCAGGCATTGCAGGATCTGAAACATCCAAGACACCTTATATACACCTGATAGAGGTGGGTGGGGTGCAAGAGCCAACATGGAGGTAGCCACTCCCCCGTATGTGTAATACAACCAAAGGATAAGTCAGCCAGCACTATTGATTTCAAACTATTATATGGACCTGGCTTACAGGTGCAACCTGCTGGGCTAAATATACAGCAACAGGAGAATACAGCAGCACACTGCTAGCACAAACTTCATAATTTTATATTTCAATTTCTTGCACCATAGCTGTATAGCTTTTCATGTTGTATCTATATACTCATGTTTTATCTAAATCTTTGTGCTAGCAGTGTTCTGCTGTATTCTCCTGTTGCTGTATATTTAGCCCAGCAGGTTGCACCTGTAAGCCAGGTCCATATAATAGTTTGGAATCAATAGTGCTGGCCAACTTATTCTTTGGTTAGATAAATAGATATATATGACAGAGATAGATAGCTTTGACATAGATAGATATAAAATAGGTAGATAGATATGAGATAGATTGATATATAGGTAGATAGATAGATAGATATGAGATAGATATGAGATAGATAGATATGAGATAGATAGATAGATAGATAGATAGATATGAGACAGATAGATATGAGATAGATAGATAGATAGATAGATAGATACAAAGAACTTGTCAGAACCCTAGTCAGCTTGGGATATCTTCAAGTTTCATATATCAAGTCTATGGAATTCAAGTGTGTGAAAAGCGCCATAAGTTCCAGCAAGGCAATAGGGCTCCCAAGGGTGACACTGCATACCTTCTACTCTGCTCCGTACTGTGTGTGTTGTACCATCTACACCTGCTCAGTAAAAGACAATTATTTGCAACCTGGCTTTGGTGTGTTTCTTACTCCCAGTGCCTGGCCCAGGAGAAGCTGTCTCCACCTCAGACTGTGTATCTTGCACCCCCATGTCACCACACTTGTAGTTGCTGTGGCGACACCCTATCCTATCCTGTCTGGTTGATCTCTGTCCAATCATGTGACGTTTTTTTTCAGTCCACACTCAGCAGCTTGCCTAGTTAAGTCTTCAGTCTTCCACTAGTCTTGGCATGTGAAAGAACATTGTTTCTGAAGCTGAGTTCCCTGTCCTGCTTTTTGCATTACTCTTGATTACCTGGTTTAATGTGACCCTGGCTTTTGTCTTAAGATATTCTATCTGGTTTTCAGTCTTATATTTGTTGTTACGCCGAGCGCTCCGGGTCCCTGCTCCTCCCCGGAGCGCTCGCGTCGTTCTCCTCTCTGCAGCGCCCCGGTCAGACCCGCTGACCGGGAGCGCTGCACTGTCACTGCCGGTGGGGATGCGATCCGCGTAGCGGGACGCGCCCGCCCGCGGGTCGCATCCCAATCTACTCACTTGTCCCGTTCCCCGGTGCGCGCGGCCCCGCTCTCTAGTGCCTAGTGAAAGCGTTTTGTGAGTGCCTTTACCAGTGTTTCCAGACCTTCAGCCATTGCCCTTGACTACGAACCTTGCCGCCTGCCCTGACCTTCTGCTACGTCTGACCTCTGTCTAGTCCTCCTGTACAACGCCAGTCTCAGCAGTCAGTGAGGTTGAGCCTCTACCGGTGGACACGACCTGGTTGCTACCGCCGCAGCAAGACCATCCCACTTTGCGGCGGGCTCTGGTGAAAACCAGTAGCAACTTAGAACCGGTCCTCCGGTACGGTCCACGCCAATCCCTCTCTGACTCAGAGGATCCACCACCAGTGTCCTCACTGTATACCAGTCCGGATCCTGACATTTGTCCTCTTGGTTTCATATCCCTTATGTTTGTTTTTCTCTACTGTATTGTGTATTTACCCTTTTTGTGTTCCTGACATTCCCTGACCTTTTGACTGAGTTTACTGTAGATTGGTAATCTGTTATGACTCTGAAATCCCTGCACATATATAGGTAGGAACCGTCTTCGTGGTTTTGGATCCGTCAGGCTGTCAGGGCATATTGATGATGGGAGTTGTCGTTTTGCAACAGTTGAAAGCCCCACGTTGGCTTTTAGGGTATGCTGGGAGTTGGTGATTTGGCTGTCAGTGCATAATAGGAGTTGTAGTGTTGCAACAGCTGGTCAGTCACATGTTGGCTGTCAGGGCATAATAGGAGTTGTAGATGCTATATTTAATCCCATAAACACATAGATAGATGGATAGATAGATGGATGGATAGATAGATACCATGAGTATATCCTAATCTGAAGGACCCAACACACCCCTGTATTATACAGACACAGTAACTAATTTTCTTGAGAGCACCATGTAATTTATTTCACCTGTGGAGGTGCTGCAGGGAATTTAAACACTTGGTGCTATGTTCCCTTAAACATTACAGCTGAATGCTAGAGCTCTCACCAGTGTTATAATCTGTCATCAGCGTCTTTTCTCTGGGGTCTACTTAAACAGAAAGGGATTGTACAAAAGCTGACACCCCCTTTAATGCTACACATTTTCAACAATATATAATTTAAAAAAATACCGACAACTTAAAAATAATCATTTTGATATATCTCCCCCCCCCCCACCAAATTCTTAACACATTGTACACTTTATCTTCTTTTTCTTGATACCTCGGCTGCATATGTGTAGAAAAGAGGTGTACTGATCCGAGCCAGAACAACATATTGGCCCTGATTTACTATTGTAAACTTGACATGTTTTGTCGGGTTGTGCGCTAGAACCAGGCGCATTGCGCCAGAAATTCTGTCTGTGCCAGAATTTGCGGCAGAATTCTGTCTCATTGCACCAGAATTCTGTCTGCCCCAGAAATGAAAAACCTGACCAATTCTCCATTGTACTAAGAAAACCTGAAAAGGGGCATTCCTGTCACAGAAAAGGGGCACGTTCCCGACCTTTTCACAAAAACCCTACGTATTTACTAAGGTTTCCACAGAAAATGTGGTGGATTTGAACATGTGTAAAAAAAAGCAAAATGTAGGGAAAGTGGAAAATGTACGGAAAAGTGCAAAATGTAGGGAAAGCTTAGTAAATACGGTAGAAATTATTTTTTTGTAGGGAATTAAAACCCACAAAGAAACCTACACTCCACTCTTAGTAAACCAGGGCCAATGTCTCTAGAAGACATTTTAAGGCGCAAATATGTTGCTTGGCTATACATTCTGTAGTTGTTGGATGGAGATCAAGTATCTACATGAATCTTTTATTACATTCTCGGTTCCATCTTAATGGTCCTCTATTTTGCTTAACTCGACTTGGATTTCCTTTACGTGGACAGGAATTCTCTGCCTTTTGCGCTATATTTAATGTGAATGAGTAGGCTATTTGCAGTTGTAGAGCTGCATTATTTATCTCCTATTGGCCTCTGAATTGATCCAGTATTAATAATGCAGATGGCAGTGAGGGAAGTATGGACGACGTTTTCTCTCTGATCTTGTAGGATGTTACTTAACAGTACTGCTGAGTAACACTTTCCATCTAGTTCCTCGGTTACGTTTTTAGACAACGGATCGATATTCGTAATTGCACGCCACTTTGTTACAAGTTCATTAAAGGAAAACCTAAAGCGCAATAATGTATTGTTGATTCATCTCAAGGGGACACTGTGACTTAAACCTAATGTCTATCTTATCTCCTTATGCTATGCGGTTCAATACAATGTATACAATGAATGAATCATTCTACAGTTAGGACTGACTGTGCTGTTCTTCACTTGAGTAAAGCTTTTTATACACATGAAGGTGCCCGTACACCTTAGACTAAAGTCAGCTGAACCCACCATCTACAGTCAGCTTGGCTGACAGTCTACGGTGTATGACGACCTCCTGAATTTACACCGACAGAAGAAAAGAGCTGTCATTACCTCACCAACCCTATTATGGTGATGAGATGACTCTGCTCATACTGTCCTAGTCTATACTGCAAAGGCTAACTAATGAGATATATTAAAGGGGTATTTCAGAATTTTTTTTCGTTCTTCCTTTGAGCCCATGATGCCAAGTTATAATACTGTGTAATTGTGTAACTGTACTTTGTACCATTTTTTTTTTTAACTGCTTATTTAATAAAGAATTTTTAACAGAAAAGAGAGATATATGTAAATAAAATAGTAGAAACAGGTCATTACATATTATTACGACCAAATACAACATTTCAGACAGTATAAATCCAGTTGTTGAGATTGTAAAAAGGTTCAGTCTAGTTGTAGTTGGAGAAGACCCTTTGTCCCATATTCATGCATAGGACCCACACCCAGAAGTGCTGTACTGCAACTCTTTTTATTTTACTGTTGTCTCGGACCTTTCCCAGGATTCCGTGTGGCCAGGGACAATATGTCATGAGTCACTTGGTCTGCAGGGGCACGGCTATGCTACAATGAGTGGATAGCCTTACTTCAATAAATCCCTTCCTTACTGCTATTCACCCACCCACTGCAGCTTACCATGCCCCCTGGAGACCATATGATTTATGACACAGCTAAGCTTTGTCCAGTGTCTGCAAGACAAACAATACAAGTCAATGGAGGGGGGGGGGGAGACTTTGCCCACCAGCTCTGGGAGAATTGCAAATTAAAGGTTAAGCCTGCAAAGCAGAAATCTTCTGAGAAATACATATACAAGTTATATAATGGCCATTAAATAGAGCTGGTGCAAGGGCAGCGTTTATTGAAAAGTCATCTGAAATAACAGGTAGACAGATGTGGAATCTGGGTAGCCAGGCAGGGCTAGCCAGATGTCCGATGAAAATCCGACTTGTAGCTGGATAGACACACACCCGAGGATGGACACAGAGCCGAAATGGTTAATAAAGGCTTTATTTCTGGTGTGGAACAACGCATTTTGAGGGGCACCCATCTTCATCAGTTTCATAACCAAAATTCTAAGTGTATATAAATAACTGTAAAACATAGTCTTGTTATGAACCTGACAAAGAGGGGTGCACCCTCGAAACGCGTTAAAAACAAGGGTTATGAAGCTGACGAAGAGGGTGCCCCCCTCAAAACACGTTGTTTCACACCAGAAATAAAGCCTTTATTAACCATTTTGGCTCTGTGTCCATCCTCGGGTGTGCGCCTATCCAGCTACAAGTCGGATTTTCATCGGACATCTGGCTAGCCCTGCCAGGCTACCCAGATTCCATATTTGTCTACCTGTTCCTGACCGCTAGCAAAGCGGGACCGACGGCCAGCTGCCTCCCGACATACCTCCATTCAAAGCGCTATACAGTGTTGTGCCTGCCCGCACAACATGTCAAGGTGAGCATTATTTAAATTCTCCCTACAATTGACCGGTCACCTACGATCTTCACCATTGGAGCGCCGTCTCTTTGTGCTTTTTCTCTCCCTGCAATCTGAAATAACAGGTAAGATTTAAAGGTGTACTCCGCCCCTAGACATCTTGTTCCCTATCCAAAGGAAAGGGGATAAGATGTCAGATCGCAGGGGTCCCGCTGTTGGGGACCCTGGGGATCGCTGCTGCGGCACCCCGCTATCATTACTGTGCAGAGAGAGATCGCTCTGCACGTAATGATGGGCGATACAGGGGCCGGAGCATCGTTAAGTCACGGCTCCGCCCCTCGTGACGTCACAGCACCGCCCCGTCAATACAAGTCTATGGGAAGGGGGTGTGGCGGTCGTCACGCCCTCTGCCATAGACTTGCATTAAGGGGACGGGCTGTGATGTCATGAGGGGCGGAGCCATGACGTCACGCTGCTCCGGCCCCTGTATCGCCCGTCATTACGCACAGAGCGAACTCGCTCTGTGCAGTAATGATAGCGGGGTGCCGCAGCGGCGATCCCCAGGGTCCCCAGCAGCGGGACCCCGGCGATCTGACATCTTATCCCCTATCCTTTGGATGGGGATAGGATGTCTAGGGGTGGAGTACCCCTTTAAGAATATGAAAGCTAGAGGCCCATAAAACTAAACAGATTAGCACCAGAATCATCACTCTCTTGTCCCTAGGATGTGTATGACATTACAGTAGAGCCTTATTCACTTAAATGAGCTGCAATACCAAACAGAGCCTGTAGACAGGAGTGGCGCTGTTTCTGTGAAGAAAAAACAAAACATAAATATTCCCAGACTAGCCCTATAATTGACCTCAATTTTAGCAATATAAAATAAGTATATACGTTTATAATCTATATTTTTTTTTTCTACTTGCAGACACACTACATAATTTATTGTATATTATCAGCAAACTGGATTGAAAAATGCAAAGTATAAAAAAAATCAAAGATTATTATCTTCAAAGTATAGAGAAATGTCACCTCTTCTATCTTTTGGAAATGCCAGGAGTCTTTGCACAGTCCCACCACAACGCCCAAGAACCCCCAGGAGTGAGGGACGATTACCTCTCCACTGGTATTCGAGTGGCTTTTGATCTCCTAACATATTGGAAATGACTTAAAGGTAAAGCCATCTGCTCGGAGCGGAACGAAAATAGATGACGTCATCATCTGTTCGGAATAATGTGTAAATCCTGAACATCACGGCCTGTAATGATCCTATATTCACTCACCTGATGGGGTAGGTCACCACCGCACATGTGTTTCCTGTGTATAGAAGCAGCTGTGAGGTTGATTTATTTCTTTTATTGTTTTTTTTTTATTGATGTTGTAAATGTTAATGTTGAAAACGACACAAACGTTCCCAAAATATGATAAATTCTATTTATTTCTAAAGGGCGAAGCAAGCCTTAAAGTGATACTCCACTGCTCAGCGTTTGGAACAAACTGTTCCGAACGCTGGAGGCAGGAGCTCGTGACGTCATAGCCACGCCCCATCATGCTGCCATGCCCCACCCCCTCAATGCAAGTCTATGGGAGGGGGCGTGACAGCCGTCAAGCCCCCTCCCATAGATTTGCATTGAGGGGGTGGGGCATGACGTCATGAGGGGACAGGGCTATGATATCACGAGCTGCCGGCCGGCCTCCAGCGTTCGGAACAGTTTGTTCCAAACGCTGAGCAGCGGAGTATCCCTTTAAGTAGGATAAGTACTTGTGCAATCATTTGTATTGGGCCCCTCCATCTGGTGTATGGCCATAAAGCGCACAAACACTGTATCTACTGTATATAGTACCTTATTATCACACAGTTTGGTGCAGAAATAACAATGTCATAGGTTGGCCAACCAATGCTACACAGGTCCTGCACCCCAAAAGGTTAGCCCTGACTAGAGCTGGCCTAACTGAGCATACTCGATACAGCTAAGTGTAAATGTTCTTAATGGAGTGGAAAAAAGCAGCTGCCAAAGGATCAGGCAATTAAAATCCAACTTCCTGATCCTTCTGTTCCCCATCATCCACCATCAGGCGGAGTCAAGAGGCAACCATAACATTAGGTGGTTACCCAGTCCTTATAAAGTCAGGCTTGGCCAGCACATGTTTAATGTGGCAGCTAGGGGGGGCTATAAATCCTATTTACACCCTTTCCCGAACACTTTACCCAATTATTACTGTAATCATTCCTGGTGTAACCCACCCCTGCGATCTCCATGCAGCCCCTGGCATTCTGGGCTGGGTGCTGAGAGTGAGACCAAGACATGACATCACGGCTATGTCCCCTTGTGACATCAAGTGATGCCTCCTCCATTCATGTCTATGGGAGGGGGCATGAGGGCAGAATGAAGACATGAATGAAGGGGGCCTGGCTTGACGCCATGTCTCGGTCTCAGCCCCCGGCACATCAACTGGTGCCAGAAAGTTAAACAGATTTGTAAATGACGTCTATTAAAAAATATTAACCCTTCCAGTACTTATTAGCTACTGAATACTACAGTGGAAATTGTTTTCTTTTTGGAACATCACGACCACAGTGCTCTCTGCTGACATCTCTGTCCATTTTAGGAACTGTCCAGAGCAGCATATGTTTTCTATGGGGATTTTCTCCTACTCTGGACAGTTCTTAAAATGGACAGAGATGTCAGCAGAGAGCCCTGTGGTCATGATGTCAGCAGAGAGCTCTGTGTTCTAAAAAGAAAAGAATTTCCTCTGTAGTATTCAGCAGCTAATAAGTACCGGAAGGATTTAGATTTTTTAATAGAAGTAATTTACAAATCAGTTTAACTTTCTAGCACCAGTTGATTAAAAAAAAAAAAATTGTTTTCCACCGGAGTACCCCTTTAAAAGCTGCACCTAGGCCCTTGTGGTGCAAGACCTCATAAGAAGACATCAGTATATAAATGGGACATGGTAGGTTCAGGGCACAGGTTTTACATTGGGGCCAATGAGGTCCCATGAGGTTCAGCTTCCTGAATCTTCCATAAAGGAATCCGAGAGATCTGAGCAAGAAAAGATAGGAAGGTCCCAATAGAACCCATGTGGGTTCCAGATCGTCTGAACCAAACCTATCAGTAATGCCATAACAATTTACATATTCCATGTTTGCATAAATATTAGTGCCTATTGTATTGTTGTGTATGTTTTTTTTTAATGTCCAGTGTTTCTCTACATTAGTCAGGAGCCAAGCCGGGAGCTGCAGAACTTATGGTGCATGGGAAATGGTTAATTCCCGCCAATCCGGTTGATTTCCTCCCATGGTTGGGAATTTTCTCTCACTACAATAAATCTGACAATCTCCGAGGAAGCTGCTTAATATATAATGTGGCACAGCGATGGCTTTCATTTTCAATCGGCGATGCATAGTCTGATGTTTCAGTCTGAATATATGTTGAAAACAATGCTCCCAGCTTTATATTCCTCGGCTCGCGGCGGCTTCTTATTCATTGAATGTAAGCAGCGTGTTGGCTAAGACCGCCGCCAGGAGTCCTGCCTCTTCATATCTTTGTTATATTTTCTTATCTCTTCAGAAAGAAATCCTTAGGATAGTCGAAACGGAACATATACCAAGTTCATGCTGGATTAGAAACAGTTCACACTGCAGCCTGGAACAGACATTGTCCCCTGAGGAGGACAACAGAGGGGATCTCCATGGATCGCCACGTCACAGCACCGCGTGCGAGATAACCGCCAGATCCAGGGTATAGACATGTATAGGCTCATAACCTAAGGGGCAGAAAATACAGAATCAGAACCCCTGACAGGTGCCTAGGCGTAACAAAGCAATATAACTATGCAAGGATATAAAAAGATATATAATCTAAAGCGGTCAATGCACAGCATACAGAAACACACTGCTATACTTGTGTTACTTGTACAATATATAGAAGGCAGTAATATAGTAGTCATATTCTAGTATATAGGAGCAGTAATATAGTAGTCATATTCTAGTATATAGGAGCAATATTATAGTAGTTATATTCTTGTATATAGGAGCAGTATTATAGTAGTTATACTCTTTTATATAGGAGGCAGTATTATAGTAGTTATATTCTTGTATATAGGAGGCAGTATTATAGTAGTTATATTCTTGTATATAGGAGCAGTATTATAGTAGTTATATTCTTGTATATAGGAGCAGTATCATAGTAGTCATATTCTAGTATATAGGAGCAGTATTATAGTAGTTATATTCTTGTATATAGGAGCAGTATTATAGTAGTTATACTCTTTTATATAGGAGGCAGTATTATAGTAGTTATATTCTTGTATATAGGAGGCAGTATTATAGTAGTTATATTCTTGTATATAGGAGCAGTATTATAGTAGTTATATTCTTGTATATAGGAGCAGTATTATAGTAGTTATATTCTTGTATATAGGAGCAGTATTATAGTAGTTACATTCTTGTACATAGGAGTAGTATTATAGAAGTTATATTCTTGTATATAGGATACAGTATGATAGTAGTTATATTCTTGTACATAGGAGGCAGTATTATAGTAGTTATATTCTTGTATATAGGAGCAGTATTATAGTAGTTATATTCTTGTATATAGGAGGCAGTATTATAGTAGTTATATTCTTGTATATAGGAGCAGTATTATAGTAGTTATATTCTTGTATATAGGAGCAGTATTATAGCAGTTATATTCTTGTACATAGGAGCAGTATTATAGTAGTTATATTCTTGTATATAGGAGCAGTATTATAGTAGTTATATTCTTGTATATAGGAGACAGTATTATAGTAGTTATATTCTTGTATATAGGAGCAGTATTATAGTCGTTATATTCTTGTATATAGGAGCAGTATTATAGTAGTTATATTCTTGTATATATAGGAGCAGTATTATAGTAGTTATATTCTTGTATATAGGAGCAGTATTAAAGTAGTTATATTCTTGTATATAGGAGCAGTATTATAGTAGTTATATTCTTGTATATAGGAGGCAGTATTATAGTAGTTATATTCTTGTATATAGGAGCAGTAATATAGTAGTTATATTCTTGTACATAGAGGGCAGTATTATAGTAGTTATATTCTTGTATATAGGAGGCAGTATTATAGTAGTTATATTCTTGTATATAGGTGCAGTATTATAGTAGTTATATTCTTGTATATAGGAGCAGTATTATAGTAGTTATAGTCTTGTACATAGGAGGCAGTATTATAGTGGTTATATTCATGTACAGAGGAAAATGCTATAGTAAAAAGTGCTGTCAGGATAAAAAGCATATGCTTAGTTTATCAAGCATGTTTTTTTAAGTGTTATGTGTCTGAAAAGACAACTACCCATGAAACTAAATTCATAACACACAAGTATATGATATGTATTTAGTTTCATGGGTAGTTGTCTTTTCAGACACTTAACACTTAAATAAACATGCTTGTATATGATAAATAAAAGAGAATGTTTCTTCTAGATTTTTTTAATGATTTGAGCCAGATACTGAAACATATTCTTTTCTAATAGGTACTATTATATGTATGGATTTTAAATTACTAATATGGGGACAGCCATCTTGCCTGAGTTGTTTTTACCATTACTTAGAGACATGCTTTACAGCATTATTACTTTTCTGTATTTCAGTAAAAAACAAAAAAAATTAAAGGGGTTCTTTACCTTAAGGTGACTTTAATACTTACCTGCCAGACAGTAATGGACATGCTCAGGAAGCATCAATGGTTGTCTTGGGGCAAAATGACTGTGTTGTGAGTCCACCATAACAGTGCTGCTTTCTTTTTCTGACTAGTGATGTAATATCTCGGGCTGCACTGCAACCTGGGAAAAGCTGGGACAATATATTTTATACACTGCTAAAAATAAACATCGGGGCAAATATAAGAATTGCGAGACCATCCATCAAACACAGGTACAGACACTATATTATCAACTACACTAACTTTGCAGCCCCTGTAGCATAGCCACATAAAATAAAATAGCGGAATACCCCTTTAAAGTGGGAACATTTGTATAAAGTTCATTTTTCTTTTCTCCTTGTGTATTATCAGCTGGAACACGGCACAATCTTGTGACCGAGGTTGTACTTTCCCCGCTTTGTGAGAGAACAATTCGGATCATTTATATGAGCACAGTGAAATGAGTGTCCCTGACCCGAGTCTGAACCGCGGTCTATCACAAAATCTGAGATAATTATGCAGAGCTGGTTAAACAGGCATCTAATCTCATTCTGAAACGTAGCCTTAGAATTCCGTCTACATCTTAACCTAGATAGCGCTGGAGGAATCTGCCGAACAATGTGACATGTTTGTCATTGGCAAAGTCAGTTATCTACGTCAGTGTTTTCCAACAAGGGTGCCTTCAGCTGTTGCAAAACTACAACTTCCAGCATGCTGGGAGTTGTAGTTTTGCAACAGCTGGAGGCACCCTGGTTGGGAAACACTGGGGTAGGGGATACTCAGTTAACAATACACTTTCTGTGATGTTCCCATATCATCATGGGAAAGCGACAGGTGGTGAAGGGAAATACCTTATTACTTTGTGACGCCAGGGCACCGTTATCCTATACCCGGTCGGAGATTGGAGACAGCTTCTCCTGGGACAGACACGGGAAGTAAATGAACACACAGACGTCAGGTTACAGATAACTGTCTTTACTGAGCAGGGTGCAAATGGTATTATAATGACAGTATGGTGCTGGTTGGGAGTCCTGTTGCCTGGCTGGTACTTGTGGTCCTTTCACCAGATGAATTGATACTGACTTGGAAGACGGATAGATGAATCCAGGTAGCTAGGGTTCTGTCAAGGTTTTGCAGCCTCCTCCGCCAGGGAATGAACTCCCACCATGCGGGTGATCCTTGCAGAATGACTGGATTGATAAATTTGATCTGGGCCTTCCCTTGAGGCTTCTACACACAACTGACCTTAACACCACTGTGGCTCAGCAGTAACTGGAGATGAACTCTAAACTGGGGAAACTCCTCCCCCACTACACTATATGGGCCAGAATGTAGGGGTTCCTATTGGCAGGCAGGGTCACATGGGGTTTACACTGCTCTCTCTTAAGGGTACAGTAATAACACATTTAACATATATCAGAATAACAACAGCAAGATCATTATAGAAAAAAATATAAATTTCTTAATAAAGTGCAAACATAATTAATAGCAAGAAGTCCTTTGGTGGGCACAACACTTGTGCTGCAAGGCTGCCCAAGGCAGTCGGAAGCCACAGGACAGCCATTGGTGCTGGGACACCACAATCACACACAGTGTATAGTTAACATGAGTACACACAATAGCTGTTACTCACAGATCAGCCTCCCCCTCCCTGTAGATAGTATCTATAAAGGTCACAGAGCATGCCCAGACACCTTTCACCTTCATGTCAATAGGACAGCACCTGCCTATTCTTGCCTATGTTCATGGGGCCTGCTGTAAAGCATATCTCTAAATGCTCTAAAACAAAAAAACAAAACAAAAAAAATGGCTCAAGCAAGATCGCTGCCCTCATAATAAAGTACAAAATTACAATCAGAAAATAGAAACAGATTAGAAAAAAAGAACATGTAAGAACATGTTTCAGTATCTGCATCTAACCAGTAAAAAAAAAAAAAATCCAAGTGATGAAGTCCCTTTCGGTTTATGTTCACATGGTAATTTCCATGCGGAATGTCAGCCCGGAAAACACAGACGGACACTCCACACATTTGATTTCTTCAGTGGGAGCTAGGACCGCTTGGAAAGGCGCTGTCTCATAGACAGCAGTGCTTTTCCGAGAGAATCCATAGAAAGAATTGACAATTCCGCCATGTGCGGGGTGCAGCAGAATCCCACTGAGATCAATGCCGCAGCAGAATTCCGAGGTAATATTCCCACAGAATTCCGCTTGGAAAATCCGTCGCGTGAGCATAACTTTAAAATGGAAGCTGGCAGCTCATGCACCTGCTATAAATGTTCCCATGTCCCCATACATTTCCTCATGCAGCCACCACTGGATGTGAAATGTAGCATTACAGCAGCTTTGGCAGATATATGGCATCATATAAATGTCTGACCGATAAATGTCAGCACAATTTCCACATCACTTCGATACTCCTGTAGTAGTAATAGGGCGACCGCCTGGAGTTGCCGACCGCCTGGAAGTTTATAGTCTACTGGTGGTTGGGAAGTTGTTTAAGGGGTACTCCACTGGCCAGCATTCGGAACTCTGGTCATTGGAGTACCCCTTTAAAGGTTATACTGACCTCTGAATACCAGTGAACAGTTTACATGTAGAACTGGTCTACACCAAAAGATGAGTAAGGGTAGGGTCAAACACAGAGCATATGAAGCACATTTCAAGCTGCGTGAAATATGTCGGGCAGCAGGAAATACGCTGCGAACAGGCAGACCCACAGGGCTTTCTCCCTCGCAGCCATGTGTGTGCAATAAGGTTTGGAGGCGGCCCCAAGCATTACAGTTACATCTGTGTCTTCGGCCCACCTCCAAACCTTACTGCACACACAGGGCTGAGGTGGGGAAAGCCCTGTGTGTCTGCTCATAGCGGTGGGGGATCCGACAACCGGACTTCCTGCAATTACCTGCCCGGCACCCCAGCTCTCCTGCACAAAGCCATGTTGGCACGCACCCTCCATTCATCTCTATGGGAGAGCCGAAGTCCTTTACTCTGTCCGAAGTCCTTTACTCTTACTACTGTGTATCTCTGGTTCTCCAATAGAGAAGAATGGAAGGGGGCGTGTTGTCCCCTGCTCCTTGCAGGATGAGAGTGAGGGCACCGGGGGGGTATTATGTGGTCCCAGTGGTTGGACCCCCGCGATCTGACAATTTGGATAGGGAATAAATTTGTCTAAGCTGGACTACTACTTTGATGCTGCAGATATCACAGGACACCTTTGGAGGTCTTGTGGAGTCCAGGCCTTGATGGATCAGAACACTTTTGGTGGCACAAAGGACCTTCACAATTTTATGCAGGTGGTCTTATGTTATGGCTGATCAATGTATATATAAAGGTAGTTAAATTTAGATGTAGATTATTCCAGTAAGCTATACAATGGTTTTAAAGGTGAATTTACCAGGCTTACAAGACTATTCTTTGTCTGTGATTTCCAAAGATTTGCAGAATCCTGTCTAAGGCTGGGTTCACACTACGTTTTGTCCCATACGGGAGCGCATACGGCAGGGGGGAGCTAAAAGCTTGCGCTCCCGTATGTCACCGTATGCGCTCCCGTATGTCATTCATTTCAATGAGCCGACCGGAGTGAAACGTTCGGTCCGGTCGGCTCATTTTTGCGCCGTATGCGCTTTTACAACCGGACCTAAAACCGTGGTTGACCACAGTTTTAGGTCCGGTTGTAAAAGCGCATACGGCGCAAAAATGAGCCGACCGGACCGAACGTTTCACTCCGGTCGGCTCATTGAAATGAATGACATACGGGAGCGCATACGGTGACATACGGGAGCGCGAGATTTTAGCTCCCCCCTGCCGTATGCGCTCCCGTACGGGACAAAACGTAGTGTGAACCCAGCCTAACTCAAAAGACAACATACGATATATTACAAGCATGAGGAGAGCACTCATATGTAGGGTCAAACAACCAATAGTAAGCGTATGGCGGGTACTGATTAGTGAGCCCTCTGGCGAATGTGGAGCATCAGGGTCCTCAAGGTAGTGCCGTCCTGCGGGGTGCAGAAAGCTAACAACAGTATCATATAGCAACAGTAAAGAAGAAAAAGCTTCTGCACTCACCGCTAAGCAACGGCAGTCATGTCCGGGAGTCCGGGATCACAGGCGCGGCTGGTAGCAGGAAGCGCTCAGAGACTATACCGGTATTTCGCACAAGGAAGTGCTTCGTCCGGTCGGAGACCGGACGAAGCACTTCCTTGTGCGAAATACCGGTATAGTCTCTGAGCGCTTCCTGCTACCAGCCGCGCCTGTGATCCCGGACGTGACTGCCGTTGCTGAGCGGTGAGTGCAGAAGCTTTTTCTTCTTTACTGTTGTCAAAAAACAACATAACAGTTCTGAGGTAAAAAAATGCTGGAAATACAAGAGCAAGAGTCAAAGTCAATCGGCAGTCGAGATTTTAGGAAATATTTTTAGTGTTGTTTGTTCGCTCGGTGTGTTCATGCCCCGGAGGCTTTTGCTGGGTGAGCTCTAGTCTGTACATGAACAGTCTCACAGACATGTCAGAGAATCGGAGCAGTCAATGAAGTCCTACTCTACAACCCGTGTCTGAGACGTCTTCATTCATGATAGGCATTATAACACAGGAGACTCTAGACAAGGTGACCGTGCCTTAAATGGGCGCTGTCGGATTCAAAAACCTGTATATCTTGGCAAAGCATTAACCTTTCTAATATACTTCATAAGAAAATAGTACTTCCTTTTTATATGTGGTAACCTTGGGGGATAAAGCCTTGTGGGGTGTAGGGTAGTTAGGGTGTTGCTGTTCAGAATAGTAAAGGGCGCTGTTAATCCTTGTCACTCGTGAGGCCAGGGTGAGGGTTAAATACTGTAATCTTGATAGGCCTATTGCCACCCTTCCCAAGAGCAATAGGTGAATGTAGAATGAAGGATTGTCCACAACCGCTGTTTACTGAAAACTTGCAGGAACTTTTACTGAAGAATTTCTGTACATGCAGCAATAGTAACAGTCCAGATAACAGAACAGAGAACTGAGCAGCGATTGACAGTTGGTTGGGATCAGATAAGCTCAATTTAGCTTCTTAGAGATTTTGTAGCATGGATTTAAGGGTGTGTTTAGGTCCAGTGATCTTGAGGGGAGTAGCGGGGAATTGCTTAGTATAACCACTTTGATATAGGCCGAGGCCGCAAGGCTTTGGCCTAGTAAATTGTCTTGTAAGCTACATCATCCAGAATCATCATCCAGAATCAGCAACCCAAGAGAGCGGTCAAGATGGCGCAGCTCCCTTATATAAACAGGGGCTGGCCGTTTTGGATTGGTCCATAACAACTGTCACTCATCGTTACATTGCATTGTGGGTGAACACGTCATGAGAACCTCCAAAGGTCCTGTAGCAAAACCATAGAGTTTTAAACCTAATCACATGACCCGCAGGTCCTGCTACGCTGAACGGGTAGGCAATTGAATATATACATATTTCTACTTATATTTATATGAATTCCTATACAAATATGAATTAACTGAGGGGTGACAAGGGGATAACTATAGAAGAGGGACCCCGACGTTCCTAGGGACTCTGACTATGGGGACCTCTACAAAGGTACAGTATGAAATACGGTACCGGGACACCACATATAAATCATGGCTTATAAAATCATGGCTTTGTCCAAGCTGAAGCACAGGCATGGACAAAGTCCAGTAAGTGAGGGTGGATTAGCACTCCTCTGTGCTATCTCCTGTCTGATAGGACACCTATGTGCTCTCTCCTGTCTGATAGTACTCCTCTGTGCTCTCTCCTGTCTGATAGAACTCCTCTGTGCTCTCTCCTGTCTGATGGTACTCCTCTGTGCTCTCTCCTATCTGATAGGACTCCTCTGTGCTCTCTCCTATCTGATAGGACTCCTCTGTGCTCTCTCCTATCTGATAGGACTCCTCTGTGCTCTCTCCTATCTGATAGCACTCCTCTGTGCTCTCTCCTGTCTGATACGACTCCTCTGTTCTCTCTCCTGTCTGATACGACTCCTCTGTGCTCTCTCTTGTCTGATAGTACTCGTCTGTGCTCTCTCCTGTCTGATAGGACTCCTCTGTGCTCTCTCCTGTCTGATAGCACTCCTCTGTGCTCTCTCTCCTGTCTGATAGGACTCCTGTGTTCTCTCTCCTGTCTGATAGGACTCCTCTGTGCTCTCTCCTGTCTGATAGGATTCCTGTGTTCTCTCTCCTGCCTGATAGCACTCCTCTGTGCTCTCTCTCCTGTCTGATAGGACTCCTGTGTTCTCTCTCCTGTCTGATAGGACTCCTCTGTGCTCTCTCCTGTCTGATAGTACTCCTTTGTGCTCTCTCCTGTCTGATAGTACTTGTGGTGTCCCGGTACAGCATCCTTTTTGTCTAGTTTGCCCCTTGTCACCTCTCATCTAGATAGTCATTAAACTAATAGTTTATTCAGGATTCATGTAAATATAATAGTACTAATGTATATAATTAGTTAATTACCTGTACGGAGCGTAGCAGGACCTGCGGGTCACGTGATCAGGTAATCTCTATGGTTTTTGCTTAAGGACTGTCACGATGCCGGCTGGCAGGTAGTGGACCCTCTGTGCCAGAGAGGGATTGGCGTGGACCGTGCTAGTGGACCGGTTCTAAGCCACTACTGGTTTTCACCAGAGCCCGCCGCAAAGCGGGATGGTCTTGCTGCGGCGGTAGTGACCAGGTCGTATCCACTAGCAACGGCTCACCTCTCTGGCTGCTGAAGAGAGGCGCGGTACAAGGGAGTAGGCAGAAGCAAGGTCGGACGTAGCAGAAGGTCGGGGCAGGCAGCAAGGATCGTAGTCAGGGGCAACGGCAGAAGGTCTGGAAACACTGGCAAGGGACACACAGGGAACGCTTTCACTGGCACTAAGGCAACAAGATCCGGCAAGGGAGTGCAAGGGAAGTGAGGTAATATAGGGAGTGCACAGGTGATAACTCTAATTGGAACCACTGCGCCAATCAGCGGCGCAGTGGCCCTTTAAATCGCAGAGACCCGGCGCGCGCGCGCCCTAGGGAGCGGGGCCGCGCGCGCCGGGACAGAACAGACGGGGAGCGAGTCAGGTAGGAGAGCCGGGGTGCGCATCGCGAGCGGGCGCTACCCGCATCGCGAATCGCATCCCGGCTAGCAGCAGGATCGCAGCGCCCCGGGTCAGAGGACGTGACCGGGGCGCTGCAGCGGAGGAGGTGAAGCGAGCGCTCCGGGGAGGAGCGGGAACCCGGAGCGCTCGGCGTAACAAGGACCTTTGGAGGTCCCTGTGACGTATTGCACCCATCATTCTGTGTGACGGTGAGTGACAGATATTCGGACCAATCAGAACAACCCCACCCCTGCCCATATAAGGGAGCGGCAGCCATTGTTAGCTCTTGTTCCTGTGCTGCTTGGCAAACAGCATCTCTCTTTCCTCGTGGGCTGTTGACAGGGAAGGATCTGCGCTGCTGTCATCAGTGAATTTAGGCCCGAGCCTTGCGGCGATGGCTGATTTCTTCTTAACCGTGAGTGTATCAGTCCCTAAGCACTCTGCAAGATCACCGGACCTTATCTATCCCCTAAATCCGATCTTCAAATCCCAGATCTTCAAAATCAACCCTAAATTCAGAGACTTATAATACAATTCAAGGTCCGCAACAACTGTCAGTCACTGTACTATATAGAGACTGTTTGCATGAGACTGTTATTGTGCATCGGATGTACCGCAAGCCTTTAAGTAAAGTTTATCCAAGTTCAAGTACCATGTGAACCTTCAGTCATTTTATGCATGCACCTATCGTTACTGAGAAGGGCGGCGATAGGCCGGAGAATAACCTCAGCATACTAGCCCTCAGCCTGGCGTCACGAACTATAGGGTTAACATTAACCCCTCATCTACCGAAACAACACCCCAACTACCATACACCCCCCAAGGGCTACCACAAAGCCTTTTTGGCGTTGCACGAACAGGATTCGGGTGTGTGCCTACTACAGTTGCCACTAGTGAAAGTGTACTCCCCCCCAGAAAACAAACTTTATTTATGTGCTGTAAACCGTGTTGCTGTGTATGGGAGCGGTGTCCGTGGAACACCATACAAGGGGGCCACGAGAAAAGTAAGGGGGGAGGCGAAGATTTATCTACAACTGAAATGTGTAAACTGCGCAATGAGTTCATGCTACTATCCTTTGGTCCGGGCGTCACAGGCGGAGCCGAACTGCTGCCAGAAAAGCGCGCGAAGAAAGCCCGCGCTATGCCACGCCCCGCCCCTGGGCGTGGCCACCAAGTTGCTGTGTCGCAGCCGAAAGGGAACTCAGAGATCCAGGAGTCATCTCTGGAGGGACCAGAAGTCGGGGCTGCACCGATAACGTCCTTCCTGCCCAGCGCCATTTTGGAGAAGCCCACTATAAAGGACGCCACGCACAGCGACCTCTTCAGTCTGCACAGAGAGCCGGAGAGTACAGACATGGTGGAGAGCAGTGTTCCACGTGGTGAAGTTGGCAAAATGGCGCCGGGAAAACGGAAAGTTGTGGCAGTCGCAGCCTGACTTTTCCAAGAACTTGCTGACCATCTGCAGCGGTTGTCATTAGACGGAGAGGGGGCCTGCAATCTTCCCCCACTGCCTGATGATGACGACGATTGGCCAGAGACACCTCCAGCGGAGAGCGCAGGGACACCTGGAGGTGCATCACCGGTGAGATTGTCCCCTCACCACAGAACCTGGGGCTCATGGGCCGAGATCCCGTAGGAGGAGTCTGCTGTGAGTACCCCGCCAGATGCGGCCTATTCTTCCTCCTCCAGCCCTGAGGTCATACCTTGATCAAGCTTGCCAAGTGCACGACCGTGCTTACCAAAATTGCTGCAATTGGTGTTCGGAGATGAGCCGGAGCTGATCGAGTACATGCACAGAGTACTTCAACCATTACCTGGGAAGCCACTCCCACCAATCCCAACTGCAGTAAAAGAAAGGGCCCGTCAAGAAGCCGAGCTGGCCGACTTGATGGAAAAGCTAAAGGCACTCTATGCCCCCAAGCACGTGCATTTGCCTCGTGAAGAGAAAGTACGGTGGCAAGAAAACACCATAGAAATGGAGGCATTGTACATTCGTAAATGGGATCACCCCCGAGAAGGGGAGGAGCCATTAGAAAGAAGAAGAGGAACTGTGGCCAAGTTCGACAAGGTCAGAAGTTATGGGACACTCCTTGACTGCCACACTGGGCAGACCATCCTCGTAAACCGGCGAGCAGTGCAAAGGCCATATCTCCATAAGGAGTTCTACACCTTGGAGGTGGGTGAATTTGTGGAGTACACCCCTGTCCAGTGCCTTTGTGGAGAATGGGCTGCAGCGGTCACCAGACCAACAGCCCCAACACAGCTTCCCTTCAAATATTTTCCGTCAACTGATTGGGAGTCCGATCCCTTCAACTTGAGGCCAAAAAGGTCTGCTCCTAAAGCCTCCACCAGCCTACCAAAGGAGGAGGAGCTTCAATAACCAAGTTTATCATCTTCTATGTACAGCAAAGAGCCAAGTTCTTCATTTTCTACAGATTGTCGAGAGTCAAGTCCTGCTCAAGTTCAGGAAAGTAAGCCCAAATTGCGGGCACCAACGCACGTACTTAGGCCCTCTCGGAGCAATGAGAGTTTGCCTCCTGCACAGGTACCAACGTATGTACCAAGGCCCTCTTCTGACATGGAGAGTTTGCCTGCTTCCAGGGTGCCGACGAAGGAGTCACGGGTCCATCCTAGTTTGGAGATGGTACTCAAGCCCTATTGCCCCACTTTGATCCCGGCTAGTAAGCCTATAACCCCTTCTAATGCTGCTTTCCACCACTCCATCTTCACCAATGTGGTGTGGCAAAGCTATGTCAATTCTACACCTGTCCCTGTTGTTGGAAGGTATGGAGGAACCAAGAGAGGCACAACAAGAGTAAAGAAGAATATTCTCTGAAGGGACTTTAAAGTAATGTCAGATTGTTTCTTATGTTAACCACTTTTATTTTGCAGCAACCAAGTTCAAGAATTGTGCCTAGCAGGACTGTGCTAAGTTTGTCCCAGTTCAAAGTTCAGCAATGTAACCACTAAGCTTGTGCCTGACTATTAAGTCAAGAGACTCCTAGCCTGTAGGAGATTCATTAAGGACTGTACCCGGCTGAGTTGTGGTTAAGGCCATGTTTACCTTTCCCTTCCATGAACTTTTAGTGTAGGTGGACTGCTGATCCTTACACGCCACTTTGTATATTTCCCTTTAATTGGACTTCTAGTGTAGGTGGACTGCTGATCCTTACACGTCTATTTTATGTATATACCAGCAGCTTCATAAGAACTCTTATGCTAAATGTTGCACTTATCAGGTGAATGCACCTGAACCATGTTGGAGTGTTGATAATTGTGTAAGTCTGTATAGTAAATATGTGTATGGTTCCTGTACACAGGAAGGTATCCTCGTGTCTGTGTACATAAAAAAAATAGGTAAGGGTGTACATAGAAAGATAGTCTAATATCTATGTACATAAAAAGTGAGTCAGAGCTGTACACAGAAAATATTGACGTGCCGCACGTGTACACTCAACACTAAAAACATAAATGATACTTGTACATACAAATGTATAAAATGCTAAAGGTGTTTTAGTAGGTAACTCAACAGGTGACACCTCGGCTTATCCGTGGGTAGTATTATTGCTGTCACCAATCACCTAGCACCTGTCTCCACAAAAATAATAGGGAAGATTCCCCTTAAAATAGTACTTGCACACATAGTACTCTAAACTACTCACTTCAATGTACTACCTCAAGTTTCTCTAGTACATACACCAAAGTAAATATCTCACTTAAGAAAACTCTTAGGAATTGTAGCATATTGAAATTCAATTCCTGCCACTGTTAGGTACACTTCTTCTTCTCCTTCTTTGCATGTGTGAGATGCTCTGCCTGGCCCGTAGGTGCTCTTGCGAATATATAGCATAAGCGAAAGATCACCAATAAGGTTTAGATATCAAATCTTAATTTAATTAGTTGATAAAATTGTTATCAAAAAGTGTTAACTAATGGGAAGGGGGTGAGGGTACAGGTGAGTGCCTACACTCAGAGCCCTACCTATCTAGGGGGGGCTCCTAAACTAAGTGTGGATAGGAATAGGGGGCATAGAGACAATACATACAGATAAGTTAGCCTCTTCTACCAGAGGCTAACTTATCTGTATGTATTGTCTCTATGCCCCCTATTCCTATCCACACTTAGTTTAGGAGCCCCCCCCTAGATAGGTAGGGCTCTGAGTGTAGGCACTCACCTGTACCCTCACCCCCTTCCCATTAGTTAACACTTTTTGATAACAATTTTATCAACTAATTAAATTAAGATTTGATATCTAAACCTTATTGGTGATCTTTCGCTTATGCTATATACTATTTACTCTCACCAAGGGATATCTTTATCATTTTTTGGATTGAGAAAACCAATTATCTATATTTTCTCTTGATTTTTTCTCTTGCGAATATAGAATTAAACACGTAATTCTTAAAGAATAACCTAGTTAGGTTGTTTTGAAAGTGCTCTAGGGGTAAGTAGCGTGTAGCCGATAGACCCTAGCAGCCAATCTTACTGTGATCTAGCTTTCGGCTAGCCAGTATAACCTTTTGTGTACTAACAGGTAACTTATTGTTGGCGAATAAAATGTGTGAGATAATAAAAATGTCTAGTCAGCTTGAAACTAAATGTATAGGGAGCTGTACTAATGTTCAGTTTAGCCTCATAAAAATGTGTAGAGAGCTAATAAAATGTCTTAGGAGCTAGCAACTACATGTCAGATAGCTGCCTAATTGTCTAGTAAGCTTCAAAATTTATAATAAGTTTAATAAAATGTCTATGAAGCTAGAAACTAAAAGGTTAGATAGCTTCCTTAAATGTCTAGATAGCACCAATGTCTAGATATATTTCTATTGTCTAGTCCAGATACTAGTAAGGGTATCAGAGAATGAAAATGTATTCAATGTTTACTTAGAATGTATAGACAATTTATAGATCATCCTGTTCTAGTCCTAGTCCCTCTGTCTAAGGGGACAGGCATCAAGGTCGACTTATCTTAAGTAAGGGGGTTTGTGGTGTCCCGGTACCGCATCCTATCCAGTACCTGTGTATGTAGGTCCCCATAGCCAGAGTCCCTAGGACGTTGGGGTCCTTTTTGTCTAGTCTGCCCCTTGTCACCTCTGATCTAGATAGTCATTAAACTAATAGTTTATTCAGGATTTAGGTAAATATAATAGTACTAATGTATATAATTAGTTAATTACCTGTACGGAGCGTAGCAGGACCTGCGGGTCACGTGATCAGGTAAACTCTATGGTGTTTGCTTAAGGACCTTTGGATGTCCCTGTGACGTATTGCACCCATCATTCTTTGTGACGGTGAGTGACAGATATTCGGACCAATCAGAACAACCCCGCCCCTGCCCATATAAGGGAGCGGCGGCCATTGTTAGCTCTTGTTCCTGTGCTGCGTAGCAAACAGCATCTCTCTTTCCTCATGGGCTGTTGACAGGGAAGGATCTGCACTGCTGTCATCAGTTAATTTAGGCCCTAGCCTTGCGGCGACGGCTGATTTCTTCTTAACCGTGAGTGTATCAGTCCCTAAGCACTCTGCAAGATCACCGGACCTTATCTATCCCCTAAATCCGCACGGATCTTCAAAATCAACCCTAAATTCAGAGACTTATAATACAATTCAAGGTCCGCAACAACTGTCAGTCACTGAACTATATAGAGACTCTTTGCATGAGACTGTTATTGTGCATTGGATGTACCGCAAGCCTTTAAGTAAAGTTTATCCAAGTTCAAGTTCAAGTACCTTGTGGACCTTCAGTCATTTTATGCATGCACCTGTTACTGGGAAGGGCGGCAATAGGCCAGAGAATTACCTCAGCATACTAGCCCTCAGCCTGGCGTCGCGAACTATAGGGTTAACATTAACCCCTCATCTACCGAAACAACACCCCAACTACCATACACCCCCAAGGGCTACCACATACTCCATTGTGCTCTCTGCTGTCTGATAGGATTTCTCTGTGCTCTCTCCTGTCTGATAGCACTCCTCTGTGTTCTCTCCTGTCTGATAGCACTCCTCTGTGCTCTCTCCTGTCTGATAGCACTCCTCTGTGCTCTCTCCTGTCTGATAGGACTCCTCTGTGCTCTCTCCTGTCTGATAGGACTCCTCTGTGCTCTCTCCTTGTCTGATAGGACTCCTCTGTGCTCTCTCCTGTCTGATAGGACTTCTCTGTGCTCTCTTCTGTCTAATAGGACTCCTCTGTGCTCTCTCCTGTCTGATAGGGCTCCTCTGTGCTCTCTTCTGTCTGATGACTCCTCTGTGCTCTCTCCTGTCTGATAGCACTCCTCTGTACACTCTCCTGTCTGATAGGACTCCTCTGTGCTCTCTCCTATCTGATAGGACTCCTCTGTGCTCTCTCCTGTCTGATAGCACTCCTCTGTACTCTCTCCTGTCTGATAGGACTCCTCTGTGCTCTCTCCTCTCTGATAGGACTCCTCTGTGCTCTCTCCTTTCTGATAGGACTCCTCTGTGCTCTCTCCTTTCTGATAGGACTCCTCTGTGCTCTCTCCTGTCTGATAGGACTCCTCTGTGCTCTCCTGTCTGAGAGGACTCCTCTGTGCTCTCCTGTCTGATAGTGCTCTCTCCTGTCTAATAGGACTCCTCTGTGCTCTCTCCTGTCTGATAGGACTCCTCTGTGCTCTCCTGTCTGATAGGACTCCTCTGTGCTCTCCTGTCTGATAGGACTCCTCTGTGCTCTCCTGTCTGAGAGGACTCCTCTGTGCTCTCCTGTCTGATAGTGCTCTCACCTGTCTAATAGGACTCCTCTGTTCTCTCTCCTGTCTGATAGGACTCCTCTGTGCTCTCCTGTCTGATAGGACTCCTCTGTGCTCTCCTGTCTGATAGGACTCCTCTGTGCTCTCCTGTCTGATAGGACTCCTCTGTGCTCTCCTGTCTGAGAGGACTCCTCTGTGCTCTCCTGTCTGATAGTGCTCTCTCCTGTCTCATAGGACTCCTCTGTGCTCCCTCCTGTCCTATCAGACACAGTGGAGTGCTAGCCCACCCTCACTTAGCTTGGACAAAGCCTTGATTTTATAAGTCATTGTCAGGGCATGCTGGGAGTTGAAGTTTTGCCACATCTGGAGGGCTACAGTTTGAGACCACTGCTTTAAAGGCTTTTACACAAGAAGATGACTTAAATGGGTACTGTCAGATACAAAAACTTTTTATATGTTGTACATCTTGGCAAAACATTAACCTTTCTAATATAGTTCATAAGAAAATTAGATTTCCTTCTTATAGAAATCATGGCTTATAAAATTGTCGGAAACATTCTTTTTTTTCTAATCTTTAAAAAAAAAAATTTTTTACTATTAGGCTTATGCAGAGTTTATTGTGCTGGGAGAAGGAGGAGAAAGTGAGCTGTGGCCATTACCTATTGTTAATGGTGGATCCTGTCTTAACTATCTACTGGTGTCACCTTTCACAAACCATTCTAACTACTGTGCAAGTAGTGCAACCCAGCACCTCTTAAATAAAAGCAGTAATATAGCACTTATCTGGACGGCACCTGGATAAAGAAGTGCTGTATAGACAAAATGCCTTAGGCATCTCGTTTTGTACATACGGGTGCCGGATCCGGCTTGGGGAGGGGCAAACCGGGCGCTCCCGTACCCCAGCCGGGTCAGCCCGTGACTTCATTTACTTTAATGGGCCGACCAGAGTCAAACGGTGACTCTGGTCAGCTCAGTTTTGACCCGTATGTGGTTTCCTGACCGGACCTAAAACCATAGTATACTATGGTTTTAGGTCCAGTTCAAAATCGCATACGGGTCAAAACTGAGCTGACTGGAGTCACCGTTTGACTCCGGTCGGACCACTAAATTAAGTCTCGGGCTGATCCGGCTGGGGTACGGGAGCACACGGTTTTCCCCCTCCCCCAGCCGGCGCCCGTATGTACAAAACGAGATGTGAATGCAGCCTTAAGGGCATCAGCAAGCGGGGGGGGGGGGGGGGTCCCAGCAATCGGGGCCTCACTGATCAGTAAGTTGTGACATATACTAGTAGTACAGTACCCCTAGAAAATTTTGCAGGGGGAAATGAGCATCAGAGTCTGAGATGGAGGCCTGTGTATTATGTATATTTGCATACTATGTCCATCAGGAGCGGACATATCACATGTGCAACATGTTCAACTGCACAGGGGCCCCTCTCATGCTGGGCCGGCCCTACCATGGGACCTGGATGATGCAGGCGGCATTTGTATCTCTCGTGCAGGGCCGCCATCAGGGGGGTACAGACAGTACTCCAGTAAGGGGCCCCGTCTCCCAGGGGGGGCTGGGCCCCTGCTGAACCCCCCTGCAGCAGCCCCAGCACAGAATACTGCTGTTTAAGCAGCAGCCTCCTGCTTTCACTGGCAGCTGCAAAATACTTCCTGCCATCTGTCCCCTCCTCCCTGGATAAAGCTCTTACAGAGGACAGCAGAACAATGGAGCGATAACTGCTGAAGATCGGGCTGTGTATGGGAGGCAGAGGGCCTTTGGTGATGTCATTACCATGTGATCAGTCACATGGATGGGAGGAGCCTGACTACTATGCAATGGAGGCCCAGGAAGAAGTTCCTGTATAGGGGAATGTGTATCATGTGAAAGTAACCTATACTACATACTCACACACAAATTACTATGTCTGTGTTTTCCAAACAGTGTGCCTCCAGCTGTTACAAAACTACAACTCCCAGTATGCCCAGAAAGCCAACAGCTGTCTGGGCATGCTGGGAGTTGTAGTTTTGCAACAGCTGGAGATACATTGTTTGGAAAACACTGCACTATATAATTCCCACACACTGCATTTAACACACCCACCACATTTATTGATTTAAAAATCAATAAATAAATGTCCAAACTATTCCAATATAACGTTAATTGTCCCACACGGTCAATGGCATAATTGTTAAAAAATACCAAAGTCCACAATTGCTAATTTTTAGTAATTTCATATACCATAAAAAATAAATAAAAAATAAAGCGATCGAAAAGTCGCATCAAAACAAAAATGGTACCAGTAAAAACTACAGATCAAAGCGCAAAAGATGAGCCCTCACACATCCCAGTATATGGAAAAATGCTAAAGTTATACTTTTTGTATAAACGGAAGCCCTCAAAAGTTGCAAAATGGCGTTTTTTTTTTTTTACTGTGTATTTAATGGTAGCATGATTGATGCCATTACAAAGTAAAATTGGTGGCACAAAAAGCAACAAGTCTCATATAGGTCTGAAAGGTGAAAATGAAAAGTATTCTGGCTGTAATACACAAGTGGTATAAATCTCATGGTCGCAGCTGTCACAATCATGACGGCGCCCCCTGTGACCGGCCACCACTGCTGCCCCAATATCTGGCTGATCTGCCGGCGACTGTAACTGTAAGGGTAAAACTCCAAAACAAAGTACCTACACAAAACAAAAAAGGCTCCACATATCGCTAAAAGGTCATTTTGTTAACACCAACCAAATTAATAACATGTATATGAGGCATCCGGAGAAAACCACAAGTCAGCACAGAGGCCACAACACACATGAAATTCACAGATAATGGGGGAGATTTATCAAATCCTGTGCAGAGGGAAAGTGGAGCAGTTGCCCATAGCAACCAGATTGTTCCTTTTTTAAATTTTTTTTAAAGGCATGTGAAAAATTAAAGAAGCGATCTACAACTGCTCCACTTTCCCTCTGCACAGGATCTGATAATTCTTCCCCATTATCTCTGCATAAAGTGGCAGGGGGGGGGGGGGATCAGTCGGGGGAAATAAAGTGGCAGGGGGGATCAGAGGGGGGATAAAGTGGCAGGGGGGATCAGAGGGGGGATAAAGTGGCAGGGGGGATCAGAGGGGGGATAAAGTGGCAGGGGGGATCAGAGGGGGGATAAAGTGGCAGGGGGGATCAGAGGGGGGATAAAGTGGCAGGGGGGATCAGAGGGGGGATAAAGTGGCAGGGGGGATCAGAGGGGGGATAAAGTGGCAGGGGGGATCAGAGGGGGGATAAAGTGGCAGGGGGTGGGATCAGAGGGGGGGAATAAAGTGGCAGGGGGGATCAGAGAATGGAAATAAAGTGGCGGGGGAGGATCAGGGGGGTGGCAAATGATATAACACAGTGGGGAGTGGTTGAAATGGTACAGGAGGTTCATCAAGGGGGAGAATGCATGGGGGTAGCAGCCCAATTTGTAATGCTGATACTGGTATCATGTTATACATGGTAGGACATGCAACGCGATATGTGCAATTGGCGGTACTGTGAGGGGTGTCCAGGGGGCCAGGCCTGAGCTGTGTAAGGGGCCCCAAAATTTCTGATGGCAGCCCTGCTCTCGTGTCCCGACGCCCGGGACATGCAGTCCCGGGGCGCCGGGCAGATTTCTGCTAATAGCTACTTACATCTGCCTGCGGGTCACGGGATGCGGGTACTTCCTGGGGGAGGTGTGCATAGTGACGTCATTGCAAGCGCAGCGCTGCGCCGATACGCCGACTTCCTGCGCGGGACATGCGATGACGTGCACACATCACTTATAGCACGCACCTCCAAGAAGTCCCCGCGACCCGCTGGCAGATGTAAGTATGCTGCCAGTGCCTGATGTGGGGGCTCTAAATATCTGCTGCCTAAAGGGGATCTAAAGCTATGCTGCCTAAAGGGGGGCTCTAAATCTATGCTGCCTAAAGGGGGGCTCTAAATCTACAACATAGATTTAGAGCCCCCTTTAGGCAGCATAGATTTAGAGCCCCCTTTAGGCAGCATAGATTTAGAGCCCCCCTTTAGGCAGCATAGCTTAAAGGGGGGGGCTCTAAATCTATGCTGCCTAAAGGGGGGCTTTAAATCTATGCTGCCTAAAGGGGGGCTCTAAATCTATGCTGTATATATAGGGCTCCCCTTTAGGCAGCATAGATTTAGATCCCCCTTTAGGCAGCATAGATTTAGATCCCCTTTAGGCAGCAGAGCCTAAAGGGGGGATCTAAATCTATGCTGCCTAAATGGGGTGGGGCTCTAAATCTATGCTGCGTAAAGGGGGATCTAAAGCTATGCTGCCTAAAGGGGATCTAAATCTATGCTGCCTAAAGGGGGGCTCTAAATCCATGCTGCCTGAAGGGGGATGTAAATCTATGCTGCCTGAAGGGGAGCCCTATATCTACAGCATAGATTTAGAGCCCCCCTTTAGGCAGCATAGATTTATTTGCATTTATACGTTCATCTGTGTTGGTGGTGGTGGTGGTGGGGGGGGGGGGGGGGGGCAGGCACATTTTTTGCACAGGGGCCCTCTGCTGTCTGTGTCCGCCCCTGATGTCCATGTTACAGAAAAACAGGCATCTTTCAACCGTCCGGCCTACCCTTGTATGTATCCTATTACCGTACCTCTTTCTCTGCCTCTCAATTCTCGCTCCTGAGGACTGCAGTGAAGCGGTGCGCATGTGCGAGATCTGAGGCGGCGCAGGCGTGAATGTGCGAGATCTGAGAGGCGGAGAAGGAGGTACGTAAATGACATGCAAGGGCGGGCCAGACAGGTGAAAGAGGCATGTACCGCTCTGATAGTCTTGGAGACAGGGAGGGCTGACCAATCCAAGCAGGCTTTGTATACAACAACCAGCCAATCACTGGTAAGGTACCTTAGATTGCAGTAGAGGGGTAGTCTTATATGGCGAGTATATCCCGAACTCTATCTTTTATCTGTATAAGTTGGGAAAATATGTATATATATATACAGTATATGTTATATCTCATAAAACTACTAGTACTGTGGTCTAGAGCAGTGATTCCCAAAGTGGCAATATTGTCTCTTGGGGGGGGGGCACTGAAAAAATCCAGGGGGAGCAAGTATTCTCTGATGCAATTGGAAGACATTAAACAAAAATAAAGGGGTGGTGGAGTAAAGAAAGAAAAAAGAGCAGATCAAATTACAAATAAATAAACATTTGTACATATTCCGTTTGTTAAATAACATATAGTTAAAGTTGTAATGATTACCGTATTTTTCGCCCTATAGGACGCACCGGCGCATAAGACGCACCCAATTTATAGGTGCAAAATCTAAAAAAATAAAGATTTTGAACCCAATAGTGGTCTTCAATCTGCGGACCTCCAGATGTTGCAAAACTACAACTCCCAGCATGCCCGGACAGCCGTTGGCTGTCCGGGCATGCTGGGAGTTGTAGTTTTGCAACATCTGGAGGTCCGCAGATTGAAGACCACTGCATAGGAGGTAATACTCACGTGTCCCCGCCGCTCCGGACCCGTCACCGCTGCCCTGGATGTCGCTCCATCGCTGTCGCCGTGTCCCCTTCGCTCCGGAACGTCTCTGCTGCCGGCCGGGTATCCTCGCTCTCCGTCGCCGCCATCACGTCGTTACGCACGTACGCGACGACGTGATGACGAGGAAGGAGAGTGCCGGCCATACAGGGGATCCCTGAACGGAGAAGACACCGAGGAGGCAGGTAAGGTCCCTCCCGGTGTCCTGTAAGCACTAACCCGGCTATTCCGTCGGGCTGTTCGGGACGATTTCACCGCGGCGGTCCCGAACAGCCCGACTGAACAGCCGGGTTAGTGTCACTTTCCCTTCAGACGCGGCGGTCAGCTTTGATCGCCGCGTCTGAAGGGTTAATACAGGGCATCACCGCGATCGGTGATGTCCTGTATTAGCCGCGGGTCCCGGCCGTTGATGGCCGCAGGGACCGCCACAATAGGTGTGTATTCGCCGTACAAGACGCACCGACTTTTTCCCCCCAGTTTTGGGGAAGAAAAAGTGCGTCTTATACGGCGAAAAATACGGTACTTTACTTTCCAAATACACAAAATGTGAGTTATAACCAGTGGTCAAGTCGGCGACAGGTCTTAACAAGGAGGTGTCAGGAGGGGAGCATGTAGCGTTCTGTCAGGGGGCCCCGCATGCATCGGCACGGATATGAGTAAGGACTTGCCTACAATACGATACTATAAATATTCATCTAATTGACAGTGTTTCTGAATTGTGTGACAAACAGTTATCAATAGAGCAGGTGCAATAAATGTCTAAAAAGGAGTCACCTAGAAATGTAGACCAATATTTTATTAGATAAATAAACAATGGTCTATCATATACCAAATAGCAGGTATATGCATAAATTATATCAGGAGATGATCAGCATCAAACAAAAAAGTGGGGCATATATACTGTTACATATATAAATTACAGTGTAATGGTCAGATAAAAGTGTGTATAAAAATACATGATAAAGTAAAGGGTAATCAGCACCGGCCGAGTAGCCTAATATTGCACATATATCCAATTAGCAGCCAAGTCTGAACACATACATAGCAATGTCCGTTTCGGCTATGCTGCCTTCTTCCGGGAGTGACTCTCGGAAGAAGGCGGCATAGCCGAAACGGACGTTGGAGTGAGGGCAATACCGGAGAATTGGTGGGCTGCTGAGGTGGTACTCTTGCTCTGTATGTACCGTGATATATATTTGGCGAAGCCACGGGGTATCTCGGGGTGCGATGGTGTGGTAGATGGGGCAGATGTTGTAGCCCAGGGGTAAGGTGTTATTAACCCCTAGATGTTCGTGACGCCAGGGCGTCGTTTTCCCGGTAACCACCCAAACGGTAGTACCACTATCCCAATGTTAGACAGGGCAATAATAGTCCAAGACCAGGTAAGGGTTAACGGTAGCTTTACTGAGGTAGGCAGATAGAAATAGTCTTTACAGCAAGGCCAGGATCCCAGAGAGGTGGCCAGTAACACAGAAGGACCTTGCAGCTTGCTGGGACTTGTAGTGACTTTTATAGCCTTTAGTTCAGCCATGCAGACTATAATAGACTTGACTGTAGGTAGTGACAGCAGACATAGAAGACTTGACTTACTAAGTTGTGGCTGTAGGTGGATTGAGGCCTCCACATGTACTGGACACTAGCGCAGAGACTTCTGGACTTTACTGTTCCTCAGCAGGAGGTGAGGTAGAAGAGATGAGATTGTAATGGCTGCCCCTCTTATAAAGGGGGGTTGAGCAAGAAGCCCATAGGTCAAGCAGCAGGTCACCTGGTTAGCTGGTGCTCTCTGGGTAACAAACACATTGGCCCTGATTTATCAAAAATGTAGGGTTGGGTTTGTTTTTTTGGTTTCAACCCGACCATCTTTTTCCCTATCAATTTATTATTGTGTCGCACGTTTTGTTGCAATCGTTTTTTTTTTTGTCACAGGCAGGTTTTTTTGTCTCAGCTTTCTAATTCTCGCGTTATTAGCAAATTTCCTGTCAGAAGAAATAACTAATATTTTTTTTTGTTTAGAAAACAATGCGTAATGACTATTGACATAAGAGCATGTATCGGAGAGTTTAGAAGCCTAAAAAAGGGGCGTTTCCCGACCAAAACCAAGGTTTCCAACTGATTTATTAAGAAACCCGATCAGACTTTTAGGGTTTCAGTGCTTGAAGCAGTGGGAAAAAAGGACACTGAAACCCTAAAAGTCTGGTCGGGTTTCTTAATAAATCAGTTGGAAACCTTGGTTTTGGTCGGGAAACGCCCCTTTTCTGGCTTGAAAAATCACCGAGTCGGGTTCGTAGGAAAGGCTTGTCACAGTTTGTCGCACGATGTCTGCGCCTTGTCGCAGACATCTTGCGCCAAAAAAAAAAAAACCCGACAAAAACTGTCAGGTTTCCAATGATAAATGAGGGCCATTATGTGAACACATTATCATGCGAAAACTCAAAGGTCCTTAAAGGTCCTTAATACATAACACACATAACACTATACTTTATACATATCACTATGGGGGAGACATTGCAGGAGGGCCCCTAGGACACAGAGGAACTCAACCTGACAGGGCCCAAGTACTGTATGGGACTATATCCCGTACTGGGACATCACATATACCCTTTCTTATCTATGTAGAGTGAGATGGTGTACATATATATCTTTTTCACTTTTCTGTAATACATCCTTCCCTGTTATACATATATGACTTTTTTTTTATTTCACTTAGAGTATGTATTAATATTCGTTATACCACCTCACCCTACATTTGGCCATACAGCTATGTATATAATATTGCATTTTCTGTGTCTTATTACCTCAGTATCCTGATGCCATTTTTTTTTGTGATATTGTATTTTTATTTTTCCATAAAGGATTGATCCTTGTACATTTTTATTTATAAAACAACATTTAAAGGCAATTATTTTTTTTCATTAATCCTTGAATTGCATTTTCCTCTTCCAATGGTACCTTCGGCATTCACCTATTCTGCTTACCCTTCTATCTAGTCAAGCTGGGAGTAAAAGTCCCCATAAATATTCAAGAAAAGTAGCCAGGGTTCCCTGATGAGGCATGTTGACTTTTAACGTCTAGCCCTTTCGTCCTCCCTAGAGGTAAGCTGCCGCCAGCACATGTTCGGCTGATGGCTATTGAAGGTGTATGAAGGTGCATGCACTTTAATAATTACAGAATAAAGAGTTACTTCAATGAGGAATGGCCCTGGAAACAACAAAACAGGTACATTGTACTGTGCCAAGTACAGCTCTTCAGGGGTGGGGCATAACCCAGGGAACCAAAGAAGACCAATAAAAATAAATCACATGTCATGCCCTGCCCCCTGGGGACCGTACATTAGGAATGACACAGCTTTAAGCAGAGAGATTGATAGGTATCAGTAATCCACCAACCCAATCAATCATTGACTGACATGTCCTCTACATTCTCTGAGATCATGGAAACTTTGTACAAGACAGTAAACACGTTATCGTAATAGGTTGGTAATGTGGGCCGTGTTATCAGATCAAACAGAAAAGTAAGATGAAAAGTGAAATTCCTGAGCAAATGAGAACGTAAACAATGTTGTAGAGTTGGAGGGGGGTTGGTGGCAGGTTCTTCATATTTCCCACCATTCCATTCACTGAAGGTCAATCATCAGTTTTATGGTTCTGAAGAAATTTCTGTGTTGTCTTTTTTTAAAGCATATTCTGGTTTATCATGTGTAAATGTCACAGTTGCCATTAAAATCAACAGGTTGTCTCTATAATCCAAAGACATTCTGGGTCCTCCAAAAAAGAACGAGATGTTGTCTGTATTCTCTATCACCCATGGCTATATATATATATATTATTCTTATTTAAAGGGGTACTCCGGTGGAAAACTATTTTTTTAAATCAACTGGTGCCAGAAAGTTTAACAGATTTGTAAATTACTTCTATATAAAAATCTTAATCCTTCCAGTAGTTATAAGCTGCTGTATGCTCCACATGAAGCATGACGTCTCCTCTGTCCATATCAGAAACTGGGAAGAGCAGGATAGGTTTGCTATGGGGATTTTCTCCAGTTCTGGACAGTTCCTAAAATGGACAGATGTGTCAATAGAGAGGCCTGTGGTCAGACAGAAAGGAAATTCAAAAAGAAAAGAACTTCCCGTGGAGCAAACAGCAGCTGATAAGTACCAGTTGATTTAAAAAAAAAAAAAAAATGTTTTCCCCCAGAGTACCCCTTTAAGAGAGTCTGGCAGTGGGGAAACTCCGTCGATCACTAGACCTGGTTCTAGTGATGACCATCGGTGAAGGTGACATAGAATATCATAGAGATCCCTTTTACACATCACATGGTGTTTGTAGGATCTGTAACATCCATTCATTTCAGTTGAAAGTAACCTCCCATATGTCACCACAGAGTCCGCTCCCTTGTTGCTCATTTAACAACAGATTTACATTGTTCTCCCTGTCTACCCCACCAGCCACATTTGGCCGACTGCTATGTCCCCCATTACCCCCCACATACATCTGGGTTGGCTCAGCTGAGACTCCTCTGGCACGACCTGAGAACCAGATGTCCCTAAGAACCAAAGGAAGTTGAAATCCAACAAGATGAATCCTTTAAAATCTGCTTCCAGGAGAGAATTGGGAATTCCTATATCCATTAGATGGTTGTCCGGTCCGACCAAAGCCAAGTGGTTTGATCAACATTTATCTAATGTGTATGGTCAAGTTCAGCCGGACTGGAATTGGACATCTTTACCTCTATCAGAATTGGTCCTCTGAACTTGATTAACCTGGTGCTGATGCCAGTCCTTTGTGGACAGTGGTTACCATTTCTATTATTGTCGTCCTTGTGAACAATTATTGACAATTATCAATGGGTTTAGTCATGTTTTCTTTACTATAATTGTCGCAAAATTGTCGCAACTGCGACTACGCGATTTTTCGTGCGACATTTTGACTGGAAAGCGAGAAAAGCAAGTTTTCCAAAAATTAACTACGTAGTAATAATTTTAAAATGGACTACGGGTAGTCAGGTATTTATTAACTGCGACAGTCGCAACTGCGCAAATAAAAGTCACAACAGGGTTAAAAATTGACTAAATTTACTCCAGCTCAAACATGGAGCAGAAAAAGCTACTACCAAAGTAAAAAAAGGAAAAATTGCTTACGTGAAAGAAAATTATCAACAGGCTGAAACCAGTTGATAAATACGTCGCACATAAGCAAAAAAAAAGTAAGGAAAAAATTACTAAAAAAAAGGATACATAAGCAAACATTGATAAATGTCCCTCAATGTTTTTACAGATTTTGAACCCCACCAAAGAGGGGAGAAGAGGAGAGAAAACACACGATGAGAACAGTCGTCAGTCTTTCTCCACATGCCCTTACTGTTAGTATGTTAAAAATAATATGCAAAGCAGCTCTTTGATGCCACCACAGTCCTTACTGACTTAAAGGAAAAGTTACCTCCAAAAGGTGGCGTGAGAGAGCTGCTGTGCTTATCACTTTTCCCAGAATTCACAGTGAGGAATAAATGGCCTCCACATTAAAGGGGTACTCCACTGGAAAATATATATATATATATTTTTTCTATAAACTGGTGCCAAAAAAGTTAAACAGTTTTGTAAACTTCTATTACTATTACTTCTATTTAAAAATCTTAACCCTTCCAGTGCTTATCAGCTGCAACTACAGAGGAAGTTATTTTTTGACACAAGTGGTGTCAAAACAGAGGTGTCAGCAGAGAGCACTTGTGGTCAGACCGAAAGGAAGTTCCCATATACATGCATTGAGGGGGCAGAGCGTGACGTCACACGGGGGCGGAGTTGTGGCGTCACGATACTCCGGCCCCATGGTCGTCACACTACACACTCGGAGCCTCCAGCGCTGCGGAGAGCTCAGAAAGGTTGGTGCACAATGACAGATTGCGGGGGTCCCTGGCGGTGGGACCACCGTGATCATACATCTTATCCACTATCCTTTGGATAGGGGATAAGATGTATTAGGGCCGGAGTACCCCTTTAAAGTCTCCACACGTCTTTATGGCACTCTCCTCAAGCAGTAACATTACACTTTATCATTAGAACTTTTAAAGTATTACAGCTCACTTCCTCCTTTCTTCATCTGTAACGGAACTGTCAGCAACGACCCTGGATTCAGTAGTCGATGTAGTAGAGAAAATTGTCCAGCACCAAGGTGATCAGAGTCTTGCTTTACTGTAAATGCCATTTAACAAACATCGGTGCAGGAAAAATACCTGGCACACTTAGTGCTGTCAGTGCTTAATCATAGTGTGCCTAGAGTGGTGTCCCAGTACTGGAGTCCATCCTGTAAGGTAAACATTGCTTCAGGTGCTTGCGATGGGCCCATCTGCTCAGGTGATGCTTTAATATTTGTTATGATCTTTGCCTGTTAATTTATGTTGTTTTGCACTGTATCTTTAAAGAGTATCTCCCACCATCTCATATTTATTTTACTCTGCCCCTACCTATAGGTAATCTATCCCTAACCCCCTCCCTGCCTTTAAAAACATTTTTTGGGACTTACATAGCGGTCATCTGGTCTTGCTTGCTGCTCTTTCCTCTCCCGGAAGCCGGCTTTCCCAGCAGGCGTCACGTCACTGACGCCTGCTAGGCAAAGATTACCGCACCCACTTCATCTATGCTGCGCTCGGGTCGGGAGCGCGCATAGATAATCAGCCAATTGCATGGCAGGCTGCTCCGGGGTCTCCTCCTCCCTGTTTATCTGTACATGTGATACCCGGGGAGGAGGAGTATAGAAGTAGCCTGCATAGCGACAAACACCTGCCGAGACCCGGGACCGAGAGTGTGTTTATAAGCGTTAGTTTTTATTCAAAACCCTCCCCTCCTTTCATAAAACCCTTTTACTTTTAATAACTTCTAGCAAAATAAATAAGACCTCAGATCAGACTTACCCCGGCTTGTAAACTAGTAATGGAGCATCAGCGCGGCACTGATAACTAGTGTGCGCGCGCGGTCTCCACTGCAGTGTACATGTCGGGGGCGGGGATGAATGGGCTGCGCACGACTATAACCAGCCAATGCGCGCAGCCCCGGTGTTTAATGCGCTCGCTCCCGCCTGTCTGATTGACAGGCAGGGAGCGAGCGCAGCCGAAAAGAAAAAGGACTGATTTTGCCCAGCCAAAAACAGACCTTTTTCTGGCGTGACGTCACGCCAGGCTGCAGCTGGCCACTAGGGGGGTGACCCCTAGTGGCCGGTTTTTAAACGTAAATTTCACCATGAAAAAAAAAAAAAAAATAATGGAAGTATATTAGAGATATGTTGTAGTACATAAGTACTACAACATATCAAAAAATTAAGTTGATGACAGTGCCCATTTAACCTCTTAAGGACGTAAGGCGTACCTGTACGCCCTACGCCCGGTCCTGTTGTTTAAAACAGGGTCACACCGTGACCCAGCATCACATCGGTTTGGTCCCGGTTGCTAGTCATATCCTGGGCTAATCAGCGAGATAGGGGCTCGATTGCTCAAGCCTGTAGCTCAGGCTTGAAGCAATCAAACCCCGATCGGATGCCATGGAGACAGGTAAGGAGACCTCCGCTTGCGTCCTAGCTGATCGGGACATCGCAATTTTATCGCAATGTCCCGATCAGCCCAACTGAGCTGCTGGGAAGCGTTTACTTTCACCTTTGATCGCCGCGTCTGAAGGATTAACAGTGCGCGGAACAACGATCGATGCCGCGTGCTGTTAACCCTTCAGACGCGGCGATCAAAGTTGACCGTCGCGTCTGAAAGTGAAAGTAAACTCTTCCGGGCAGCTCAGTCGGGCTGATCGGGACATTGCAATAAAATTGCGATGTCCCCATCAGCTGGGACTCAGGCAGAGGTCTCCTTACCTGTCTCCACGGCATCCGATCGGGGTTTGATTGCTCTAAGCCTGAGCTACAGCCTTGAGTAATCGACCGCCTATCTGACTGATCCATGCATATCTATGGTTTGCGGGGATCAGCATAAGAGATCAGTGTGTGCAGTGCTATAGCGAGCTATAGCACTGCAAAAAAAAAAGTGAAAAAAAAAAGTTAACAAAGGTCATTTAACCCCTTCCCTAATAAAGGTTTGAATCACCCCCTTTTTCCCATAAAAAAAACCCTGTATAAAGAAAAATAAACATATGTGGTATCGCTGCATGTGGAAATGTCCGAACTATAAAAATATATTGTTAATTAAATCACACAGTCAATGGCGTACGCGCAAAAAAATTCCAAAGTCCAAAATAGCGTATTTTTGGTCGCTTTTTATATCATGAAAAAATTAATTAAAAGCGATCAAAAAGTCTGATCAATACAAAAATGGTACTGATAAAAACTTCAGAACACGGTGCAAAAATCCTCATACCGGCCCGTACACAGAAAAATATAAAAGTTATAGGGGTTAGAAGATGAAAATTTTTAACATATACATTTTCCTGCATGTAGTTATGATTTTTTTCCGAAGTACGACAATATCCAACCTATATAAGTAGGGTATCATTTTAACCGTATGGACCTACAGAATAAAGATAAGGTGTTATTTTTTACCGAAAATGCACTGCGTAGAAACGGAAGCCCCCAAAAGTTACAAAATGAAATTTTTTCTTCAATTTTGTCGCACAAACGTTTCTCCGTGGATTTTTGGGTAAAATGACTAATGTCACTGTAACGTAGAATTGGTGGTACAAAAAATAAGCCATCATATGGAATTGTATGTGCAAAATTGAAAGCGTTATGATTTTTAGAAGGTGATGAGGAAAAAATGAAAGTGCAAAAACGGAAAAACCCTGCGTCCTTAAGGGGTTAAGAAATGTACAGGATATCTGTTAGAAGGCATAATGCAGAGTACCCACGTGACCCTGATTGGCCAATGGGAGCCCCCATAGCTATGCCATATATAGTGTAGGGGGGAGGAGTTATTAAGTTTTAGTTGAGTCTAAGTGTGTGGAGTGCAAAGCTCAGAGTGAGCTGTAGTGTGGAGAAGGGACAGCAGGAGTGTGAGGTGATTCAAGGCAAGCCTAAAGTAAATCTTCAAGCAAACAAATGCACCATTCTGCAAGTGTTACCGCCCACGAGGAGTCGAAAATTCCTAATTGTGAGCATAATACCCAGTAACTAGATGGGCCACAAGGAGATTGTTCATACCTTTCATTTGTAGCATTAATTGGACACTATAGAACCCTAGTTAGCGTGGGAGGGCTCAGCATTAAGTCTAAAGTCCCAAGTATACCACTACAAGTTACAGCAAGTCTACAGGTCTCCTAAGGGTTACCCTGCATCTCCTCTACTCTCATCTGTGCTTTGAGGATTGTAACATCTTCTCCTGCCTCAGTAAACACAGTTATCTGTAACCTGGCAAGGGTGTATTTATTATCCCACGCCTGGCCCAGAAGAAGCTGTCCTCTCCTCAGATCATGTAAGTTAAAAGTGCCCTGGCATCACATAGTGATACATCTCACTACCCCCAGTCATGTACCATACCACAGTCTGTCTAACTTCCCTTGGCTGCCACACTAGTGTGCACATTATGATTAAGCACTGACAGCGCTGAACATGTCAGGTGTTTTTTCTGCTCTAATACACTGCTCAAAAAAATAAAGGGAACACTAAGATAACACATCCTAGATCATAATGAATGAACTAATCATATGAAATACTTTCGTCTTTACATAGTTGAATGTGCTGACAACAAAATCACACAAAAATTATCAATGGAAATCAAATGCATCAACCCATGGAGGTCTGGATATGGAGTCACACTCAAAATCACAGTGGAAAACCACACTACAGGCTGATCCAACTTTATGTAATGTCCTTAAAACAAGTCACAATGAGGCTCAGTAGTGTGTGCGGCCTCCACGTGCCCGTATGACCTCCCTACAACGCCTGGGCATGCTCCTGATGAGGTGGAGGATGGTCTCCTGAGGGATGTCCTCCCAGACCTGGACTAAAGCATCCACCAACTCCTGGACAGTCTGGTGTAATGTGGCGTTGGTGGATGGAGCGAGACATGATGTCCCAGATGTGTTCAATCGGATTCAGGTCTGGGGAACGGGGGGAGCCAGTCATAGCATCAATGTCTTCCTCTTGTAGGAACGGCTGACACACTCCAGACACATGAGGTCTAGCATTGTCTTGCATTAGGAGGAACCCAGGGCCAACCGCACCAGCATATGGTCTCACAGGGGTCTGAGGATCTCATCTCGGTACCTAATGGCAGTCAGGCTACCTCTGAAATGCGCCCCAAAGAAATGCCACCCCACACCATTACTGGCCCACCACCAAACCGGTCATGCTGGAGGATGTTGCAGGCAGCAGAATGTTCTCCATGGTGTCTCCAGACTCTGTCATGTCTGTCACATGTGCTCAGTGTGAACCAGCTTTCATCTGTGAAGAGCACAGGGCACCAGTGGTGAATTTGCCAATCTTGGTGTTCTCTGCCAAATGCCAAACGTCTTGCATGGTGTTGGGATGTAAGCACAACCCCAACCTGTGGACGTCGTGCCCTCATACCACCCTCATGGAGTCTGTTTTTGATCATTTGAGTGGACACATGCACATTTGTGGCCTGCTGGAGGTCATTTTGCAGGGCTCTTGCAGTGCTCCTCCTGCTCCTCCTTGCATAAAAGCGGAGGTAGCAGTCCTGCTGCAGTGTTGTTGCCCTCCTACGGCCTCCTCCACGTCTCCTGATGTACTGGCCTGTCTCCTGGTAGCGCCTCCATGCTCTGGACACTACACTGACAGACACAGCAAAACTTCTTGCCACAGCTCGCATTGATGTGCCATCCTGGATGAGCTGCACCACCTGAGCCACTTGTGTGGGTTGTAGACTCCGTCTCATGCTGCCACTAGAGTGAAAGCACCGCCAGCATTCAAAAGTGACCAAAACATCAGCCAGGAAGCATAGGGACTGACAAGTGGTCTGTGATCACCACTTGCAGAACCACTCCTTTATTGGGGGTGTTTTGCTAATTGCCTATAATTTCCACCTGTTGTCTGTTCCATTTACACAACAACATGTGAAATTGATTGTCAATCAGTGTTCTTCCTGAGTGGACAGTGTGATTTCACAGAAGTGTCATTGACTTGGAGTTACACTGGCCCTCATTTGTCATTGGAAACCCGACAGTTATTGTCTTTTTTTTTCTTCATTTTTTGGGGGGCGCAAGATGTCTGCGACAAGGCGCAGACATCGTGCGACAAACTGCGACAAGCCTTTCCTACGAACCCAACTTGGGGATTTTGAAAGCCTAAAAAGGGGCGTTTCCCGCCTAAAACCTTGGTTTCCCACTGATTTATTAAGAAACCCGACACAAATTTTAGGGTTTCAGCTTCAAGCAGTGGGAAAAAGTGTTTGCCATTTCCCTAATTTTTGGACTGCGCTCAAAAAAATCCAACAGCGACAAGACTTGCGACAAATTAATAAATTGATAGGGAAAAAGATGGTCGGGTTAAAAGCCCCCCCCCCCCAAAAAAAACAGCCCGACTTTTTTGATAAATGAGGGCCACTGTGTTATTTAAGTGTTCCCTTTATTTTTTGGGCAGTGTATTTACAATGTCTGTTCTATGAAATCTAATGTGAAGACTCTTATCACCTTGGTGCTGGACGGTTTGTTTTTCTGCATCCTTTATTTTTATGTTGCGCAGATTTTGTTTGTAATAAAATATTTCTATCTGGACAATAAATGAAAAACCATTCAGCTAAATATTAAACATAATAACTGTACACCCGAAAACAAGCTTTGGTCTGACTTGTTACCTACAGAGCAGACAAAGGATCATCTTAAAATTGCTTTTAATTGATTTAAGGATTAATGACTTTGATGCGGGTGACAGGACCACTTCACAGAGACATCTCCATCAGAGGGGGACAGATTCTGTCTTGTAAGGGGATGACTCAAAAACTTGAAAGAAGTCGTCAAAACTATTAGGAAGAACGTAATTCAACATTCAAATTCGGATTTTAGTATATGTTTGTGAGACAAGGAAGTCAAGAACTGAGGTTGAGGGTGTTTATAGTTTCTTGTGCTCTGTTGGACAGATTCATCAATAGCATCATGTAATGCATAATATTACGAGAAATTGTGTTAAAGGGATACTCCAAAGGATAGGGGATAAGATGCCTGATCGCGGGGGTCCCGCCGCTGGGGATAGGGGATAAGATGTCTGGTCACTCGGGTTCCGCCGCTGGGGACCCGCAATCTCCAGGCTGGCAGCAGCTTCCATGTTTGTGACGCCAGGCCATGCCCCCTCCATTCATGTCTATGGGAGGGGGCGTGACGTACCTAGTCGCCAGTCATCTGGCACAGAGCGGAGTTCGCTCCGTGAACCGTATGACTGGGGTGCCACAGCGGAGATCGCCGGGGTCCCCAGTGGCGGGACACCCCCACCATTAGACATCCTGTCCCCTATCCTTTTCCGGTGGAGTACCCCTTTAAACCCATACCTGTCCAGTGATGTGTGTGATGTTGCCTCTCAGCCCCATTTCTTTCAACAGGACCGAGCTGCAGTTCCAGATACAGCCTATGAAGTAGTGTGGCACTATATTTGTAAGAAACCAACCATATTTTCTATTTTTATACAACCCCTTTGACTTAGCTAGAAATCACAGCGGCTTTGCCTTTGAGACTGAAACAGATGATGATAAAGCCCATTAGTCGTGCTCCCTATCCAGACCCATAGGGCAGCATTCATACATGTGGTTTATCATGGCTTCGGAGATTCAACTGCTTCCTGATTTGCCATACTCCTATATTTCCTGTACTGACCATAAACATTGTTTACCTGTCTGCTCCAGCAAAAATGCATTTGTTTGGGGGGGGTCTTACTCCTGTACTTTTTGGTTGTACTTCCTGGTGAGGCAGTTGCACAGCACTACAATTCCCAGAATGCCTTGCTCTCCATCAGCTGTCCATATCGGTCCTCCCACCCAGCCGACTCCCCTACTACAGCACTCCTACCAGTTCCCCATCCAGAGTTGCTGCAGAACATTTCAGCACACAGACCAACACACAGTCAAGGTGCAGCACCTGCTGTATGCATTCCCTGTCTGCTCCTCTGCCTGTCACATTGTTCAGCACAAAACTGCATGCTGTAATCACAACTCATTTTTCCGAAATGTCCCAGGAAAGAGATATCTGTATATATATACTCAGGGGAAGGGGCTAGCGCTCAGAGACAAGATTAGGAAAGAGGGAGGAACTGGGAGCTGCTGAGACAACACCACACTGACTATGAGAAAACTACAAAACTTCCTGTCAAGAGAGATGGCGGAACTAGGAAGCTGCTGAGACAATACCACACTGATGATGAGAGGAGTACATTACCTCCTGTCATAAGTAAATCACTCAAAAACTAACTAAAGTCAGTATAGTTTGTGATAACACTAGATTAGTTTGTGTTATAAGGTAGTGATAGTTTTAATTCATTTTTCTGATACTGTAATACCCCTTTAATACCCTACAATTCTAATAGCAACGTGAACTTTATATCTCCATACCTAGAACCTAAAGCTTGGAACAGGATACTTCAAGCACAGTATTTTATTAACATAGATTTAATATGAACCCCTGATGTGCCAAACAATACCTTTCCTTAGAAATAATGGAGAATTGTGAAGACGGTTATAATTACACTCCTTATTATAGTTGGCGTGCCGTCATATTGTGCAGGTGTAAGAACGTACTATGCCATTATCTCCCAGCATTACCTAATGCAATGAAATGATCCATGCACCAGTACCCGCTGTAAATTCATAGACTTATAGGTATGCGGAACGGGTTTTCCAGATGTTTCCATATTTTTTCATGACTGCAAATCGTTTTAAGGACCATTCATTCTCCCTCTGAGGATCCCGTCCAAGTTCCATTTGAGCGGTTCCATAAGACGCAGCTCTGCAACGGTTTCAGCCATTTGAATAATGAATCATCTCCATTTATGAGTCTCCGCTGCCTCCTTAAAACAAAAGCCCTTCTTCCAATTTAAACACGGCCGTCATGATTCATAGCGCAGGCATCCCCTGGATACACAGTACATGAAGGGGAGTCACCAAGGGGACGGCTGAGGTCTCCTATAGGTGAAAAGCAAAGAAGACTTAAAGGGGTACTCTGGTGGAAAACTATTTTTTTTAATCAACTGGTGCCAGAAAGTTAAACAGATTTGTAAATTACTTCTATTAAAAAATATAAATCCTTCCAGTACTTATCAGCTGCTGTATGCTCCAGAGGAATTTCTTTTCTCTTTGAATTTCCTTTCTGTCTGACCACAGTGCTCTCTGCTGACACCTCTGTCCATGTCAGGAACTGTCCAGAGCTACAGAGGTTTGCTATGGGGATTTGCTCCTACTCTGGACAGTTCCTGACATGGACAGAGGTGTCAGCAGAGAGCACTGTGGTCAGTTTATTTAAAAAAAAAAAAATAGTTTCCACCGGAGTACCCCTTTAACCTAATCCAAATACAATTTCCCTTTGTACCTAGGGAGTTATTTCCTATGTGTCTGTAATGCTCTTACACGCTGGCGTCCGTCATCATACTTGAGTATTAGATATGGACTTCTGTCGAAGGTTTTAGGGTCTTCTTTGACTGTAAAGTTTAGAAAAGGAGGAATTTGTCGACCAGGGAACCTGTCACGAATGATGAAGATAACATGATATCACAGTGTTTCCCAACCTGGGTGCCTCCAGCTGTTGCAAAACTACAACTTCCAGCATGACTCTGGGTTGCCTGATGAAAGGGTCATCCCATCCCTGAAACGCGTTGCATGTCTATAATAAAGTATTTTGCTATATGAAGCTTTTGCTCCGACCTGATTTTGGGGAGAATTGGCAGCGCAGGATTACTTCCCAACTACCGCAGTGTGCTTGACCTGTTATCTACTATACTATTACACTGCAGTTTTCTGTGACAGCTGCTATCATTGGCAGAGTATCCACAATGTATTTGCTGCTCGGGCAAAGTCAAGCATATCCGAACACCTATTGAAATTATACGGCATCTATTGTGGGGAATGCATGCTTTAAATCCTACAGAGGCTGGAACAGTGCTTGAATTTGGCTAATGGGGATCCTAAGCAACCTCCTAATAAGTTCCCCTCCTTAACCCCTTAACTCCTTAAGGACTCAGGGTTTTTCCGTTTTTGCACTTTCGTTTTTTCCTCCTTACCTTTTAAAAATCATAACCCTTTCAATTTTCCACCTAAAAATCCATATTATGGCTTATTTTTTGCGTCACCAATTCTACTTTGCAGTGACATTAGTCATTTTACCCAAAAATGCACGGCGAAACGGAAAAAAAAAATCATTGTGCGACAAAATCGAAAAAAACACGCCATTTTGTTACTTTTGGGGGCTTCCATTTCTACGCAGTGCATATTTCGGTAAAAATTACACCTTATCATTATTCTGTAGGTCCATACGGTTAAAATGACACCCTACTTATATAGGTTTGATTTTGTCGCACTTCTGGAAAAAATCATAACTACATGCAGGAAAATTTATACGTTTAAAAATGTCATCTTCTGACCCCTATAACTTTTTTATTTTTCCGTGTATGGGGCGGTATGAGGACTCATTTTTTGCGCCGTGATCTGAAGTTTTTATCGGTATGATTTTTGTTTTGATCTGAGTTTTTGATCACTTTTTATTCATGTTTTAATGGTATAAAAAGTGACCAAAATACGCTTTTTTGGACTTTGGAATTTTTTTGCGCGTACGCCATTGACCGTGCGGTTTAATTAATGATATATTTTATCGTTTACGCACGCGGCGATACCACATATGTTTATTTATTTATTTTTTTACACTGTTTTATTTTTTTTTATGGGAAAAGGGGGGTGATTCAAACTTTTATTAGGGAAGGGGTTAAATGACCTTTATTAACACTTTTTTTTTACTTTGTTTTTTGCAGTGTTATAGGTCCCATAGGGACCTATAACACTGCACACACTGATCTCTTATACTGATCCTTGTTATCCCATAGGGACCTATAACACTGCACACACTGATCTCTCATCCTGATCACAGTATTAACACGCCTGTGATCAGTGTTATCGGCGCTTGACTGCTCCTGCCTGGATCTCAGGCACGGAGCAGTCATTCGTCGATCGGACACCGAGGAGGCAGGTAAGGGCCCTCCCGGTGTCCGATCAGCTGTTCGGGACACCGCGATTTCACCGCGGCGGTCCCGAACAGCCCGACTGAGCAGCCGGGTCACTTTCAGTTTCACTTTAGAAGCGGCGGTCAGCTTTGACCGCCGCTTCTAAAGGGTTAATACCGCACATCGCCACGATCGGCGATGTGTGGTATTAGCCGCGGCGCGATCCCGCTTCATATCGCGGGAGCCGGCGCAGGACGTAAATATACGTCCTGCGTCGTTAAGGGGTTAAGGACGTATGAGTACGTCCTTGGTCCCGCTCCCGTGATATAACGCGGGGTCCCACGGTGACCCCGCATCATATCGCAGCGGGCCTGGCATCATAGTGAAGCCGAGACCCACCGCTAATAGCGTGGCACTGATTGCGGTGCCGCACGCTATTAACCCTTTAGCCGCGCGCTCAAAGCTGAGCCACGCGGCTAAAAGTGAAAGTAAAAAGTGCCGGTTAGCTCAGGGAGCTGTTCGGGATCGCCGCGGTGAAATTGCATCATCCCGAACAGCTGTACTACAGGAGGAAGGTCTCTTACCTTCCTTACTGCAGTCCGATCGCCGATTGAATGCTTCAAGCCTGAGATCCAGGCTTGAGCAATCAATCGCCAAAAACCATGATCAATGCATCCCTAAGGAGATGCATTGAACACTGTTAAAGATCAGTAAATGCAATGTTATAGCCCCCCCTATAGGAGCTATAATATCGCAAAAGAAAAGTGTAAAAAAATCATTAACCCTTTGAATTATCCCTTCCCCTAATAAAAGTTTGAATCCCCTGGCATTTCCAATAATAATTAAAAAAAAACAGTGTAAATAAAAACAGAAATAAACATATGTGGTATCGCCGCGTGCGGAAATGTCCGAATTAAAAAAATATACCGCTAATTAGACCGCAAGGTCAATGGCGTACGCGCAAAAAAATTCCAAAGTCCAAAATAGCGTATTTTTGGTCACTTTTTATATCATGAAAAGATGAATAAAAAGCGATCAAGAAGTCCGATCAATGCAAATATGGTACCGACAAAAACTTCAGATCACGGCGCAAAAATTAACTCTCATAGCGCCCTGAACACGGAAAAATAAAAAAGTTATAGGGGTCAGAAGATGACAATTTTAAACATATAAATTTTCCTGCATGTAGTTATGATTTTTTTCTGAAGTAATACAAAATCAAACCTATATAAGTAGGGGATCATTTTAACCGTATGGACCTAGAGAATAAAGATAAGGTGTCATTTTTACCGAAAAATGCACTGCGTAGAAACGAAAGCCCCCAAAATTACAAAATGGCTGTATTTTTTCAGGTGCAAAATTTAAAGAGTTTTGATTTTTTAAAGTTAAGGAGGAAAAAACGAAAGAGCAAAAACCACGCGGTCCTTAAGGGATTAAAGGGGTACTCCAGCAGAAGACATTTTATTTTTTTAAACCAACTGGTGCCAGAAAGTTAAACAGATTTGTAAATTATTTCTATTTAAAAATCTTTATCCTTCCAGTACTTTTTAGCAGCTGTGTGCTACATAGGAAATTCTTTTCTTTTTGAATTTCTTTTTTGTCTTGTCCACAGTGCTCTCTGCTGACACCTCAGTCCATGTCAGGAACTGTCCAGAGCAGCATAGCTTTGCAATGGGGATTTTCTCCTGCTCTGGACAGTGCCTGATACGGGCATCAGGTGTCATCAGAGAGCACTGTGGACAAGACAAAAAAAGAAATTCAAAAAGAAAAGAATTTCCTCTGTAGCATACAGCTGCTAAAAAGTACTGGAAGGGAAAAGATTTTTTTTAATAGAAGTAATTTACAAATCTGTTTAACTTTCTGGCACCAGTTGATAAAAAAATAAATAAATAAATAAATGTTTTCCACCGGAGTACCCCTTTAAATACTTTTCCTGTAATAACAAATATTTTTTTTTCCCTTTATTTTCCTTGAATCTTTTATTTTATTTTATGTTATTTTTGCTCCTCTTAGATCCTGTGAGTGAAGGCGGAGATGTTTGACCTGCTTTGTGTCACCGAGACATCTCAGCCCATGCCGGTCCTCGCTCCTTTTCCGACAATTAATTGGTATGCAGCCCGGCGCCGATTCTGACCACGCTCCAATTAAAAATTAATATCATTCTGGTGCGCTGATTATTATTCAGTTATGCACATTGCGAGATTTCCACCGTGTCATCGATAACATTAATGTTATATGACCCCCGCTTTCCAGAAGAATTAGCTTTGCTCTTATAGGCTACTTTTTTTTACAGTATAAAGCCTGTGGTTATTGCCAATTTTTTTTTTTTGTATATTAATGTATCTACAAATAGCCGGTCTTACCGTATTTTTCGCCCTATTAGACGCACCGGCATATAAGACGCAACCAATTTTAAAGGTGCAAAATCTAGGAAAAAAAAGATTCTGAACCCAACAGTGATCTTCAACCTGCGGACCTCCAGATGTTGCAAAACTACAACTCCCAGCATGCCCGGACAGCCGTTGGCTGTCCGGGCATGCTGGGAGTTGTAGTTTTGCAACATCTGGAGGTCCGCAGGTTGAAGACCACTGGTATAGGAGGTAATACTCACGTGTCCCTGCCTCTCCGGACCCGTCACCGCTGCCCTGGATGTCGCTCCATCGCTGTCGCCACGTCCCCGTGGTGTCCCTGCCGCTCCGGACGTCTTCTTCCCTGGGATCCACGCTCTCAGTCGCCATCATCACGTCCTATTGGATGACGGGACGGCGTGCGCGACGAAGTGATAATGTCGAAGGAGAGCGCCGGCCATGCAGGGGATCCCGGCACGGAGCAGACACCGAGGAGGCAGGTAAGGTCCCTCTCGGTGTCCTGTAAGCTGTTCGGGACGCCGCGATTTCACCGCAGCGGTCCCGAACAGCCTGACTGAACAGCCGGGTTAGTGTCACTTTCCCTTCAGACGCGGCGGTCAGCTTTGATCGCCGCGCCTGAAGGGTTCATACAGGGCATCACCGCAATCGGTGATGTCCTGTATAAGCCGCGGGTCCCGGCCGTTGATGGGCGCAGGGACCGCCGCGGTAGGTGTGTATTCGCCGTAAAAGACGCACCAACTTTTGTCTTAAACGGTAATTATTTTTAAGATAACAATCCCCTTCCCCTCTCCAGTTTTGTTTTTTTTTTCTTTGAGGGGGGGGGGCATATCTTATCAATTGTGGCAGGAATCAAACCAATGTACCGTAAAGTAATGGCAAACGCTCAAATACTGCGCGGTCACAGAGTAGTTTACAAAGTTGCTCATAAGGGCCCATTCAGACTTCAGAAAATTTCGGGCATTTAATATTAACTCCATTTATCGCAATGCATTTCCAAGCCAATTCCGGAATTAGAATTGACAGTGTAGAATTTTCTGCCGCGGACATTCTCCGGTGTGCACGGTGCAGCAGAATTCTGTAGTGAAAATGAGTAGACGTAATAAAAAATAAAAAAAATTGTGCATTTTAGTACTGAAAACGTGCATATCCTACTCTAAAAAACACAAACCGTGCCCCATTGAGTAAAATGGGAAATACACCACTGTTCACTGTTCACGTGTCCCCTAATGCCTGCCACCGCTCCATTTGTTTTCTATAGGATGGAGTTCAAATACAGTAATTATTTTATTTTTGTATAATGTTCTACCCCAAAATCTCACCAAATTCTCCTTGATTTGTAGGGGGAAATTTTTTTTCTGCTCTTTCTTAGCATTTATTTTTTATTAAATTTTTTGTCTAACGGAGCCTGTTTTCGGTATTTCATGTCACCTTTTCCCACGTGTTTTATGTAAATAAAATAGATTACAAATTTTTTTTAAATCCCCGCCCACATTCACTCAAACCATCGCCATAACCGCCCTATCATTTATTATTTATACAGTATACCTTATAAAAACCAAGGGGGAGCTTCATCGAAACCTGTGCAGAGAAAAAGTTGATCAGTTGCCCTTAGCAACCAATCAGATCGCTTCTTTTATTTTTTAGAAGGGCCTCTGAAAATAAAAAAAGGAACTTTTTCCTCTACGTAGGTTTTAATACATTTATCCCCAATTATTACTTTTACAGCAAAAAAATAAATAAAATAAAATAAAAATATAAAAAGAAAAAAAAAGAAAGAAAAGAAAACAAAAAATGAAAAAGAAAAAGAAAAAAAAATAGCCAGCATAACTAACTTATACACGGGTGCACGCTGCTGTGGCAAATACAAAGTATGCAAAAAAGAAGGTTGCAGCAGCACTCTTGATCAAAAAATGGAGGCTCTTAGCGCACTTTTTGATCAAAATGTGTCCCCCCATCCACCACGCGGAGGTGGCCTCACTTCGGATGGGACCCTAACACGCTTATTATTTTTATACCGTAATTGAAATAAATAAACAAAGAAAAAAAAGTTGTAAATGGGTATTAACAGGGTGTCACAAAAAATCAAAACAAAAACAAAGCAAAAAATAAATAAAATTATTAAACTGTCATGCGCACAACATTGCACCCCTTATACCATTATTTAAAAATAAATAAATAAAAACGTAAATAGGTATTAAAACATGTGTCACAATAAAATGAAAACAAAAACAAAACCAAAAAAAAGTTATTTTGGTAACAAAACAAAAAGAATTATTAAAATTTCACATGCACAAAACTGCACCCCTCATACACCTTATATTGTTATATTAAATTGTAAATAATTATTAAAAAGGGTCACAAAAAAAATCAAAAATAATTAAACTGTCATGTGCACAAAATTGCAATCCTTCTACCGTTATAAAAAAAAACATTAAAAAAAATTGTAAATAGGTATTAAAAAAGTGTTATAAAAAAACAAATAATGTTCTTTTGGTGACAAGACAAATAGTTAGAATTATTAAATTTCTTTAAAAAAAACAGGCATGGTGGGAGTTGTAGTTTTGCAACAGCTGGGGGCACACCGGTTTAGGAAACACTGGGTTAAAGGAAAACAATATTGGTATTCTTCAGACTTGTAAACATTGATAGGAATTTGCCAGGACGGGCAGGCAGATACATGTCCTATGGAAATAGATTGCCAGTATTAGATCACAACTGTGCGGCTCTCTGTAGGAGCGGAGGTTTCCATTATGAAGATATCCCGTGGGTCTCATAATATAATTGTATCTTCCCTCAGTCACTATTTAAAAATGTAACTCTAGGTGGTCACCATATCGCCATGTGAAAAACTTGGATTCAGGCTAAAGCCTTGTGTTTATCCTTATCTTATATGAAAGATAGTCTTATGTCTATCCCTATCTTATATGAAGGATAGCCTTATGTCTATCCCTATCCTATAAGAAGGATAGTCATATGTCTATCCCTAACATATATGAAGGATAGCCTTATGTCTATCCCTATCTTATATGAAGGATAGTCTTATGTCTATCCCTATCTTATATGAAGGATAGCCTTATGTCTATCCCTATCTTATATGAAGGATAGCCTTATGTCTTTCCTTATCTTATATGAAGGATAGCCTTATGTCTATCCCTATCTTATATGAAGGATAGCCTTATGTCTTTCCTTATCTTATATGAAGGATAGCCTTATGTCTTTCCTTATCTTATATGAAGGATAGCCTTATATATATCCCTATCTTATATGAACTATAGCCTTATGTCTATCCCTATCTTATATGAAAGATAGCCTTATATCTATCCCTATATTATATGACGGATAGCCGTATGCCTATCCCATGATATGAAGGATAGCCTTATACCTATCCCTATATTATATGAAGGAAAATCTTATGCCTATCCCATACATGCCTAAACTCCACTGTATTTGCAGCTACCACTTCTGCAGGAAGGCTATTCCATGCATCCACTACTCTCTCAGTAAAGTAATACTCCCTGATGTTTACTGCAGAAACCTTTCTCCTTTAAAATAAAACTATGTCCTCTTGTGGTAGCTTTTCCTTTACCCATGAGCATTGCCCTCTCTACTGCTAATACCTCTCCCTATACACCCATGAGCATTGCCCTCTCTACTGCTAATACCTCTCCCTATACACCCATGAGCATTCCCCTCTCTACTGCTAATACCTCTCCCTATACACCCATGAGCATTTCCCTCTCTACTGCTAATACCTCTCCCTATACACCCATGAGCATTCCCCTCTCTACTGCTAATACCTCTCCCTATACACCCATGAGCATTTCCCTCTCTACTGCTAATACCTCTCCCTATACACCCATGAGCATTTCCCTCTCTACTGCTAATACCTCTCCATATACACCCATGAGCATTCCCCTCTCTACTGCTAATACCTCTCCCTATACACCCATGAGCATTTCCCTCTTTACTGCTAATACCCTGTACTTATCCTTCTCTGGATAAATACAGTACAAACACAATAGAGATTTAGGTTGAACTTGATGGACTCATATTTTTTTCAGTCTTAAACTATGTGGGAGATTTATTTAAAGCTGTGTCGAAGATGAGTGGTGCAGTTGCCCATAGCAACCAAGCAGATCGCTTGTTTCATTTTTCCGAAGCCTTTATAAAAATGAAAGAAGCAATCTGATTGGTTGCTATTAGAGATGAGCGAACTTACAGTAATTCGATTCGTCACGAACTTCTCGGCTCGGCAGTTGATGACTTTATCCTGCATAAATTAGCTCAGCTTTCAGGTGCTCCGGTGGGCTGGAGACTCTTTCCTAAAACTGTATCCACCTTTTCCAGCCACCGGAGCACCTGAAAGCTGAACTTGTTTATACAGGCTAAAGTCAGCAACCGCCGAGCCGAGAAGTTCGTGACAAATCGAATCACTGTAACTTCGCTCATCTCTAGTTGCTATGGGCTGCTCTTCCTCTACACAGGTTTTGATAAATCTCCCGCTATGTATCTAAATATCATCTGAATAGGTCATACATTTAAATTGTGGCAAATTTGCTAATATTTTTTACTGAATAGATCCACAAACCTTTTGTTTTTCTAATCTGTCTGTATTTTCTGATTGTAAATGTTTATTTAATTTTTAGTAGATTACAATGGGGGCAGTCAACTGCTGTTTTTAACAGCATTTAGAGTTATACTTTATGGCAAGCCTCATGGACATAGACACAATAAACATCTCCAGATCCTGTTTTTTGAGGTCGCAAGGGGTCCCAGCAGTTGGACCTTCTACTATCATACAACCCATTTAGGATGTTAGAATGAAATGAATCACATTGATCTTTACTTACATAGCACCAACATAATCTGCATTCTGAATGTCATGGGAGACATCTATTGATGCAACATAATATAAATGGATGATAAATTATTGATGATCCTATTATTATGGGTCCCCCCCCCCCCCCCCCCCAATCCCCATCCACCAATGGTCTTGATCTGGATTCCTTCAATCAACTTAGATTACAGTAAGGAAGTAATATAACGAGTCCAGTGATATATAGATGATAAAGCGGCATGCACAATGTAATGTAATGAATATTTATATGTGTATGAATTTAACATATTATATGCAGTAATTTAATGCACCACATTCTCCGTGTTATTTACTTATTTATAAGGAATATTCCTTATGGACTACCAATTAATTCTTATACTATATGTTATGTCTTCCTACAATGGACTTGGAGGGTTTAACTTTCTTACCATTAAAATGACTCTATATCACATATTATAGATGTTCACAGATACTCTACACAGACCTTATATCCAGTGCATCGGTAAGTCTTCAGACCCTTTTCTTTTTTCACTTTTTTTTTAATGCCAGGTTTTACCCCATCATTCTGTACTCAATACCCCATTATGACAAAGCGAAAACAGTGTGAACAGAATGCTGGCTGTGAGCTCAGGGCCATTGTCTTGTTGGAAGATGAACCTTTGGCACAGTCTGAGGTCCAGAGTTCTGGATCAGGGAATATCTCTGTACATTCTTCTATTTGGCTTTCCCTCAACTTGAACAGTTTCCCTGCCCCCACCATGATCACGGTAGGGATGGTATTGGGCAGGTGATGGGCAGTACCTGGTTTCCTCCAGACGTGATGCTGCCCCCACCATACTTCACTGTAGGGATGGTATTGGGCAGGTGATGGGCAGTGCCTGGTTTTCTCCAGACGTGATGCTGCCCCCACCATGATCACTGTAGGGATGGTATTGGGCAGGTGATGGGCAGTGCCTGGTTTCCTCCAGACATGATGCTGCCCCCACCGTGATCACTGTAGGGATGGTATTGGGCAGGTGATGGGCAGTGCCTGGTTTCCTCCAGACATGATGCTGCCCCCACCATGATCACTGTAGGGATGGTACTGGGCAGGTGATGGACAGTGCCTGGTTTCCTCCGGATGTGATGTTGTCCCCACCATGATCACTGTAGGGATGGTATTGGGCAGGTGATGGGCAGTATCTGGTTTCCTCCAGACATGATGCTGCCCCCACCATGATCACTGTGAGGATGGTATTGGGCAGGTGATGGGCAGTATCTGGTTTCCTCCAGACATGATGCTGCCCCCACCATGATCACTGTAGGGATGGTATTGGGCAGATGATGGGCAGTGCCTGGTTTCCCCCAGACATGATGCTGCCCCCACCATGATCACTGTAGGGATGGTATTGGGCAGGTGATGGGCAGTGCCTGGTTTCCTCCAGACATGATGCTGCCCCCACCATGATCACTGTAGGGATGGTATTGGGCAGGTGATGGAGAGTGCCTGGTTTCCTTCAGACATGACACTTAGAACTGAGGCCAAAAACTTTAACCTTGGTTTCATCAGAGAATTTTATTTCTCACAGTCTGAGAGTCTTTTTAGGTGTTTTTGCTGCAAACCCCAGGCAACTTTCATGTGTCTTATATTAAGGAGAGGCTTAACTTCAGTAATAAGAGCATACTACTTTAAAGCAGCTCCTAAAGTAAAGCTATACAAGGAAGGAGCATCAAAGGTACCCGAATGCGAGCTGTAATTTGAAGTCACTCCTTTTGCGTTGCTCCTGAGATACAAATATCATGTAACCCAAATAATATATCTGCAGGATCTCCGCAATGGTTAATATCATTGTTTCAAGAAGACAAATGTTTATTTTGGTTCTCCGGGTGCACGGCGAGCTCCTTTTGAATTGAGGGTTGCATCTGCCAATACTTTATTTGAGTAAAACGCTTCAGTCGCAAATAATTGGCAAGACATTTTTACCTTGAGGGAAGTCTTACTCTTCAAAGAACACTGCATTCTGTGTTTCCTTCAAACTGTGCCTATGGGGAAAATCTATTGTTGATCAAGACAATGCACAAGGAGAAAATATAGAACCCCAACAAAATTAAAAATCACAGGAAACAATGGAAGGCTTTATGAGCGAATGAAAATGAAAAGTACTTCCTGCTGGCTTTGATTATTTAAAGAAAGTATGGTTAGGGCCAAACGGCAGATGGTGCCGGACAGGGAGCGTTACCTCGGTATCTCTGCAAAGGTTTGATGGGCTGCGGTGTAGCTGGACGTCATCTTATCAATATAGGACAAACATGTTGGACATTTTTCCAGTGCCCTTCCCACCAGTACACAAGCTCCCCATCTAAAGGGCCCCGAACTGTAATAATGCCCCCCTTGGTATCCAGCACAGTAGAATAGTAGGTAGCCCATTAAGTAGGTATACCCCCCACAGTAGGCATTTAGGTATGTCCCACAGCAGTTTGTTGCCTTATTTGGTAAGGCCCCCCCATAGACAGGTATATTGGCAGGTAAGTAAACACATCCATAGGTAGGTAGATCGATTCCCCTACCAAGTAGGTAAATATGTTGGCAGGCAGGTAGTCTGGTAGGTAGGTAGCCAGTAAGGTAGGTGGCTAGGTAGGTAGATAATAGGTAGCCAGGTAGGTAAGTAGCCAAATAAGTAGATAGATAGGCAGGTAGCCAGGTTAGCATGTAGGTAACTAGCCAGATAGGTAGGTATGAAGGTAACTAGGTTGTTAGTTATACAAAGATACCCACAGCACACAAAAAGACCGGCAAAAAGTAAATGGTATTACAAAAAAGCAAGTGGCTTAAAAATGGTGGAGAGAGGCTGCAGAAACGTTGCTTTTTTATTTTATTTTTTTATAACACTGGAATAATTAAATAAACCATTCACCTTTTTGCACAGATCTTTTTGTGTGTTGCAAGTATCTTTGTATATTTGATGTGGAGCCCATCACAAAAGGCTCATAACTGGCATGCACCACCAATCTTTTTCAATTTATTAGTTGTGCTGCTCGACTTGGATTTATCTAGGTAGTTAGCTAGCAACATAGGTAGGTAGCCAGGTAGCAATGTAGGTAAGTAACCAAGTAGCTATGTAAGTAGATATGTAGGTAAATAGGTAGGTAGCCAAGTGTGTAGGTAAATTAGTAGAAAGCTATGTAGGTAGGTAACCAGGTAGCTCGGTAAGCAGCTATGTAAATAGGTAGGTATATGGCTAGGTAGGTATATGGTTAGGTAGGAAGGTAGGTAGTCGGGCAACATTGTAAGTAGATTGGAAGCCCGGTAGGTAGCTATATAGGTAAATACAAAGCCACAAAAGGTCCAACAGCACTCCAAAATTGTGCAAGCAATCATGCTTTATTAACCCATGTTCTGCTGGATGCAACATTTCAACTGCATCGCGCTGTCTTTCTCAAGCATGTCTAAGTGATCACACATGATACCTTATATAGGGTGAACAATCAAGTGTCTTATAAAAAAGGTCATAATATAATTATAAAAAATTCTCAAAAGTGCTTAGTAATAACAATATATATAAAATCATCACATAATGCCATACAAAAATCAAGTGAAATACAATATATAAAAATATCTCTAATCTGTACATGAGAAAACAGTGCGTACATTAAAAATCACCAATAAGGTGCAGCTGTGCATCATGAAATCATAATTAAAAACAAAGGTGTAGGGGCTAAATACCATACCTCTCCGGCGTTCTATGCCGTGCCATGTTGACGGTCACGGGCGCTGCTGCCGCTGCGCGCGTCTAATGACGCAAAGGTCACTGTTGGGCTCAGTCATGTGATAATCAATCAATCTCATAGTTTTCGCGCATGTACGATCACTATGGAAAGGTTTACAGCGGGAATTAAAATTTCAAACAATCTACAGAATAGATAAATATGCAGGTTAAAGCGCAGTGGATTATTGCGAATGTATCTGCGCGAAAACTATGAGATTGATTGCGTGTCACAGAAAAAAGTATCCAGCACCGGGAAGGCAGGTAAAATTCGTAGCTTTATTGTGGCATCTGAATAAAATGGTTACACAGGAGCCTAGTCGCCTGGCGACTACGCTCCTGTGTAACCATTTTATTCAGATGCCACAATAAAGCTACGGATTTTACCTGCCTTCCCGGTGCTGGATACTTTTTTCTACTGCTGTTTATTTTGGAAGGGTACGCCACCCCCTAGTCTAAAAGTTTGCTATGGGGATTTGCTCCTGCTCTGGACAGTTCCTGATATGGGCAGAGGTGTCAGCAGAGAGCACTGTGGTCAGGCAGAAAATAAATTCTATGCTCCATGCTGTGGAGCATACAACAGCTGATAAGTACTGGAAGAATTAAGATTTTTAAATAGAAGTCATTTACATATCTGTATAACTTTCTGGCACCAGTTGATAAAAAAAAAAAAAAACTCCACTGGAGTACCCCTTTAAAGTTATTGTAAATTTCAGTCATTCTACACAAGTCCATACTCATAGCCTGAAATGTATGTCCACTATGTTATTTTTAGGTCCAACTTTCTGAGCGACAGGCGGGCTCACAATTTCTGCAATAAGTCAAGTTAGTGGCCTTCCCTACTAAATCCAATACAGCTTTAGGAAGTTTGGGAATCACTGTTTGCCCTATAGGTTGGTATCCAAGGGGTGAGGTCCCAGGGAACCTATTAGACACCCAATAGATGCTTGAGATTGGAAGACCCCTCTTAAAGGGGGTACTCCAGCCCTAAGGATCCAAAGGATAGGGGATAAGATGTCTGACTGCGGGGGTCCCACTGCTGGGGACCCCCGCAACCTTGCATTCAGCACCCACCTCGGGAAGTTGCACACCGTGCTGCCAGCTCAGAATCTGCCGTGTGATGACCACGGGGCCGGAGTATCGTGACATCACGACTCCGCCCTTGTATGATGTCACGTCACGCCCCTGCTATGCAAGTCTATTGGAGGGGGTGTGACGGCCGTGTGACGCCCCCTCCCATAGACTTGCATAGCGGGATGGGGCGTGACATCATACAAGGGCGGAGTCATGACGTCACGATACTCCGGCCCTGTGGTCGTCAATGTGCCAGTATGAATGAGATCTAGGGTGAACACCATGAAACGTTGCCATACACATTAGATTAATATTGTACGAAACCACCAATTTCAGTTGGTTCAACTGACCACATATTGAGTGGCCTCTTGTTTCTTCTCCAATGGCAGATGTCAGGGGAGAGAATGGTCACGTATGTTGGATTTCAGCATTGGATTATCACCAATCTTTACATTCTTAAAGGGGTACTCCGCCACTACTCCAAACGATAGGGGATAAGATGCCTGATCATGGAGGTCCAGCCGCTGGGAACCCCCACGATCTCAGGGGTGCTGCAGGAGAGATCGTGGGGGGTTCCCAGCAGTGGGACCCCCATGATCAAGCATCTTATCCCCTATCCTTTGGATAAGATTTGGGGATAAAATGTCTAGGGGCGGAGTACCCCTTTAAGGCAGCTGCCACTAGAAGTATTTGGCAACGTCTTTCTCTATTCTCTCCATTCAATCTGTTGAGGGTACATATGTATGGGAGTAGACAGCTGTCGAAATTCGACTGAACACTCATCTGGCCAATAGCTATCTCTTCTGATCCCCAAATATGTATGCATGCCCAGGTGATTGGATCGGTAGAGGGGAGAAAGACACTGCTAGACACTTCTTAAAAACCCAAAAGAAGATCGGCTTATCCTACTAAAAACAACAGGTCTGATCAAAATATATCTATTGCGTATGGCCAGCTTAAAGAGGTATTCCAGCCCCAGAGGAAAAATGTAAGAGCATGATAAAGCGGTACTCTGCCCCTAGACATCTTATCCCCTATCCATGGGATAGGGGATAAGATGTCTGACCGTGGGGGTCGTGCCGCTGGGGATCCCCGCAATCTCTGTGCAGCACTCGGCGTTTGTTTAGAGCGCTGGGTGCGGGTGGTTGGGGTCGTGACGTCACAGCTACGCCCCTTGTGAGGTCACACCACACCCCCTCAATGCAAGTCTATGGGAGGGGGTGTGGCGGTTGCCATGCCTCCTCCCATAGACTTGCATTGAGGTGGCGTGATGTCACGAGAGGCGTGGCCGTGACATCACGACCCCCCGCCGCCCACTCCAAGCGTTAGGAACAAAATGTTCCGAACGCTGTGGCAGCAGAGTACCCCTTTATGCTGCTACAAAATGAGGAAAAAAAAAAGTGAAGCATACTCACCTGCCCTCATTCCCCTGCAGCTGCTGGTCCCTGCCACTTCCCTGTTTCTTTGAAGCATTGACCTAGTAAAAACTGCACGTTTCGTCACTGGCCAAGGAAGGTCACCAACATGGTCAGTAATTGGCTGACTGGACCGCTTCTGCAGGGTTTACATAGGAACCAAAAAGCAGAGGTCAGCGTTGGGGACTGGGTGTAACCAGAGAATGGGGGGCAGGTGAGTATTGTTTTTTTTTCTTTTAGTCTCCTGACTCGCTTTTTTTTAAATATATTTTTGTTTTTTGGGTCTGTAACACCTCCAGATCTACATGACTAGGGGCATCTTATATGACAAGATTGAAAACATTATTCCGGATTTCCTGAATTCCACTCCAGTCAGGTAAGCGGGGAGGTGAGATACCATAGTCTGCACATTAGCCGAGCGGCAGCAGACAATTGATTTATCCGATCTCATTATAAAGTGGTTCCTGTTTAATTTCTAACAGCCGCCGCCGAATGAATAAGCTGATCTATATTCATAGATTAATGTTCACAAATCAGAATGACTTTGTACTTTTTTCTTTTTCAAATTTTTTTTTTATTTTTTTAAGGAAACCTTTATCATAAAAAAGGCATTATGTTAAAAAACCAACACCCTGCAGAGATGTGTACAAATGCTATGAATAAATTATTTAATTACAGTGTAGGACTCAATTAATTCATAGGATGCATTAGACCACCCTAAGACATGAATACCATTTCAGAAAGTATTGTGGCATATGTAGGTCAGTGAAACACTTCATCTTGTATAATTGCTTTTTTTTCCTCGACATGGCAAATGGTTTTCTACATATCCTTACATTATAATAATAATAAGCTATTTCAAATTAACGCACATCAAAAATAAATTTTCTCTCCCTTGTAGTCAAAACCTGGATGGAATTTAAACTGGTGGTGGTGGTATATATATATATTTCCAGTCTTTAATGTTCTGGGATGTTTTTGCCTATAGGGAAGAAATAACCGGAATGTGTTTTAATTGGGTTTCAATCAGCTGATACACATTGATGAGGCGGGGGTCTTCCCTTGGTCCCCCCCGCTTTAATCTTTAATGACCAAAAGCTTAACAGTCACACTTGTATAACCCTGATCAGTCTGCATAGCTGTCTGATTGTTATTTAAAAATTATAGACAAATACAATGTAACTAAACTAATAACACACAAACGGTTGTACCATTTGTGTCTTTTATTAAAGGGGTACTCCGGCGCTAAGACATCTTATCCCCTATGCAAGCCTATGCGAGGAGGCGTGGCAACCGCCACGCCCCCTCCCATAGGCTTGCATTGAGGGGGCGGAGCGTGATGTCACATGTTTGCCATGACATCACAATGCTCCGACCCGTGATCGCCAGTAATCAGACCTGGAGCGAACATGCTCCGGGGACTGATTGTAACAGGGTGCTGCATGCAAGATCACAAGGGTCCCCAGCGGCGGAACCCCCGTGATCAGGCATCTTATCCCCTATCCTTTGGAGAGGGGATAAGATGTCTTAGTGCCGGAGTACCCCTTTAAGCACATTAAAGGGGTACTCTTATCCCCCTTATTAGGGGATAAGATGTCTGATTGTGGGGACCCCGCCGCTGGGGACCCCCACGATCTCCGGGCCTGCAGCGGTGGCATCTGGAACATGGAAGCTTGGAGCTTCTGTGTTCATGATGTCACACCACGCCCCCTTCTTCATATCTCTGGGAGGAGCCGTCACACCTCCTCCCATAGACATGAATGGAGGGGGCGTGGCAGCTGTAGTCACCAGTCATCGTGCACGGATGATGGGTGCCATGCCAGACATCTTATCCCCTATCCTTTGGATGAGTACTCCTTTAAAGAGGTATTCCAGGAAAAAAAACGTATATATATATATATATATATATATATATATATATATATATTTATATATAAAATAAACTGGCTCCAGAAAGTTAAACAGATTTGTTAAACAGATTCTATAAAAAAATCTTAATCCTTTCAGTACCGATCAGCTACTGAAGTTGAGTGGTTCTTTTCTGTCTAACTGCTCTCTGATGACACCTGTCTCGGGAGCTGTCCAGAGTGGGAGCGAATCCCCATAGCAAACCTCTTATACTCCAGACAGTTCCTGAGACATCGGTGTCAGCAGAGAGCACTGTTGTCAGACAGAAAAGAACAACTTAACTTCAGCAGCTGATAACTGTTGAAGGATTAAGATTTTTTAACCCCTTAAGGACCGGAGGTTTTTCCGTTTTTGCATTTTCGTTTTTTGCTCCTTGCCTTTAAAAAATCATAACTCTTTCAAATTTACACCTAAAAATCCATATAATGGCTTATTTTTTGCGCCACCAATTCTACTTTGTAATGACGTTAGTCATTTTGCCCAAAAATCTATGGTGAAGCGGGAAAAAAAATCATTGTGCGACAAAATTGAAAAAAAAACGCTGTTTTGTAACTTTTGGGGGCTTCCGTTTCTACGTAGTACATTTTTCGGTAAAAATGACACCTGATATGTATTCTGTAGGTCCATACAATTAAAATGATACCCTACTTATATAGGTTTGATTTTGTCGGACTTCTGGAAAAAATCATAACTACATGCAGGAAAATTAATACGTTTAAAATTGTCATCTTCTGACCCCTATAACTTTTTTATTTTTCCGTGTATGGGGCGGTATGGGCGCTCATTTTTTGCGCCGTGATCTGAAGTTTTTAACGGTACCATTTTTGCATTGATAGGACTTATTGATCACTTTTTATTCATTTTTAAATGATATAAAAAGTGACCAAAAATGCACTATTTTGGACTTTGGAATTTTTTTGCGCGCACGCCATTGACCGAGCGGTTTAACTAATGATATATTTTTATAATTCGGACATTTCCGCACGCGGTGATACCACATATGTTTATTTTTATTTTTATTTACACTGTGTTTTTTTTTTTATTGGAAAAGGGGGGTGATTCAAACTTTTAATAGGGGAGGAGTTAAATGATGTTTATTCACTTTTTTTTTTCACTTTTTTTTTGCAGTGTTATAGGTCCCATAGGGACCTATAACACTGCACACACTGATCTTCTATGTTGATCACTGGTTTCTCATAAGAAACCAGTGATCAACGATTCTGCCGGATGACTGCTCATGCCTGGATCTCAGGCACTGAGCAGTCATTCGGCGATCGGACAGCGAGGAGGCAGGTAGGGGCCCTCCCGCTGTCCTTTCAGCTGTTCGGGATGCCGCGATTAGCCGCGGCTATCCCGAACAGCTCGACTGAGCTAGCCGGGAACTTTCACTTTCACTTTTAGCCGCGCGGCTCAGCTTTGAGCGCGCGGCTAAAGGGTTAATAGCGCGCGGCGCCGCGATCGGCGCTGCGCGCTATTAGAGGCGGGTCCCGGCTTCACTATGACGCCGGGCCCGCCATGATATGACGCAGGGTTACTGTGTAACCCCGCGTTATATCAGAAGAGCAGGACCAAGGACGTACCGGTACGTCCTTGGTCCTTAAGGGGTTAATAGAAGTAATTTACAAATCTGTTTAACTTTCTGGAGCCAGTTGAGATATATATATATATATATATATATATATATATATATATATATATATCTAATTGCTATCTGCTCCACAAATATGGACAAACACAATGTAACAGAACTAATAACACAAACAGTAGAATGATTTAGGTCTTTTATTCAGGACATTGAGTAAACATTAACAGTGCAGGGAATGAAATTAAGTCATCTCTTCAGAATAAGCAGAATTTTGCATTGATTTCTATTAAAATGTGATCTGAGTGTTATCTGTCCCACAGACACAAACACAATGCAACAGAACTTTAAATACAAACAGTTGTACATTTTGTCTTTCATTCAGTACATTGAGTAAACATCCACAGTGCAGGGAATAAAATTCCGGGATCCCTTAAGAATTAGCTGAATTTTGCATTGATTCCTACTAAAATGTTATCTGAATATTATCTGCAACACAATTATAGACAAACACAATCTAACAGAACTAATAAAAACTCTTGTGCAATTAATGTCTTTTATTTAGCACATTGAGTAAACAGCCACAGTGCAGGGAATAGAATGAAGTGATCCCTTTAGAAAAAAAATAATTCATGTCCTATTTGTTTTCTCTGGTAAACTCCTGCAAAATACTAGACACCAAACGAACCCCATTCAAGCCAATGGGTCCTGTCAGGCCCCGACGGTGTCAGTTGTGCTGTGACCCATTCAGGGTCCATTTGGTACAAAAAAACAAACAAGAAAAACAAACTTGCCCTAAGTGAAAATGAAAAAAGTATGATACAGTGGGGCAAAAAAGTATTTAGTCAGCCACCAATTGTGCAAGTTCTCCCACTTAAAAAGATGAGAGAGGCCTTTAATTTTCATCATAGGTATACCTCAACTATGAGAGACAGAATGGGGGAAAAAAATCCATAAAATCACATTGTCTCATTTAAAAAAAAATTTATTGCAAATTATGGCTGAAGACAAGTATTCGGTCACCTACAAACTTTGGATAGGGGATAAGATGTCTAGGGGCGGAGTACCCCTCTAAGAGTCTCCTCTGTCCTCCACTCGTTACCTGTATTAATGGCACCTGTTTGAACTTATCAGTATAAAAGACACCTGTCCACAACCTCAAACAGTCACACTCCAAACTCCACTATGGCCAAGACCAAAGAGCTGTCAAAGGACACCAGAAACAAAATTGTAGACCTGCACCAGGCTGGGAAGACTGAATCTGCAGTAGGCAAGCAGCTTGGTGTGAAGAAATCAACTGTGGGAGCAATTATTAGAAAAATGGAAGACATACAAGACCACTGATAATCTCCCTTTATCTGGGGCTGTCAAGATGATCACAAGAATGGTGAGCAAAAATCACAGAACCACACAGGGGACCTAGTGAATGACCTGCAGAGAGCTGGGACCAAATTAACAAAGGCTACCATCAGTGACACACTACGCCGCCAGGGACTCAAATCATGCAGTGCCAGACGTGTCCCCCTGCTTAAGCCAGTACATGTCCGGCCCTGTCTGAAGTTTGCTAGAGAGCATTTGGATGATCCAGAAGAGGATTGGGAGAATGTCATATGGTCAGATGAAACCAAAGTAGAATTTTTTTTGTAAAAACTCAACTAGCAGTGTTTGGAGGAGAAAGAATGCTGAGTTGCATCCAAAGAACACCATACCTACTGTGAAGCATGGGGGTGGAAACATCATGCTTTGGGGCTGTTTATCAGCAAAGGGACCACGATGACTGATCCATGTAAAGAAAAGAATGAATGGGGCCATGTATCGTGAGTTTTTGAGTGAAAACCTCCTTCCATCAGCAAGGGCATTGAAGGTAAAACATGGCTGGGTCTTTCAGCATGACAATGATCCCAAACACACCACCCGGGCAATGAATGAGGGGCTTCGTAAGAAGCATTTCAAGGTCCTGGAGTGGCCTAGCTAGTCTCCAGATCTCAACCACATAGAAAACCTTTGGAGGGAGTTGAAAGTCTGTGTTGCCCAGAGACAGCCCCGAAACATCACTGCTCTAGAGGAGATTTGCATGGAGGAATGGGCCAAAATACCAGCAAAAGTGTGTGAAAACCTTGTGAAGACTTACAGAAAACGTTTGACCTCTGTCATTGCCAACAAAGGGTATATAACAAAGTATTCAGATTTACTTTTGTTATTGACCAAATACTTATTTTCCACCATAATTTGCTAATAAATTCTTAAAAAATCAGACAATGTGATTTTATGGATTTTTTTTCTCATTATGTCTCTCATAGTTGAGGTATACCTGTGATGAGAATTACAGCCTCTCTCATCTTTATAAGTGGAGAACTTGCACAATTGGTGGCTGACTAAGTACTTTTTTGCCCCACTGTATTGCAGTTTTCACTTTTTGAAGGTACAATAATTTTCGGAAAATTCTCCTTTAAATCAGGCTCTGCAGCTGTTGGAGAAGATCCTACATCAGGTTTTGCTTACACTTATGTCATTACAGTAATTCCTAGGTATCAGTGTTGCACAGCCGAAATGATGACAGCGTTCAGCAAGAGCGAGGAGAACATCGAATTATCTCTGCGGCCCGCTGCTGTCCTGCTGAGAGGTTCTGAAATGTGCTGCAGCTCTTAAAGGGCAACACACATCAAGTCTATCTTACGTTGACTGTTCATTTCTTGTCTGCAGAAAGATTGGACTCGAGATATGGGAGACTTTATATCAGTGTTTCCAGATCCCTACACAGTAAACCTATTTAGTTAGAAGACAATAAGTCAGCCGTTGGCTGTCCGGACATGCTGGGAGTTGAAGTTTTGCAACATCTGAGGGGCCACAGTTTGAGACCACTGATTTATAGTATATATATTTTCAATATGATATCATATTTCCTTCCAGGAATGTATGAAAGCTGACTTACATTATGGTTGATGGCCATACTAGTCCTCCCTATAATCCATACTTACCAACTTTGCCAAAATGTCCTGGAGACTCCATAAAAAGTGCAGATCACACAGACTCTGGGGAGTCTCTTTTCCACTTATGGGCACTGCCATAGATAATGTCTTGGTCCTGGCCCATTAGGACATTATCTGCAGGGGCACTCGGAAGTGAAGAGGGGTGCAGGATCTGTACGTCTTGTTGGGGTGTGATCTGTATAAATTAAGGTCTGTATAAATTGGAGTATGGGCTTCTAAGCTTGGGCTGTAGAGATGGAGGGTCAAGTCTTGGGCCTGTCTCGATGAGAGTCTAATCTTGGGTCTGTATAGATGGGAGTCTGGCCTGGGCCTGTATAGATGGGAGTCTGGTCTGGGTTTGTATAGATGGGAGTCTGGTCCTGTATAGATGGGAGTCTGGTCTGAGTCTGTATAGATGGGAGTCTGGTCTGGGCCTGTATAGATGGGAGTCTGGTCTGGGTCTGTATAGATGGGAGTCTGGTCTGAGTCTGTATAGATGGGAGTCTGGTCCTGTATAGATGGGAGTCTGGTCTGGTCCTGTATAGATGGGAGTCTGGTCTGGGCCTGTATAGATGGGAGTCTGGTCTGGGTCTGTATAGATGGGAGTCTGGTCTGGGTCTGTATAGATGGGAGTCTGGTCTGGGTCTGTATAGATGGGAGTCTTGTTTGTGTCTGTATAGATGGCAGTCTAGTCTTTGGCCTGTATAGATGGGAGTCTGGTCTGGGTCTGTATAGATGGGAGTCTGGTCTGGGTCTGTATAGATGGGAGTCTTGTTTGTGTCTGTATAGATGGCAGTTTAGTCTTTGGCCTGTATAGATGGGAGTCTGGTCTGGGTCTGTATAGATGGGAGTCTGGTTTGTGGTCTGTAGAAATGTGTTGTGTAATCTGGGGTCTGTATAAGGGGGGGGGGTTCTTTAATCAGTATATATGAAGAATCTAGTTTGGTGTTTGTATAAATGTGAGTCTGATCTGGGGTCTATATAAAAATGGGGGAGCTGTAAATTACTGTCTATGTCAGTGTTTCCCAAGCATGGAGCCTCCAGCTGTTGCAAAACTACAACTCCCAGCATGCCCAGACAGCCAAAGGCTGTCCGGGCATGCTGGGAGTTGTAGTTTTGCAACAGCTGGGGGCACCCTGCTTGGGAAACACTGGTCTATGTAGAGGACAAGAGCTTCTTCGGGGTCAGTACACAGTGTCCTAAAAAAGTAACATGGAGCTGCCCTCACCTGGTGTCCAGAGGAGCAGGTAACCCTAGTACAGGTAAAGTGTACAGAACATGTAATACCTCCCTCTACTGTAGGGGGCGATACCAGACATGAGTCAGTGCATACGCTTCAGTAATACAGGTGTTTTTCCAGTAAATTGACCATTCTGATTGGTCAGTTCTTTCAGCCATTGACACGTTTCACAGATCTGGACGGTCAGTAGCATTGTATGTTGAGTCTGGTTTCAACTTACAATGGTCCAGAAAAGACCATTGTTTGTTGAAACTATTGTATGTTGAGGCCATTGTAAGTTGAGGGATCACTGTATATATTTCTGAATCTCCCTGATATCCCTTCTTGTTGGTCCCCCAAAGCTTATGACAAAAGAAGACAGCTCCAAGATTTATTTTATTTTGGCTGTCCGCTTTAAACAATCCCTTTTTGTCTGCTGCAGGGACCCCCAGCGATCTGCAAAGAACCCAGTAGCAAGTGTTTAATTCCTCTGCAGCACCCCCACAGGAGATATGATGAATTACAGTCTACAATGAAACCAATGAACTTCCTGTATAACGCATGGACATGCTGGCTCTTTATAGTAAGATCTACTCAAGATTCTGTAACAAGGGGGAAAAAAGTGTTTTTTTTTAAACCAGAGAACCCCCCTCCATAAAACGTTAAAGCGGCGATAGGCAAATAACAACGCACCCCAGCGATCATACGAGGCAGGAATATAACCTGCCTTGTATTCCAAGTGGAATAATAACAACAGGACGACTCGAGACTGTGAATAAAATATGGGAGATGTGGGAATAATTGATTAGTATTCTGGGCATTGTGTAGCGTTCAGGCAGCCAGCAATGAATACAGAGCGCAGACATGAACTGACTGGGCTGCCTGCACTGCATAGGGATTAGTCAATTTGTTGCCTGTGGTATTCATGTTGCAGATTACTCTTTGATATGGGAGCGATTTCTCGCCTGAGCTTGTCTAATGGAATCAATAAGTGGTCCCAGGTTGTTGTTTTTTTTTTTTTTTTTTGCTTTTCTGCGATAAAATGTTATATTTCCATAATTCTAAACCCGTAACCCATAGCTAATATTTCTAATTTTAATGAAATATTCCATTTAGAGCAAATAAATATTTTTCTTCATGTAAAAAGTTTCCTATGGAAAAGGTAATGGAATTCTCAGCTCACCCTCCAGGGCCCCAGGCGCACGGACTGTGCGAGGCAGCACTATTGTAGCAAAACAAGAAACTGGATGTCCAGCGCCAAGATTCGTGCAAAACGGATTCTTTAATGCTTAAAAAGCCATAACAGGGGTCAATGTCAACATTGACCCCTGTTATGGCTTTTTAAGCATTAAAGAATCCGTTTTGCACGAATCTTGGCGCTGGACATCCAGTTTCTTGTTTTGCTAAAAAAGTTTCCTATGTACTTTTTGCATCAATGCCTCAAGTTTTAGTTTAAGATCTCTGCTTGCTGTCATTCTGTAGGCACCTGCATTGTTTATATATGTGACAAGTACATAGGGAGTTGTAGTTCTACAGACAAATTTGGTGGTGTCACATTAGCTGTACCCTAGACACCTTTGTAGTAACCTCAACACAAGTCTTGGTGGTCAATGGGGGATCTGCACACGTAGAATAGTCTTTTACCCCGGGGCACTCCAATAATGGTGGTGTCTGGGTGCAGATGTGCCAATGGTGCCAGGTAAAAATAATTACAACCCTACATGGTCAGGATAATACTTACATGGTCAGGACAAGTAATACTTCCTGATATTAACACATAAACCTTTCCCCTCTAATTTAAAACTATGTCCTCTTGTGGTAGTTTTTCTCCTATATAAATCTCCTCTCCTCCTTTACCGTGTTGATTCCCTTTACGTATATAAAAGTCTCTATCATATCCCCTCTGTCTCTTCTTTCTTCTATACATGTTAAGGTCCTTTAACCTTTCCTGGTAAGTTTTATCCTGCAATCCATGTACTAGTTTAGTATCTTCTCTGAACTTTCTCTAGACTATCTATATCCTTCTGGAGATACGGCCTCCAGTACTGCACACAATACTCCAAGTGAGGTCTCAACAGTGTTCTGTACAGCGGCATGAGCACTTATCTCTACTGCTTATACCTCTCCCTATACATCCAAGCATTCTGCTAGCGTTTCCTGCTGCTCTATTACATTGTCTTGCTAACTTTATGTCTTCCGAGATAATGACCCCTAAATCCCTCTCCTCAGATACTGAGGTCAGGACTGTGTCACATATTCTATATTCGGCCCAAGGATTTTTACACCCCAGGAGCATTATCTTGCACTTATCCACATTAAATTTCAGTTGCCAGAGTTCTAACCATTCAAATAGTTTGCCAAAATCCTTTTCCTTATGATGTATCCCTCCAGGAACATCAACCCTGTTACATATCTTTGTGTCATCAGCAAAAATGACCAATACCGAACCATCGAGACCTTTTGCGATATCACTAATGAAGATATTAAACAAGATTGGCCACAGTACAGATCCCTGAGGTCCCCACTGGTAACAAGACCTTGCTCTGAATATTCTCCATTGACTACAACCCTCTGTTGTCTGTCACTCAGCCACTGCCTAATCCACTCAACAATATGGAGTCCAAGCTCAATGACTGTAGTTTATTGATAAGTCTTCTATGTGGGACAGTGTCAAAAGCCTTACTAAAATCTAGATATGCGATGTCTGCTGCCCCTCCGTCATCTATTATTTTGGTCACCCAGTCAAAAAAGATTTCACACTAAACAACGTCCGCGACCTGAAAAACACAAAAGAAGGCATAACAAACAACCACCTCCCAATAAATGCAGACGGACATACAGATGAAAACGAGCAGACTCCCAGCGCCCAATCCGCCAATTCACTTCCTCACCCATCCCATCCCCCACCAAGCTGCCTCAGTAGCAGCACCAATACAAAACGAATGAGAGCTATAATCTCCCGGGGCCAACCCCACGCCACCAAACACCTGCAGAAAATTGATACAAACTGAAAGCGCGAGAGAGAAGACCCATCCCTATGCACCAGCAAAAAAAACACACCTCCCGGCTGAACTGATAAAAATACATACAAACATCGAACCAGGCAAACCAACGCCCCCGGCAACTCCTCTAAAACCACCCAACAACCCCCACCACTCTCATCAGTATAAGACCTGCTCAAAAAAAAAAAAAAAAACGAACCTCCCCTGCCTGCACCACCACGTCCCCAAATAAGAAACCCCCAACCACCAACCGACTCCGAGCCACCAATTCAGAAATCCGAAAGACCCCAAAAAAGGCCAAAACAAATGCCAACCGAAACAGTACCTCATAACCGTCATTGCATTCACACTCCACCTGCTCCGCCAAAAAAGAAAAAAAAAAGAAATCCCGGACGATGCCTATCAGGCCGAGTCCTACCCCTACCCCTCTGATAGCCCTGAAGGGTGTGATGCACCAAAAAATGCTTGATCGCATCCCCCAGGCCCTACAACAAAAGCGAAAAAGCCAGTGCAGACATGCGGCACGACACCCCCGAAACAGACACCCCCGCCTCAAACAGCATACCCACAAAATACAGCACCACAGTCACCCAATCCTCGAGACCAACACACCGATCCACCCTCTGCAACAACACCTCCCATTCACACCAAACCTTTGAATACGCAGACCAAGTGTAAGCACTCAACAACATCCATCAACTGAGCCGCTGCTCCCAAACCACGTTACACAGCAAGGAATTCCACACTGCTCCGCCTCCAGTGCCAACACACGAAACCTGTCCCACTGTGAATGAGAAAGAGAATCAGCGACAAAGTTGAAAACACCCAGAACATGCACCGCCACGAACTGCGCATTCAACAGCAAACCCAGCAAAACTAAGTGACGAAGCAACGCAACACCGGCGGGGAACTAGAAGTCTGATGATTGATCGTGGTGACCACTCCCATATTATGGCAATGAAAATGGACCCTCCTATCCCTCAACCAATCCCCCAAAATTTCCGTCACCACCACAATAGGGAACAGCTCCAAGACAACTAAATTAGCCACCAATCCCGCCACACGCAAAGACTCCAGCCACTCCGCCACACTCCACTCCCCTTGAAAAAACGCCCCATCATCTACTGAACCGGACGCGTTGGTACACAACTCTAACTCAGCATCATCAACCACCTCCGCCATGCACATGGACATACCATTATAGACAGACAAAAAGGAGTCCCAGACCTCCAAATCCACCTGCACCTCCCCAGACAGGCGAATGTAGTGACGCGGAACCATCACCCCCACTGTGGCCAAGGACAAAAAGCCTACAAAAGACCCTGCTCATAGGCAAAATCCTACAGGCAAAATTCAATTTCCCCAGCAATGACTGGACCTCCCTCAAAGGCGCCTTCTTGCAACAGCGACACTGCTGCATACACCTCCTCAGATCCGCCAACTTGTCCTCAGGCAAGCGACACTCCATACGATCCGAGTTGATCACTATCCCCAAGAATTTCACCACTGTAGATGGGCCTTCTGTCTTATCTGGTGTCTAGCCTGGTTCCTGGCATCTGCCCTCCAATATGCTGTTGTACCTGCACCTTTGAAAATAAATTTCTACTTTTAACGAAGCTTGGTGAGTGCCTCCCGCTTCTTTTGCTACATTTAGGTGGGACCCGAAAAATGGTTGCGCAACCGCCTCCATAGTATGCAACAACACCGAACAAACCTGAGAGCCCTTCGGCCCCAAAAATAGAAAGTCATCAAGATAGTGCAGCACCGAGGACCTTTGGCCTCCTGCCTCACCACCCATTCCAAAAAACAACTGAAAGCCTCAAAATACGTGCAAGAAATCGAACAGCCCATCAGCAAACAGCAATTAACATAATACTGACCCTCCCAACGAATCCCCAACAAACGGAAACTATATGGATGGACCGGCAGCAATTGGAAAGCCGACTCCACATCTGTCTTGGCCAACAAAACCCCCTGCCCAAAACTGCGAACCCACCACACTGCTGCATCAAAGGAAGTATAGGACACCGTGCAAACCCCCTCCGCGATCCCATCATTCACCGAAGCCCCAGCCGGGTAAGACAAATAATGTATCAACCTGAACTTGCCCGGCTCGTTTTTAGGCACCAGGCCAAGCGGCAAAACCACCAAATTCGACAATGGTGGGTCCGGGAATGGATCCGCCATCCGACCAAAAGCCACCTCCCTCTGCAGCTTAGCCGTAACCACATGTGAGTGGCCATAAGCCGATACCAAAATGCAACCCCCAGCCCCCGTAGCAACCTCTCAACTCGGAATAACAAAGCCCAAACTAAAACCCTCCTCCAACAAAACCGCTGCCGCCCTATTTGGGTACCGTCTTAGAAACGGCCACATCTTGGCCACCCTACCTGGAGTCACCCCGAGACGCTGAAGCTTCAGCTCCTGGGAGAAACTGTGAGCCCCACCGCCCCCGAGCACTAGTGTTTGAATTTATAGTCAACAAGGAAGCAACAATGTCCCCCATTGTACTTCCAACAGCAGCCACCTCGGGAACCAGCCTACTGTCCGGCCACTGAGGAACCCGCCGGCCTGAAACCCCCCACGAGGAGCGTCCATAAGGTGCATCCACAAACTGATGTGCTTATGATCCCACCTCAATGAAGGCCGAACCACCTTGCGCTGATGAAAATGCTCATCATAACGCAACCATGCCACTCCCCAATACACCTGATAAGCCTCCCCAATGGAATCAAAATAGCAGAATAGCGCCGAACAATGTTCAGGCGCCTTCTCCCCTATCACGCTCGCCAGGATAGAAAAATCCTGCATCCAGTTAGTAAACATGCAGGGTTTCATCCGATACCGCCGCTTCTCCTCCTCCTCTTTCTTACTCTCCTCCGGTTTCTTCCTATCTAAGTAAAATTTCTCCAGCAAGGAAAAGATCTCGATATACTCGTCCTTCCAGATCTTCTCCTTCACCTCCGGTTTCAAATGAGCACCCCAGCGGCCCATCCAAACAAACATAAAATTCTCCCTTTGCCAAATCCACCATATGCACATTTTCAACTACATCCTTAGCTACCACTGCAGCCCCGCCGCGCCTCTGCCAGCTCCCACTGCCACCACCGGAAGGCCCCGCCGCCTCCTCCAGCTGGGATCCACACCACTCAGACGGGGACGCATTAGCAGTTCTAGCCAGGGGGCCGGACACACTCCCAGCTCCGACCGTCCCCCGTTAAAGCGCAACTGTCATGGAAATTATACCCCCCAGACTAATACCATGATAGTATAGATGATGATACGTGTAATGCAGCTGTACTTTTGGCTGCTGTTTATCACTCTTTATCAGCAGGAAAATTGTTTTATTGTGCGGTCAGCAACAGTCGGATAGGCGTGGCTGGGGATCGTAATGCCCCACCTCCGCCCCGCCTATCCCCTGTAAGTGAGAGCTGGACCACTGTGTGATTGACACACAGGTCCCCACCCCCCGATGTCCATGATGTGCGGGCCGGCGTGACTCCACTGAGCCTATACATATAATGTGCACCTTTATGTTATATGATATACAGTGCCCGTACTCCTCGCTGCTTCAGCTTTCACTATAGGCAGTGAGCTCGCTCCCTGCCTCTAGCTCTGCGCAGGCGCACTGAGCTGGCAGCAGACAACGGGAGCGAGCTCACTGCCTATAGTGAAAGCAGAAGCAGCGCATCCCCGGCACCATGAGAAGAAAGAAGAGGAGTACGGGCACTGTATATCATATAACATAGAGGTGCACATTATATGTATAGGCTCAGTGGAGTCATGCCGGCCCGCACATCATGGACATCGGGGGGTGGGGACCTGTGTGTCAATCACACAGTGGTCCAGCGCTCACTTACAGGGGATAGGCGTGGCGGAGGTGGGGCATTACGATCCCCAGCCATGCCTATCCGACTGTTGCTGACCGCACGATAAAACTATTTTCCTGCTGATAAAGAGTGATAAACAGCAGCCAAAAGTACAGCTGCATTACACGTATCATCATCTATACTATCATGTTATTAGTCTGGGGGGTATAATTTCCATAACAGTTGCGCTTTAACTTCTGGCTCCACGCCATGACGATCTCCGGCCCGTCTCCTCTTTTACGGTGACGGCCGCACCGCCACCCGGGCCTCACTGTAGGGAAGGGGTGGAGGGGCCTGCCGCCGCCCCCGCAGCAACCGCAGCACACAACTACAGCCCTCCGGGAAGCCGTCAAAGAAGAACCACCAGCCACAGCAGACGCGGATCCCAAAAAGACTGCACGGGCTCTGACACCGCCATCTGGTGCGGGGAGTGGGCTCAGAGCTCAGCCACTCCGGAGCCCTGGGCCTGCAAAACCCACGCCGCAAGCCACGGAGTACTCCCAGTACCCCATGGATCAACTGATTAAAGCGGCAGACCCTTATTGTCTCCAATGGTCGGAGCTTCACTTTATCACGTATTTGCAAATCAATGCCAAAAATAGAAAAGCAATGCGATCTCTGATTTTACATGTAAACACACACACACAGTGCCCATCACTCACAGGAGGAGAAGTCTCGCGGAGTCGTGTTGTGATCTGGAGACCCAATGCCCACGGGAGGCTGAAAGCTGCCGCTGTTATCTCCTAGCAGATTGTAACTTTTCTGAAGTGCGGCTCCCCCTTCCTCCTGCGCACAATAATACGCTGCTCTGGCTTCCCCATGCCGCACTTGCTGCATTGTTATTTTTCTTATATTCCCAGATGTTCCTATTTAATTGGGTCTATGGGAAAAAAAATAATAATAATGGCGTGAATATATATCCATAATTAGTGATAAGAAATCTTTTATCCTCTGCATTATACCCCAGTGTGTTTGCGGCGAGCAGAGCTAATATGTGATACTGTAGACCTAATCTTAGCTGTAGATGCTGGTTATTAAGTCTCAACGCCTCCCTGGTAGTAAATGTAATACATTTTATATTAATAAGAAAATGCACTAAAGCAGTGTTTGCTAACTACCAGATAAACTGTGGAGGCCATTGGAGTCCAGTGACCTCATTGTCCTGTATGAGAGGATGTCATGTGACCTCATTGTCCTGTATAAGAGGATGTCATGTGACCTCATTGTCCTGTATGAGAGGATGTCATGTGACCTCATTGTCCTGTATGAGATGATGTCATGTGACATGGGGCATTATCCTGCTGGAAGTATCATCAGAAGATGGGTCCACTGTGGTCATAAAGGGATGGACATGGTCAGTAACAATACTCAGGTCAGCTGTGGTGTTTATACCAGGATCATTTGGTACTAAGGGGCACACAGTGTGCCCAGAAAATTTCCCCCACACCATTACACCACCAGCCTGAACCTGATACAAGGCAGGAGGGATCTATGCTTTCATGTTGTTTACTCCAAATTCTGACCCTGACATCTGAATGTCACAGCTAGAATGGAGACTCATCAGACAAGACAATGTTCTTCCATTTTCTATTGTTCAATTTTGGTGCTTGTGTGAAATGCAGCCCCAGTTTCCTCTTTTCAGCTGACAGGAGTGGCCCCCGGGGTGGTCTTCTGCTGCTGTAGCCCATCTGCTGCAAGGTTGGATGTGTTGTGCGGTCAGACATAGTATTCTGCAGACCTTGGTTGTAACACATGGTTACACAAGCTACTGTTGCCTTTCTGTCATCTTGAACCAGTCTTCCCATTCTCCTCTGAAAACAAGGCATTCTTATCCACACATTTTCATCCGCTCACTGGATATTTTCTCTTTTTCGGACCATTCTCTGTAAATCCTGAAAATTGTTGTGTGTGAAAATCCCAGTAGATCAGCAGTTTTTGAAATAATCAGACCAGCCCGTCTAGTACCAACAACCATGCCACATTCACAGTCACTTAAATCTGCTTTCTTTCCCATTCGAGGCTTAGTTTGTACTTCAGAAAGTTGTTATGACCATGTCAGGATGCCTAAATGCATTGAATCGCTACTGTGTGATTGGCTGATCAGCTATTTGTGTTAATGGGGTACTCCACCCCTAGACATCTTATCCCCTATCCAAAGGATAGAGGATAAGATGTCTGATCGCGAGGGTCCCGATGCTGGGGATCCACGTGATCTCCCTGCTGCACCCGGAGTTCGTTCAGAGAGTCGGGTGCAGCGCCGGAGGCTCGTGACGTCAAATCCACGGCCAGCTTGTGACATCATGGCCACGCCCCCTCTATGCAAGTCTATAGGAGGAGGCGTGATGGCCATCACGCCCCCTCCCATAGATTGCATTGAGGGGCGTGGCCGTGATGTCAAAAGCGTGGCGTGGCCGTGACATCATGAGCCTCTCCCTCGCATCGCCAGTCATCCCACCGAATGTCTGGGGTGCCACAGCCGAGATTGCGGTGGTCCCCAGTGGCGGGACCCCCGCAATCAGACATCTTATTTCCTATCCTTTGGATAGGGGATAAGATGACTAGGGGCGGAGTACCCCTTTAAGCAACTGAACATGTGTACCCAATAAAGTGCCAGAGAGTGTAGGTATGCCCGATAGTTCATGAACCATAAGTGTCCATTTTGAAAATTGGTAACAAGAACCTAACTACTCTGAGCCATTTATAATACTGGTAACTTTTTAATTGGTTCATGAGCTTTTTAGCGATTGCTACCTCTGCATTCTCTATACAATTCCCTCTGGTTCTCATATCAAATGAGTTTGACACCAGGTCTATGAATGTCCCCACAATAACCAGGCTTCCCGCAGTTCTACTGAACCAAATCTTTGTTCAGCTGACAGCTATCTTTCCTGATCCTCCCAAATCCATGCACACTTGGTTGAGTATGCATGTGTTCTGAATGAGGCCCCTGCCAGACACCTCGGGTGGGTGTTTATGCATTTGAGTTCAAAAGTATTGGGCATGTTGATATCCAACATCTTTTTCCCAATATTTGTAGTTGGGGAGGGTTGGAAGGTTCCCATGTATATTAGAGAATCCACTGATCCAGTCTGGGGGTTCAGCTGAAATAAAGGGGTATTCCAGGAATTATTTGACTATGCTACAAGAGCTGTAAAGTAAGTCTAGCTCATAAAATAGTGTCTGTACCTGTGTTTGATGGTGGTCTCACAATTATTATATGATAGTTGCCGCAATGTTCATTTTAGGCAGCATACAAAATGACGTCATCTCAGATTTTTCCAAGGTACAGCCTGAAACATTACATTACTAGTCAGGTGTTGAAAGGGAGCTTGTCTGTGCTTTAATGGGTGGAGCAACCGCTGTTTGGGATGGAGATCATTTTCCAAAGGGTTGCAGAAAATTGTATTTTCAAGCACAGCATGAAAGGGAGCTCAGATGTGCTGCAATGGGTGGGGTGGATGATGTGTGGGAGGGAGAAAAGTGACCCAACATTTCCAAACAAGGGATCCTGGGACTTTTAGTTGGGGGAAGAGAACTCCAACAGGAAATAGCCATTTCACAATGAGAAAGCAGCATTATGGTGGACTCACAACATAGCTATTTAGCCCCACGCCAAAAGCGGATCCTACCTAAGCATGTCCATTACTTTCTGGAAGGTACTTACTAAAGTCACCTTATGTTGGGTAACCCCTCTAAATCTAATGCAGTGTTTCCCACCAGTGTGCCTCCAGCTAATGAAAAACTACAACTCCCAGCATGCCCGGACAGCCTTTGAGAAACACTGATATAATGTATATGGCCAGCTTTAGTATACCCAATGTCTATCTATTTAGAATGTTACGATGAACCTACCATTCATGCAGGCATTATAATAGTTGTCAATTTAGCGCCGTTTATAAGGCTAATGTGTCTTTAGAAGAGAAGGCGATGCGTCTGTATCTCCCAATGACACGTTCCGCATAATCACTGATAATAAATGTCCAGACGAGTCTGTCTGCTGATTCTATTAAATGACCATGCAGATTAGTTATCTGTTTGTTTTAGAAGGTCACGGTGTCTGTAAACAGGCGCGGGGCCGGGATTATCTGCTCAATTATCTCACAACGCCGCTGGAGCCTGATTGAAAACAAATTAGTTATTCCGGGTAATGAAAAATAATAGAAATTAGAGGCGATCGACGGAGGCAACGTTACAATGTTCAGCATAAGATACATCTATTGTATCAGCGTCGCTTCTGAAACGCGAAGATAAGAGGCGTCAAAAACGGGTCCGGCGGCTGCTACATCCAATGTCCTCTCCTATAGTCACATCTTATAACCTGGATTTTCCAGAACATATTGTTAAGGTAAATATTTACTTATCCCTCATTGTTCATGTATCTCTGCCAAACCCTTAAAGACACAGGTAATTGCTTCTATTTTTTGACTCTGACAACTTTTTGTGGGATTTTTTTATTTCTTTTTTATGGTGGGACGAGTTGTATTATACAACAGCACAATTTTGGGGAAAAAATAATGCAGCATTTAAAGGGGTACTTTGCTGCGAGACATCTTATCCCCTCGTTAAAGGGGAACTACTGTCCTACCCCCCCAACCCCCCCCCACCCCCACGTACCGGTACCCCCCACTGGATAGGGGATAAGATGTCTAGCAACTTACTGCTCCTTTAAGTTTTCAATTTTTTGTTTGAGCAGTTTTTATTAAACTAATTATTGTGCTGCATAAATAAAATATTAAACAATGTGGGAGATTAGCTCCATAGAGCCAGGCAAATGACGGCAAACAGCAGTCGGAGACAGGGACAGGGAAGTAAAGTTTAAACAGGGCTTCTATGAAAATCATTTTTCAGCATATCCAAAATAATTCCTTTTTCTTTTTTGGCAGAGTATACGAGCAGCTCTCCTTTGCTGTATGTTTGCCATAATAAAGTGGATGATAACTACTTCTCTATAGAAGAGAATAAGTAATATATACCCACTTAATGTTATATAGCACTAAGAGGAATAAAGAGCCACCATCCTCAGCGCAGCCTCCATGGCTATTTCCTTTGGCAGCATAAACAGGTCTGTGGCAAAGAGAGGACATGAAGCCAAGGACATTGTGGTGGGTGCAAGAAACATGAAGCTTCTTAGGACGTCTTTAAGTCTGATAGTGATGAGTGACAAGAACTGGAAACGGACGGAGCAAATAAACCGTATGTACATAGAAGGCCAGAGCCAGGAGCTGTCAACAAGGAGAAGCTTCACCCTACACAGTATGGAGGATGTGCAATATGAGTGTAATATATTCTATCTACTGTATCTATCTATCTCATATCTATCTATCTATCTATCTATCTATCTATCTATCTATCTCATATCTATCTATCTCACATCTATCTATCTCATATCTATCTATCTGTTCTATTCTATCTATCTCATATCTATCTATCTATATATATATCATATCTATCTATCTCATATCTATCTATCTATCTATCTATCTATCTATCTATCAAGCATCTATCTACTGTATCTATCTATCTCATATCTATCTCATATCTATCTATCTATCTATCTCATATCTATCTATCTCATATCTATTTATCTCATATCTATCTATCTGTTATATTCTATCTATCTCATATCTATCTATCTATCTCATATCTATCTATCTGTTATATTCTATCTATCTAATATCTATCTATCTATCTATCTGTTCTATTCTATCTATCTCATATCTATCTCATATCTATCTATCTATATATATCATATCTATATATCTCATATCTATCTATCTATCTATCTATCTATCTATCTATCAAGCACCTATCTACTGTATCTATCTATCTCATATCTATCTGTTATAATCTATCTATCTGTTATATTCTATCTATCTGTCTATCTAAAAAAAAAAAAAATCAAGAAGTACAGCACAGCCCATGTAGATGCAATAATTGCAGGTGGTGCACGCAGGTACTTGAATCCAGGTAAGGGATTCCAGCTTCAGACAGCAAAGAAAGGAGATTTCCACAGCAAACATTGGGGTGAAACAAATCTTCAGTGTTTATTCCATATAAAAGTGTCTTACAGCAAGTGACATTTCGACCAGCTCTCCTGGTCTTTCTGCTTGAGAAAGACCAGGAGAGCTGGTCGAAACATTGCTTGCTGTGAGACACTTTTATATGGAATAAACACTGAAGATTTGTTTCACCCCAATGTTTGCTGTGGAAATCTCCTTTCTTTGCTATCTATCTATCTATCTATCTATCTATCTATTTATCTACCTTATCTATCTACCTACTATCTATCTCATATCTATCTATCTATCCATCTCAATCTCATATCTATCTATCCCATATCTATCTATCAATCTATCTATCTATCTATCTATCTATCTCCTATCTATCTATCTATCTATCTCACACATCTATCTATCTATCTCATATCTATCCATCTAAATCTATCTAATAGCTATCTATCTAAATCTATCTATTTCATATCTATCTATCTAAATCTATCTATCTCATATCTATCTCACACATCTATCTATTTCATATCTATCTATCTCATATTTATCTTATATCTATCTATATATCTATCTACCGTGTTTCCCTGAATATAAGGCATACCCATAAAATAAGATGTAGTAGAATTTCTGTGCATTGGTGTAATATAAGCCATATCCCGAAAATAAGACATAGTGCGTGGCTAAGCGTACTTGCGCAGAGAGGTAAAGAAGACGGGCAGCCCTTCTCATCTGCCCCATCATGACAGCTGCTATCTCGGAGTTAACCAGAGAGGTGCCAGCTTTTTGAGAATATTCATACGGTAACCACCATATTTGAGTGGGGAAAAATGGTCCAACAGAACCTCAAGTCTTTCTCTCTATAGCCGGTCTCTACAAAATGTTTAGAGACCGGAAAGTCGAGACATTGTTTCCTTATTGAGTATCGATGTTGGTTGATACGATGTTTAAACATTAGAGTAGTTTCACCTACGTAGATCAGGTTACACGGGCAACTCAACACAGTTTACACAATTCCTACATGGGTAGGATCCCTTGCTTTGTACAGAAAGAAAAGATTGACGTGTTCTAGGACCAGAAGAGACATCTTTGCTCGGTAGGCATGGAGGCCTGCGGTAGGACATCAACGGTTGTGACTGTAACTCCTCAGTATCAGGATAGCTATTTTTGATGATGTGCAAGTACAACCTGATTGTATGCGCAGTTTTGTTAGCACTACGACTATAGGTTGCAACAAAAGGTATGTGTGTCGGAGATTGTGTGGGTCTAGAGGTAGAGAATAGGGATTCCCTATCCTTGCTCAGAACCTTCTGCTTGCTGTGTTCAATTAAGCTCAATGGATAACCTCTTGTAATGAAATTGTTGGCCATAGCATCTAAAGCAGGGATGACATTGGTCTCCCTGCTGACAATGCGTCGGGCTCGCATCATCTGACAAGTCGGCAGGGAGTGGACAATGTGTTTAGGATGATAGCTATTGAACTCAAGAATGGAATTGCAGTCTGTGCTTTTAGTTTATAAATCAGGCGGGGCGATTGTGCTCATGGATCGTTCCAAATACATCTCAGAAGTACTGAGACAATTACATGACACCTCTACTTATCGTGCTCTCAGACAAGATCCACGCCCTTCTATAGAACATAAAATTAGACAAGTACTACAAGAGGCTTGCTCTTCGGGACTAATTGATGAACCACTGTACCAATATCTGACTGTATCACATCCTAAAGCTCAGCTTCCATATATTCTCCCAAAAATCCACAAGACTTTGGTGGACCCTCCCGTTAGGCCCATTGTCTCCGGGAGGGATTCGGTCACCAGTCATATTTCCATCTTTCTGGACCAAGTCCTTCAGGGCTATGCAATAGCGACAAAATTGTATATCCATGATACTTAACATTTTTTGATACAGTTACAACAGGTGTCCCTTAATGAAGAGGTTATTCTAAAGTATACATTTCTAGCTTGTACACATCAATACCACATGAACAGGGTATTCAAGCTATTCATAATGCCATTGTTGGGGATTTCTCTGCAGAAAAAACAACACTTCTGATCACACCGTTGACCATTGTACTTGAGAACAATAATTTCTCCTTTGATGATGAATTGTATGCCCAAATAGCGGTCACCACCATGGGCACGAATGTGGCACCCATGTATGCAAACATCTTCGTGGGCGCCATGGAGGAGGAGTCTGTCTATGTATCGATCTAGTGTTGAAGTGGTGGCGGTACATAGATGACGTGTTCCTTATTTGGAGGGGGAATGAGTCAGAATTACATGCCTTTCATTCTTTCCTCAATTCCATCAATCCGTGCATCCAATTCACACTAAACTGGTCACACCATTCAGTTCATTTTTTGGACACAAAAATTTCTGTCGTTGATAATCAATTACACACTGATTTATAAACTAAAAGTACAGACTGCAATTCCATTCTTGAGTTCAATAGCTATCATCCTAAACACATTGGCCCTCATTTACTAAGAAAATCGGGTTGTAAGTCTATCTTGCTTTCTTACCCGACTGCTTTTTTCCCCTGATATTTATTATTATGTCGCATCCTGTTTGTCGCACGTGGGTTTTGTTGGTTTTGGTTTCCAACTCCTCTGAGCTCTCGGGAAAAAATCCACAACAATACAACAAATTTGGGTTGGAAACCTTAATAAATACGTGGGAAAGCTCAGAAATGTCGGGTTACGCCCCTTTTTCGGGTTTGGGAGAATCGACATCGGGTCCGTCGGGAAAAAATGTTGCATCGTGTCGCAGACTGGCGCACGATGTCTGCGACATGGCGCAGACAAATATGCGACAAAAAAACCCGACAAAAGAGGTCGGGTTTAGAATAGTAAATGAGGGCCATTGTCCACTCCCTGCCGACTTGTCAGATGATGCGAGCCCGACGCATTGTCAGCAGGGAGACCAATGTCGTCCCTGCTTTAGATGCTAACGTTGGCAAACAATTTCATTACAAGAGGTTATCCATTGAGCTTAGTTGAACACAGCAAGCAGAAGGTTCTGAGCAAGGATAGGGAATCCCTATTCTCTACCTCTAGACCCACACAATCTCTGACACACATACCTTTTGTTACAACTTATAGTTGTAGTGCTAACAAAATCGCACATACAATCAGGAAGTACTGGCATATCATCAAAAATAGCTATCCTGATACTGAGGAGTTACAGTCACAACCAATGATGTCCTACCGTAGGCCTCCATGCCTACCGAGCAAAGATGTCTCTTCTGGTCCTAGAACACGTCAATCTTTTCTTTCTGTACAAAGCAAGGGATCCTACCCATGTAGGAATTGTGTAAACTGTCCATATATGCTGAAAGGACCTGTATTCAAACATCCAGGTACAGGCTATGAGTATAACATCAAATCATACCCTGCTCAAAAAAAATAAAGGGAACACTTAAACAACACAATGTAACTCCAAGTCAATGACACTTCTGTGAAATTACACTGTCCAATAAAGGAGTGGTTCTGCAGGTGGGAACCACAGACTACTTCTCAGTTCCTATGCTTCCTGGCTGATGTTTTGGTCACTTTTGAATGCTGGCAGTGCTTTTACTCTAGTGGTAGCATGAGAAGGAGTCTTCAACCCACACAAGTGGCTCAGGTAGTGCAGCTCATCCAGGATGGCACATCAATGCGAGCTGTGGCAAGAAGGTTTGCTGTGTCTGTCAGCGTAGTGTCCAGAGCATGGAGGCACTACCACGAGACAGGCCAGTGCATCAGGAGACGTGGAGGAGGCCGTAGGAGGGCAACAACCCAGCAGCTGGATCGCTACCTCCACCTTTGTGCAAGGAGGAGAAGGAGGAGCACTGCCAGAGCCCTGCAAAATGACCTCCAGCAGGCCACAAATGTGCATGTGTCCACTCAAACGGTCAGAAACAGACTCCATGAGGGTGGTATGAGGGCCCGACGTCCACAGGTGGGGGTTGTGCTTACAGCCCAACACCGTGCAAGACGTTTGGCATTTGCCAGAGAACACCAAGATTGGCAAATTCGCCACTGGTGCCCCGTGCTCTTCACAGATGAAAGAAGATTCACACTGAGCAGTAATGGTAATGTTGTGGGGTGGCATTTCTTTGGGGGTCCGCACAGCTCTCCATGTGCTTGCCAGAGGTAGCCTGACTGCCATAAGGTACCGAGATGAGATCCTCAGGCCCCTTGTGAGACCATATGCTGGTGCGGTTGGCCCTGGGTTCCTCCTAATGCAAGACAATGCTAGACCTCATGTGGCTGGAGTGTGTCCGCAGTTCCTACAAGAGGAAGGTATTGATGTTATGGACTAACCGCCCGTTCCCCAGACCTGAATTCGATTGAGCACATCTGGGACATCATGTCTCGCTCCATCCATTAATGCCACATTGCACCACAGACTGTCCAGGAGTTGGCGGATACTTTAGTCCAGGTCTGGGAGGACATCCCCAAGGAGACCGTCTGCCACCTCATCAGGAGCATGCCCAGGAATTGTAGGGAGGTCATACGGACACGTGGAGGCCACACACACTACTGAGCCTCATTGTGACTTGTTTTAAGGACATTACATAAAGTTGGATAAGCCTGTAGTGGGGTTTTCCACTGTGATTTTGAGTGTGACTCCATATCCAGACCTCCATGGGTTGATAAATTTGATTTCCAATGATAATTTTTATGTGACTTTGTTGTCAGCGAATTCAACTATGTAAAGACGAAAGTGTTTCATACGATTAGTTCATTCATTCAGATCTTAGTGTTTTTTTGAGCAGTGTTCCTTTCTTGCACTATGGACCATGTTATCTGTGTGTTGAGTTGCCCGTGTAACCTGATCTACGTAGGTGAAACTACTCTAATGTTTAAACATCTAACTCATATCTATCTATCTATCTCATATCTATCTCATATCTATCTATCTCATATCTGTCACGCGCTGCGCTCCGGCTGTGAACGCAGTGTCCCGGGGTCCCCTTCTGTCGGCGGGGCTGGGATTCGCATTGCGGGACACGCCCGCATGCGAATCCCAGCCCGTCACTTACCCCGCTCTGCTTCTGTAACTCAGCTCCGCTGTGCTCGTCCCCGTCTCCTAGGGCACGTGCGCGGCGGAGCCAGTGCGCCCATAATTAGTCTTTGCACCTGGCAACCCATTATAAGTTACTGCACCTCCCATTCCCCCTTGCCGGATCTTCAGTGCATTCCCATTTTCTGTTTTGCCTACCCGTGTTACCAGACTTCCTTGCTACGTCTTTTGACTACGAACCTTTGCCGCCTGCCTTGACCTTTTGCTACATTGACTATGCCTCTGTCTCATCCTCCTGTACCTCGTACCTTGTATCGGGGGTAGCGACCTGGGTCCCCCCTGCTGCAGTAAATCCATCCTGCCTTGCGGTGGGCTCTGGTGAAGACCAGCGGCACCATAGACTCCGCTCCTCGATTCGGTCCGAGTCATCAGCCACACAGGTAGATGATCCACTACCTGCTCCGTGACATCCGCATCCAGGTACGTGACAATATCTATCTCATATCTATCTATCTCTATCTATCTCATATCTATCTCATATCTATCTCTATCTATCTCATATCTATCTATCCATCTATCTCATATCTATCTACCTATCTCATATCTATCTATCTCATATCTATCTATCTATCTCATATCTATCTATCTATCTCATATCTATCTCATATCTATCTATCTCTATCTATCTCATATCTATCTATCCATCTATCTCATATCTATCTCATATCTATCTATCTATCTCTATCTATCTCATATCTATCTATCCATCTATCTCATATCTATCTACCTATCTCATATCTATCTATCTCATATCTATCTATCTATCTCTATCTATCTCATATCTATCTATCCATCTATCTCATATCTATCTATCTTTTTCATATCTATCTATCTCATATCTATCTATCGATCTATCTCATATCTATCTATCTCATATCTGTCTATCTATCTCTATCTATCTCATATCTACCTATCTCATATCTATCTATCTTTTTCATATCTATCTATATTATATCTATCTATCTATCTCATATCTATCTATCTATCTCATATCTATCTATCTCTATCTATCTCTATCTATCTCATATCTCTCTATCTCATATCTATCTCATATCTATCTATCTTTCTCATATCTATCTATCTCATATCTATCTATCTATCTTATATCTATCTATCTATCTCATATCTATCTATCCATCTATCTCATATCTATCTATCTCATATCTATCTATCTCATATCTATCTATCTATCTATCCATCTATCTCATATCTATCTATCTATCTATCTCATATCTATCTATCTTATATCTATCTATCTTTCTCATATCTATCTATTTTATAACTATCTATCTATCTATCTCATATCTATCTCATATCTACTTATTTATTTATTTATTTATCTCACATCTATCTATCTATCTATCTCATATCTATCTATTTATCTAACTTATAATATATATATCCATTTGTCTTACATAAGAATGTTATGTTCTTGAAACTTCTTGGCCCCAGAGATAACTAGGTGACGGTGCCCCATACTAATAGTATCACATGCAGCTTTATACAAGGACCTCATTGTAGGAGCTGTATAACCAGGGATTGTTAGATAGTTGTGTGGACTATAATGTTGTTATGGAACATGAACTATTGTAAAATGCCATTTTTTCTCTACAAACAGTGTTTTTCTCTCATGAGACTAATGACCCTCTGAGATTGTTATCCATACCTAAAGTTTCTGGATCCTCAATTCATATCAAATTGATAGAACTAGTAACTTCTTCCCTCTTGACATAGTACAGGGATAATATACAGTGATGTCACAGTACAGGGATAATATACAGTGATGTCACAGTACAGGGATAATACACACAGCGATGTCACAGTACAGGGATAATATACAGTGATGTCACAATACAGGGATAATATACAGTGATGTCACAGTACAGGGATAATATACACAGTGATGTCACAGTACAGGGATAATATACACAGTGATGTCACAGTACAGGGATAATACACAGTGATGTCACAGTACTGGGATAATATACAGTGATGTCACAGTACAGGGATAATATACACAGTGATGTCACAGTACAGGGATAATACACACAGTGATGTCACAGTACAGGGATAATATACAGTGATGTCACAGTACAGGGATAATATACAGTGATTTCACAGTACAGAGATAATATACACAGTGATGTCACAGTACAGGGATAATATACAGTGATGTCACAGTACAGGGATAATACACACAGTGATGTCACAGTACAGGGATAATACACAGTGATGTCACAGTACAGGGATAATATACACAGTGATGTCACAGTACAGGGATAATATACACAGTGATGTCACAGTACAGGGATAATACACAGTGATGTCACAGTACAGGGATAATATACAGTGATGTCACAGTACAGGGATAATACACACAGTGATGTCACAGTACAGAGATAATACACACAGTGATGTCACAGTACAGGGATAATATACAGTGATGTCACAGTACAGGGATAATATACAGTGATGTCACAGTACAGAGATAATATACACAGTGATGTCACAGTACAGGGATAATATACAGTGATGTCACAGTACAGGGATAATATACAGTGATGTCACAGTACAGGGATAATACACACAGTGATGTCACAGTACAGGGATAATACACAGTGATGTCACAGTACAGGGATAATACACAGTGATGTCACAGTACAGAGATAATACACACAGTGATGTCACAGTACAGGGATAATACACAGTGCTGTCACAGTACAGGGATAATACACAGTGATGTCACAGTACAGGGATAATACACACAGTGATGTCACAGTACAGAGATAACACACACAGTGATGTCACAGTATAGGGATAATACACACAGTGATGTCACAGTACAGGGATAATACACACAGTGATGTCACAGTACAGGGATAATACACACAGTGATTTCACAGTACAGGGATAATATACACAGTGATGTCTCAGTACAGGGATAATACACACAGTGATGTCACAGTACAGAGATAATACACACAGTGATGTCACAGTACAGGGATAATACACACAGTGATGTCACAGTACAGAGATAATACACACAGTGATGTCACAGTACAGGAATAATACACACAGTGATGTCTCAGTACAGGGATAATACACACAGTGATGTCACAGTACAGGGATAATACACAGTGATGTCACAGTACAGGGATAATACACACAGTGATGTCACAGTACAGGGTTAATACACAGTGATGTCACAGTACAGGGATAATACACACAGTGATGTCACAGTACAGGGATAATACACACAGTGATGTCACAGTACAGAGATAATACACACAGTGATTTCACAGTACAGGGATAATACACACAGTGATGTCACAGTACAGGGATAATATACAGTGATGTCACAGTACAGGGATAATACACACAGTGATGTCACAGTACAGGGATGATACACAGTGATGTCACAGTACAGGGATAATATACAGTGATGTCACAGTACAGGGATAATACACAGAGTGATGTCACAGTACAGGGATAATATACAGTGATGTCACAGTATAGGGATAATATACACAGTGATGTCACAGTACAGAGATAATACACAGTGATGTCACAGTACAGGGATAATATACAGTGATGTCACAGTACAGGGATAATACACACAGTGATGTCACAGTACAGGGATAATACACAGTGATGTCACAGTACAGGGATAATACACAGTGATGTCACAGTACAGGGATAATACACACAGTGATGTCACAGTACAGGGATAATACACACAGTGATGTCACAATACAGGGATAATACACACAGTGATGTCACAGTACAGGGATAATACATACAGTGATGTCACAATACAGGGATAATACACACAGTGATGTCACAGTACAGGGATAATACATACAGTGATGTCACAATACAGGGATAATACACACAGTGATGTCACAGTACAGGGATAATACATACAGTGATGTCACAATACAGGGATAATACACACAGTGATGTCAAAGTACAGGGATAATACACACAGTGATGTCACAGTACAGGGATAATACACAGTGATGTCACAGTACAGGGATAATACATACAGTGATGTCACAATACAGGGATAATACACACAGTGATGTCACAGTACAGGGATAATACATACAGTGATGTCACAATACAGGGATAATACACAGTGATGTCACAGTACAGGGATAATACATACAGTGATGTCACTATACAGGGATAATACACACAGTGATGTCAAAGTACAGGGATAATACACACAGTGATGTCACAGTGTCACTGATTCCTGGTTGAACAGTTGCTCAGTACTACAATTTCCAAAATGGCTTTCTTTCCCTCACCCGCTACATTCATTCCTTGTCTACTCCTCTGCCTGTGGCCTTGTTACCACTTTGTCCATGTCACGAACTGTCCAGAGTAGGAGCAAATGCCCATGGCAAACCTCTCCTGCTCTGGACACTTCCTGACATGGACAGGGGTGTCAGCAGAGAGCACTGTGGTCAGACAGAAAAGAACTACACAACTTCCTCCGGAGAATACAGCAGCTGACACTGGAAGTATTAAGATATATAGAAGTTGTCAGGCCCAAGGCCTGATTATTAAAATCCTATATGTTTATTATAATTATAACTGTGTGATGTATTATCCAAGCCAGGGTTGAGAGGTCATTCAGACTGTGGGTTTGTATATTTCATTTTATTGGGGGTCTGGCTGTTTGTTTACATCTCCTTTAAAGTCAATGGCTTTTTTGAAGTCATGCACTCTGGTCCCATCATATAATCAAACAGATAAGGGGCCAGGAAGAGAGAAGACCCCCTGGTGGGATCAGAGGGGAGGGGGGAATGGAGTCTCCCTTCCAAAAAGGCAGATATAATATTTAACAATGCTAGACTCAGGTGTTCAATGCTGTGCAACAAGCTGACAAGACCATCCTAAGAACAGCTCTCTCATGGACTGATACCATCATGCTGTAAGAACTTCATCTTTTGTTTTCTGAACTTGTCTTGCTAAACTCTTTTATATATTGTGATACCTGTATGTCATTTGTTCCTGTATTTTTATATATTTAGCACTGTGATACCTTTTATCAGATTACATTTTTAATTAATCAGCTCTGGTCTTTGATCTCTAAATATATGAGCTCATCTTTCTGAAGGCAGCTCTGGTGGAAACACGTTTATCTAAGGGTTAATTTGGTGACTTGATGGGACTAGTAGTGTATACCCAGAGGTCTGGTGGCCTTAACCCTTGCACCATCACACTATCTCTAATGTCTTGGCTGGACCGATAGGGTGTGATCAGAAGTGATTTACAAATCTGTATAACTTTCTGGCACCAGCTGATAACAAAAATAAATAAAAATGCTCCAAGGGTACCCTTTAGGGTAGTGTTTCTCAACCAGTATTCCTCCAGCCGTTGGGTTTCAGGGCATGCTGGGAGTTGAAGTTTTGCCACAGCTGGAGGCACCCTGGTTGGGAAACACTGGGAAAAACATAGAACTTATTTCTACCAAAAACAGCACCATCCCTGTCCTCTGGCTGTGTGTGGTATTACAACTTGGCTCCATTCAATTCTAAACGGAACGGAGCCATAATATCACACTGTAATACCACACACAACCTGAGACAGGTGTGGCACTGTTTTCTGAAGAAATCAGCTGTTTTTCTAATCCTAGATAACCCCTGAATAGAGTGAGTCTTTGGAGCAGTGGTCTTCAGACTATGGTCCTTCAGCAGTTGCAAAACTACAACTCCCAGCATGCCTGGACAGCCAACGGCCAGTTTTGCCACAGCGGGAGGCACATTGGTTGGTAAAAACTACCTTAAAGGGGTTATCCGGGAAAAAACTTTTTTTTTTTTCTATATCAACTGGCTCCAGAAAGTTAAACAGATTTGTAAATTACTTCTATTAAAAAATCTTAATCCTTCCAATAATTATCAGCTGATGAAGTTGAGTTGTTCTTTTCTGTCTGGCAACAGTGCTCTCTGCTGACATCTCTGCTTGTCTCAGGAACTGCACAGAGTAGAAAAGGTTTGCTATGGGGATTTGCTTCCATCCTGGACAGTTCCTGAGACACGTGTCATCAGAGAGCACTTAGACAGAAAAGTACAACTCAACCTTAGCAGCTCATCAGTGCTGAAAGGATTAAGATTTTTTTTAATAGAAGTAATTTACAAATCTGTTTAACTTTCTGGAGCCAGTTGATATATAGGAGGACGGGAAAGGAGGTTGAGATATGAGGACGGGAAAGGAGGACGGGATTGGAGGACGGGAAAGGAGGACGGGAAAGGAGGATGGGAAAGGAGGACGGGATAGGAGGACGGGATAGGAGGACGGGATAGGAGGACGGGAAAGGAGGACGGGAAAGGAGGACAGGAAAGGAGGTCGAGATAGGAGGACAGGATAGGAGGACGGGATAGGAGGTCGGGATATGACAACAATATATGAGGACGGGATATGAAGTCAAAACCTTCCTCCTTTGTTTATTTTCCTCCCCAACAAGGATTAGGAAGGAAAAACCGGGCAACGCCGGGTACTCAGCTAGTATATATATATATATATATATATATATATATATATATATAGTCTTATCCTGGAATACCCCTTTAAAGGGTTATCCAGCAATAGAAAAACAGCACTCCCCCTGTTCTCTGGTCGGGTGTGGTATTAAAACCTGGCTCCATTCACTTCAAAAGAACAGAGCTGCAGTACCACACACAACCTGAGGACAGGTGTGGTGCTATATTTGAAAGAAAATAATCTCTGTTTTTCTAATCCTGAATAACCCAAGTCTGCACACCACAGATCCTTTTTACAGTACTAGCTGAGTACCCGGCGTTGCCCGGTTTTTCCTTCCTAATCCTTGTTGGGGAGGAAAATAAACAAAGGAGGAAGCTTTTGACTTCATATCCCATCCTCATATATTGTTGTCATATCCCGACCTCCTATCCCATCCTCCTATCTCAACCTCCTTTCCCGTCCTCCTATCCCGTCCTCCTATCCCATCCTCCTATCCCCTCCATCTACCCCGTCCTCCTATCCCGTCCTCCTATCCCGTCCTCCTATCCCGTCCTCCTTTCCCGTCTTCCTTTCCCATCCTCATATTGAAATATCTCCAGCCATACGGAAGTTATGTGGGAACATACATTTCCCATTGATTTTCATGGGACTTTAAACAAAAACCCCGACCCTCACAAATGGGGGTAGTTAAGGGTTAAATTAACTATCCTTTATTTTAAGTGGACATATAAGTAACATGTGACCAAGTATTATGGAAATATCTCCAGCCGTTTGGAAGTTATGCAGTAACATATATTTCCCATAGACTTGTATGGGACTTTAAACATAAACCCCGACCCTCGCAAATGGGGGTGAGTAAGGGTTAAATCATGTGGCCAAGTTTCATGTTAATATCTTTAGCCTTTGGACGTGATGCTGGAACATACACACATACATACATACATACATACATACATACATACACATACATACATATACACACATACATACATATATACACACACATACATACACACACATACACATACATACATACATACATATATACATACACACACACACACGTTGAGTTTTATATATATAGATAAAGACTATGGGAGAGATTTATCAAAATCTGTCAAAAGCAAAGTTGCCCAGTTGCCCATAGCAACCAATCAGATCACTTCTTTCATTTTTCAGAATCCTTTTGAAAAATGAAAAAAGCGATCTGATTGGTTGCTATGGGCAACTCAGCAACTTTTCCTCTGGACAGGTATTGATAAATCTCTCCTAATGACATTTCATTAAAAAAAACTAAATGCATTGGGATGAACTGTCAGTGTCCATTTATTTTTATAGGAGTGAAGGTCCAGAGGTCCTATGTGCCCTGAACTCTCGGCCTTTTTTTATTTTTATTCAGGCGAGATACATAATGGCAGCGCAATCGATTGAAATACGTTTTTATTTTCAAAAATAAGCATTAACCTTTCGGAGGCCATTGTGTATGGAGGAGTAAATAGCTTGGAGCATGTCAGCCGAGGAGCACACCAGTGTAATAAAGGAGGTCGTAGGGGCCGATGGAGTCTTTGACGTCTCTGACCTCTCGCAAGTTGCTTAAGTTACAAACTTTTGCTAAAATAATATTCACTCCAAAATGATCCTGAAAGGCAACGGAGATCGGCTACGAGATATAAATGCGCAGGAAAAGTTATGTTTTGTGGTGACCCAGTATGGGAGGTGTTACCCAGTACCCTTGCTGCCCTGTTCGGCAGCCTCCCTTCAGTGTCCCCTGGGCCCCTTTTGCTTGTTTCCCCCCTGTATATATGTTTTGCTATGTATTATAATATATAATGTGTTGTTGCTTTAAGAAATGTACCATGTGATTGTTACCCAGGAGGTATCGGTGACCAGGTGATCCCCATATAAGCCCTGGGTGGAGCTTCTCTCTCTTGTTACTGAGGTCCAGTCCAGTCCAAGTCCAGTCCTACTACAAGTCCCAGCAAGCCCTTAAGGTCTCTGAGTCACTGGTCACCTCCGAGGGCCCTGGCTGAACTGTATAGAGTTTACCATCTGTCTACCCTCAGTAAAGCTACCGTTATCCGTAACTTGGCATCGGAGTCATTATTGCCCCCCCTTCGTAGCCCAGGATCTTACGGTATACCTTCGGGTGGTACCAAGGATAAACCACGCCCTGACGTCTGGAATACAAGAGGTAATTCCATCTGCCCCTAGAGTAACAACATCTGCCCTCATCACACCCCGTTACCACTGTTTTTTTTATTTTTTTCCGTTTTTGCCTTGTACCCAAATAGCGGTATACCTTCGGATGGTATTAAGGATAAACCACACCCTGGCGTCACGAATACAAGGGGTTAATTCCATCTGCCCCTAGAGTAACAACATCTGCCCTCATCACACCCTGTTACCACATTTTCTTTATTTATTTTGTTTTATTTTGTTTTATTTATTTTGTTTATATCGTTTTTGCCCCGTACCCAAATAGCCCAAAATGTACTTTTTTTATGCAAATTAGGTAAAAGTTTCCACTTCTAAATCTAATAAATAGACCATAGAGAAGCTAACTTCTTCCAAAAACAGCTCCACACTTGTCCTCAGGTTGTGTTTGGTATTACATTCTGGCTCCATTCACTTCAATGCAACAGAGCTGTAATACCGCACCCAACCTCAGGACACAAAAGGATGCACTATTAAGTCCCTACGCTAAATGCTACAGTATGTGATAGTCCTGTGAGTATTATCCCTAAATCACCCTAAATCTTTTTTTTTTCCAAAAATCTTAATCCTTCCAGTACTTATTAGCTTCTGAATACTACAGAGGAAATTCTTTTCTTTTTAGAACACAGAGCTCTCTGCTGAATCACGAGCACAGTGCTCTCTGCTGACATCTCTGTCCATTTTAAGAACTGTCCAGAGTAGGAGAAATACCCCATAGAAAACATATGCTGCTCTGGACAGTTCCTAAAATGGACAGAGATGTCAGCAGAGAGCACTGTGGTCATGATGTCAGCAGAGAGCTCTGTGTTTCCAAAAAAGAAAAGAATTTCCTCTGTAGAATTCAGCAGCTAATAAGTACTGGAAGGAGTAAGATTTTTTAATAGAAGTCATTTACAAATCTGTTTAACTTTCTGGCACCAGTTGATAAAAAAAATTAAAAAAAAAAGGTTTTCCACCGGAGTACCCCTTTAACGACGCAGGACGTATATTTACGTCCTGCGCCGGCTCCCGCGATATGAAGCGGGATCGCGCCGCGATCCCGCATCATATCGCGTCGGTCCCGGCGCTAATCAACGGCCGGGACCCGCGGCTAATGACTGCTCCGAATGACTGCTCCGTGCCTGAGATCCAGGCAGGAGCAGTCAAGCGCCGATAACGCTGATCACAGGCGTGTTAATACATGCCTGTGATCAGGATGAGAGATCAGTGTGTGCAGTGTTATAGGTCCCTATGGGACCTATAACACTGCAAAAAAAAGGTAAAAAAAAAGTGTTAATAAAGGTCATTTAACCCCTTCCCTAATAAAAGTTTGAATCACCCCCCTTTTCCCATAAAAAAAATAAAACAGTGTAAAAAAATAAATAAATAAACATATGTGGTATCGCCGCGTGTGTAAATGTCCGAACTATAAAAATATATCATTAATTAAGCCGTACGGTTAATGGCGTACGCGCAAAAAAATTCCAAAGTCCAAAAAAGCGTATTTTGGTAACTTTTTATAATATTAAAAAATGAATAAAAAGTTATCAAAAAGTCCGATCAAAACAAAAATCAAACCCATAAAAACTTCAGATCACGGCGCAAAAAATGAGTCCTCATACCGCCCTGTACGTGGAAAAATAAAAAAGTTATAGGGGTCAGAAGATGACATTTTTAAACGTATAAATTTTCCTGCATGTAGTTATGATTTTTTCCAGAAGTGCGACAAAATCAAACCTATATAAGTAGGGTATCATTTTAACCGTATGGACCTACAGAATAATGATAAGGCGTAATTTTTACCGAAATATGCACTGCGTAGAAACGGAAGCCCCCAAAAGTTACAAAATGGCGTTTTTTTTTTCGATTTTGTCGCACAATGATTTTTTTTTCCGTTTCGCCGTGCATTTTTGGGTAAAATGACTAATGTCACTGCAAAGTAGAATTGGCGACGCAAAAAATAAGCCATAATATGGATTTTTAGGTGGAAAATTGAAAGGGTTATGATTTTTAAAAGGTAAGGAGGAAAAAACGAAAGTGCAAAAACGGAAAAACCCTGAGTCCTTAAAGGGTTAAATGTTATTTTATATGCTATAAACTCTTTGTTATTTTTTCATGCTTTTTTATTTAAAATAAATTATTTTTTTTCATGTTATTTACTAGATCCTAGTGCTTAGTCCCCCTCTCTCATTGTACGTGTTTTTATATTTTCTTACAGCAAATGTTTGCGAGTGATCTTTACATTCCATCAACCCATCAGAACCAAAGGAAAGTATAATGCTCTTACTGTATGACTACGTTACTCTGCTTCGGTCTTTCTATCTCTACAAATGTCAAGGCTGGAAAGAATCATTTGTGATCAGTAAACTAGTCACATGTCTATAGATTTGAATCAACACAGAGAAATAGAAGAACAAAATGTCATATGTAACACTAAGCGCGGAGTCTATTAAAAGGACATTAAGCATTAAAATTAATAATAAAAGTAAACAGGATACAGTTGCCAATAGTTGGCTGCATCAGGCTGCGCCGTTCCAAAAAACCAACAGTTCTAGACAGGATTTAGTCATAAACAATAGAGTTTATTGTTCTTTGTCTCCTATTAGGCTGGGTTTACACCACGTTTTGTTAAATACGGTTCCCGTATACGGCTGGGAGGAGGGGGCGGGGCGATTAAGCCCCGCCCCCTCCTCCCAGCCGTATACGGGAACCGTATTTAACAAAACGTGGTGTGAACCCAGCCTTACAGATAAGGCTAGGTTCAAACGGCCATTCTCTCCCATCCCGCTATTCTGCCATCATTGCTGCTAAACGGAGCATACTAAGGCTGGGTCCACACTACGTTTTGTCCCATACGGGAGCGCATACGGCAGGAGGGAGCTAAAACCTCGCGCTCCCGTATGTGACCGTATGCGCTCCCGTATGCCATTCACTTCAATGAGCCGACCGGAGTGAAACGTTCGGTCCGGTCGGCTCATTTTTGCGCCGTATGCGCTTTTACAACCGGACCTAAAACCGTGGTTGACCACAGTTTTAGGTCCGGTTGTAAAAGCGCATACGGCGCAAAAATGAGCCGACCGGACCGAACGTTTCACTCCGGTCGGCTAATTGAAGTGAATGGCATACGGGAGCGCATACGGTCACATACGGGAGCGCGAGGTTTTAGCTCCCTCCTGCCGTATGCGCTCCCGTATGGGACAAAACGTAGTGTGGACCCAGCCTAACAAACGGATGCAAACTGATGCAAAGGGATCAGTTTTTAATCCGTTTGTATCTTTTATTGGTTGCTCGCACCTCTTCTGAGCATGCTTAGAAGTAATAACGGATCATGGCGCCCCTTTTGGTGGGTTGCGCCAAAGTATGCGACTTTTTTTTTAAAAAAAGTCGCATTTTCATAAATCCCCGACCACTGCAAAAAAATCAACCAAAAACATGTCTACCACCGCAACAAACCAAAATACAGGTAAATGAATAGTCGCAAAAAACACACCGCTCCAAAATATTGAAACAAATTCACCCAAGAAAACCAGGGTAAAATGCTTCATAAATACTAGTGATGAGCGGCAGGGGCAATGTTCGAATTCGTGATATTTTGTGAATATTTGTCCTATGTTCGCGAAATTCACATATTCGCTAAGTAGTTTTTTTTTTTTTTTCATGCGAAAATTTATAATGAAATTCGCATAGTGCACATGTACAATATCTTACACCTAAAAGAAGGGAGGGATCAGTGTCCAGTCTGGAAGTGCCAATATTCGCATACATTTGCATAAAAATAGCATTAAAAAACGATATTCGAAATATTCGTGAAATCATGAAGTGCCGATATTCGCGGTAATAATTCGCATTTCGAATATTTGCGCTCAACACTAATAAATACCCCCCTATGTGTTTCTTTCAACCAGACACTTCATATATTTAAAGGGGTACTCCGGTGGAATATATATATATTTTTTTTTAAATGAACTGGTGCCAGAAAGTTAAACAGAATTGTAAATCACTTCTATTAAAAAATCTTAATCCTTTTAGTACTTTTTAGCAGCTGTATGCTACAGAGAAAATCCTTAACTTTTAGAATTTCTTTTTTGTATTGTCCACAGTGCTCTCTGCTGACACCTCTGTCCGTGTCAGGAACTGTCCAGAGCAGCACAAGTTTGCTGTTGGGGATTTTCTCTTGCTCTGGACAGTTCCTGACACGGACAGAGGTGTCAGCAGGGAGCACTGTGGACAAGACAAAAAAGAAATAAAAAAAAAAAAGATTTTCCTCTGTAGCAAACAGCTGCTAATAAGTACTGGAAGGATTAAGATTTTTTAATAGAAGTAATTTACAAATCTGTTTAACTTTCTGGCACCTGTTGATTTTAAAAAAAAATGTTTTCCACCGGAGTACCCCTTTAATGTCATCTTGTGCCCTCAGTAGCCTGAGCCCATATATTCCTTACATTGATCCTTACATCACAGATCCCTTATGCTTTCCAACATATGTTATCATTTTTTCACAGTTCAAGATCTCTGCTGGCTGTCATTGAATAGGAACCCTTACTGCTTACTTTTAGTGGATAAAAATGTTTTCCTGGCCATGAGATGATCACATAGTCAGGACTTGTTACAAGACAGTGCCCTGATATCTGTACAACAACCTGCACCCTATGGTAGCGTTTCCCAACCAGGCTGCCCCTAGCTGTTGCAAAACTACAACTCCCAGCATGCCTGGACAGCCAAAGGCTGTCCAGGCATGCTGGGAGTTGTAGTTTTGCAATAGCTGGAGGCAGCCTGGTTGGGAAACACTGGCCTATGGAACTGCTGCAGAGAGCAGAGTACCACCGACCAATCAGATTCCAGCTTTAATATTTTAGAGGTCTTCTTTATTAAATGAAAGCAGGACTGGTTGCTATGGGCAACTGCTCCATTGTTCCTCTGTAGAAGGTTTGATAATCCTCCCTTAATGTTATTGTTAGCTCTATATTATACTGGCTCCAGAAAGTTAAACAGATTTGTAAATTACTTCTGTTAAAAAAAAATCTTAATCCTTCCAGGACTTATAAGCTGCTATATACTCCAGAGGAAGTTGTATAGTTCTTTTCTGTCTGACCACAGTGCTCTCTGCTGCCACCTCTGTCCATGTCAGGTAAAGGGTATTTGGTATTACAACACAGTCCCACTCGACTTGATGGTCTTTTTAAAACCTTATAAAGTATGTCACTATGAAGGGCCCCTTTAATTGGACCGCCATCAATCTGATATTGATGGCCAATCCTAGGGAAAGACAATGATGTTTTTTCATAAAGACCTGACAAAGATCTGAGTTCACACATGGAAACACATTGTACAGATGTGTTTTTTATGTTTGCTTTTTATTACATTTTATTCCTTATGACCCTGCAAGGCTGTTCAATTTTAATCACTTTTGCAAGGAACTTTTTTTGTGTTTTTTTTATCTAGTTTTCCTAGCCCCAGGACTCTGTAGAATCTAAAGAGGAACATATACCATATTTATCGGCGTATAACATGCATTTTTTAGGCTAAAAGATTTAAAGCGGGCGCTTTAAATCAATGAACTGCAGCGGCTTTTGCAGGTCCAGAGACCTGCCGTCGCTGCCCGATTCTCTACCAATGCCTATCCTGGGGTCCAGAGACTGCCGGCGCCGCTGCCCCATTGCCTCCCCCATCCCCGGTTTTTCTGACCCCGCCGAAGCCCCCAGGAAAGGCAGGTGGAGAGAGGCCATCGCTGCCGGCTTCTCTCCCCCTGCCTTTCCTGGGGTCTAGAGCCCTGCTGCCACCGCTTCTCTCCCCCTGGCTATCGGCGCCGCTGCCCCATTGCCTCCCCATCCCCAATTTTATAATTACCTGTTGCCGGGGTCGGGTCCTCGCTGCTTCTGGCTCCGGTGTGGCGTCTCCTGCGTCGTTGCTATGCGCTGCGAGGCGGAATGATGAGTGACGTCTTCAACGCGACGTCACTCGTCACTCGCAGCACAGAGCAACGACACAGGAGACGCCACACCGGAGCCAGAAGCAGCGCGGAGCCGACCCCGGCAACAGGTAATTATAAAACCGGGGATGGGGGAGGCAATGGGGCAGCGGCGCCGATTGCCAGGGGGAGAGAAGCGGCAGCAGCAGGGCTCTAGACTCCAGGAAAGGCGACGGCCTCTCTCCCCCTGCCTTTCCTGGGGGCTTCTGCGGGGTCAAAAACAGTGTATCGGGGTATACACATGCACACACACGCACCCTAATTTTACCAAGGATATTTGGGTAAAAAACATTTTTTCTACCCAAATAACCTTGGTAAAATGAGGGTGCGTGTTATAGGCCGGTGCGTGGTACACCCCGATAAATACGGTACTTGATGCAGAAACTCTCAACCATTAGAAACCACTCCAGAATGCCTTTAAGGTGGTGTTATACTAAGTATTATTACAATAGGAGTATACCTGTTTGTGTTATGTAAACAGAAAGGATGGGTGTGGAGGGGGACGCAGCTGCAGAGTTTTACTTTAAATCTCACTAGCTGCTTAAAGGGTTACTGCGGTAAAAAAAACATTTATTTTTTATTTTTAATCAACCGGTGCAAGGAAGTTAAACAGATTTGTAAATTACTGAATTGACTCCCGGATGTAGCGGGTTACTTCTTTTAATGTTGTTTCCCAGAGTGTTACTTCATGAAGGGTCCGGTCTCTAGGAAGGAGTGTGGATTGCAGTGGGAGCGCGCCCTGGCCGGTGGCGCCTCTACCAACTTGCACGCGCGCTACGATCAGGTTAAGGTTCCGACTGAGTGTGTTGTGAGTGACGTCACTATGGTATCCTCAGCAGTCCACAAGGCTATGGACGTACGTTTCGGAAGTCTCGGCTTCCTTCGTCTGGATTTGTAAATTACTTCTATAAAAAAATCTTGAATTCCAGTTGTCCCCGCTTGCAATCACAGTGGTTGCAAGCGGGGAACGGCAGGGAGTCACTACTGTATGAATGGTAGAAGTAGCTGCTCTAATTGGAGCAAATTAAGGTTAATTGAATAATGAGACCAGAGCCAATTAAGGTCAAATAGGTAATAGAACATCAAAGGAATGTAGGTCAAGTGGTTTGACCTTAATTGGCTGTGATTTCATTATTCAATTAAGGTCTTTCCTTCCTATTTCCTGTTCTTCATTCAGCTGTCTGCTGTGTGAGCGGAAAACATAAATAATATATATACAGATATATGATTGATTAATCTATATCTACATATATATATATATATATATATATATATATATATATATATATATATATATATAATCAGCAAAATTGGAAAAGAGCTGCACTCCCAAAGAGGAAAATTCCAGTAGTGGGTGTATTGTATTTATTCCATAGATACAATGACTACATTTCTGTGGTCTCTCACTACCATTGTCAAGTCAAACTGCAAGTGATCCAATGGGGTTTAAATACACATAATCATGTGACTCACTCATTTACATACATAATATCAAAACAGAAGTGTAATTGGAATATATAGTACATAATCGTGCCAGTTAAAATATACATAGGGGACAATATATACATGTCCGTAAGGTGCAAAGTGCATACATAGTGTTATATACTCATATAGCATATAGTGCGTGTTAAAAACAAAGAAATATAATAAGCGGGACGTAACCACACATACAAGTATAGCTGTAGAAGTATCCAACAGTATACTATAATCGGTAGAGTGGGCGGTGGCAAACAGGACTTACACCAGTCGGAACAAACAGAAGCCGCATGGAGTGTCGAGACCATTCGCGCCAGAGCGGCGCTTCCGTGTCAGTAATGCTAAGCCAATGAGTGCATAGAAACAACGTCTACGTCAGAGATCAAATGGCGAGTCTCCCCGAGCCTGCGCATCAGGGGAGAAGCGCAACACGGCCATAATGGAATCAGGCATAATGTATGAGTATTACTAGAGTAATCGGCGATCCTGGTGGTACTGATTAAAACGAGCCCTACCTTGGTCTGATCCACGCCGCCGTTCGCCCGCAATTGTAGTTTTAATCTCTGTGTATATCCTGCTGTAACTGGCAAAGGCGGGGCTTCTGCGGGCTAACTGACGTCAGCGCCGCTCATGAATATTCATCACTCCTGTTCTCCCTCTCTTCGCCGCTCCTAACCAGAGGGAGAGATGAATATTCATGAGCGGCGCTGACGTCAGTGTCCGTTAGCCCGTAGAAGCCCCGCCTTTGCCAGTTACAGCAGGATATACACAGAGATTAAAACTACAAGTGCGGGCGAACGGCGGCGCGGATCAGACCAAGGTAGGGCTCGTTTTAATCAGCGTCTCCCGCACTATCCACCAATACCTGTGGATAGTGCGGGAGAAAATATGTGACAGTTTTCCTTTAAGAGCCTTTCCACGGTCCCCCTATACTTAATAGTCATCCACCTAGCCATGTGCTTTTGTTTTGGTCATGTGACCACTAATGGGTATACTCTAGTAATACTCATACATTATGCCCGTTTCCATCATTGCCGCGCGACGCTTCTCCCCTGATGCGCATGCTCGGGGAGACTCGCCACGTGTTCTCTGACGTTGTTTCTATGCTCTCATTGGCTTAGCATTACTGACACGGAAGTGCCGCTCTGGCGCAAATGGACTCCCCTCTCCATGCGGCTTCTGTTTAATCCGACTGGTGTAAGTCCTGTTTGCCACCGCCCACTCTACCGATTATAGTATACTATTGGATACTTCTACAGCTATACTTGTATGTGTGGTTACGCCCCGCTTATTATATTTCTTTGTTTTTAACACGCACTATATGCTATATGAGTATATAACACTATGTATGCACTTTGCACCTTCCGTATGTGTATATATTGTCCCCTATGTGTATTTTAACTGGCACGATTATGTACTATATATTCCAATTACACTTCTGTTTTGATATTATGTAAATGAGTGAGGCACATGATTATGTGTATTTAAACCCCATTGGATCACTTGCACTTTGACTTGACAATGGTAGTGAGAGACCACAGAAATGTAGTCATTGTATCTATGAAATAAAGCTACAACTTTTTACTGAATACGCTGGTGTGCTGCAGTCAACTTCCTTTTTATCTATCTATATATAAATATGTATATATATGCATAGAAAGAGCGAGAGATATATATAACAAATACATATAAATATATATATATATATATATATATATGAAAAAATATATATATATATATGCCTCCTGCATTACCCCACACAGTGACAGAGGGGTGTACATGGGAGACAGGGGTGTAGAGGGATGTACATGGGAGACAGAGGGGCATACAGGGGTGACAATGTTAGCACCATATTTCCCACCAGAGTGTCCTGGAACCCTGGTTGGAAATCTAGACCCCCCCTTGTGCCTTCTTGCAACAGCGCACCTGAGGCGATCGCCTCACTCACATCATCAGGGCTATAGCCCTGATTACAGAACATACAAGTGCAAAAAAACACAAACTTCAAAAAACACTAAAATCTGTGATAAAAGTGCTATAAAAGAAAGAGGTAGTATTATATGTAACAAGGTCATCAAGGGTAGATTTAAAAGGGGGGCAGTTTAAGTTGTAGAAATTTCTGCAACAGTCCATTCCATAAGCCTGAGTGAGGACATTGCGCTTCAGTACGCTTAAAACAGTATTTGTCTACAACCCAAGCCTCTGTGTACTTTTGGATGGCCTTTCACAGTATCTAGGCCCTTAAGACTTTAACAGTAACAAAATGGTTCACCAATTAGATGTACGTATGTGGTATGCACTCAGGGAAGGACAATGCGCTCCAGTACACTTAAAAAAGTATTTGTGTACAACCGCAGCAGTACACACCAGTGCTGCAGCACACAGTCGCTGTATACTACACCCAAAATTGCACTTTCTCCCTCAATCTCACTCCCTTCCCTATCTGTGCTTCCAGGCAGGATTTGGGCTTGAGGTGAATAGTTGCTGTTCTAAGCAAAACACTGTGCAACACACTTTTCTCTGTCCCTCTCTGTAATAGAACGCTGTAGACAGTGACTGGGAGGTGAATCGCCTTAGTGCATGCTGAGGTTCAGTCAAGTTAAGACCTGAGAGTTGTCTGGTGTTCCTGATGATGGAGACCAGGGATGAATCAAGCAGCTACTACAGTAACCCCTGCAGGTGAAAGTCAAAGCTTGGTAAGCACAAATACAGGGGAGAAGTCTAGTCAAGATAGTCAAGTGTCATTTACTAAAGTCAGTGTGGGTAATACAAGCCAGTTCTAGTCCACTACAAGTCCCAGCGAGCCAACAAGCCTCCTAAAGTTCACTGAGCATCTCCTTGGGCCTAAACTGAGCTGTAAAGACTTTACCATCTGTCTGCCTCAGTAAAGAGCTGTTGTTCCGTAACCTTGCATCGGAGCGATTATTTGCCCCATGCCTGGCCCAGGAACCAGCGGCCATACTTTGGGTGGTGTAGAGGATAACCATGCCCTGGCGTCATGAACACAGAGGGTTAATTCCATCTGCTCTAAGGGTTAATAACATCTGTCCTTCCAACACCCTTACCACAGATAGACAGATACTGCATAACAAGATGTATACCTGCACCGCTACACTGTTTAAATCCTTGCTACAATCAGCTCTTTGGATTTCTCGCACCTGGACATAAGAACCCCTTCGGCCAAAGCTTCAGTAGTGCTCACTATCGGAAACGTAACAGTAACTTCATTCAAATGTAGAAAGAGAGAAGAAGGAGCACAAACCAGGAATGTTGAATGCCGTGTTTACTTTATTGCTTCAATTCGGGGTAAACGGTAAGGGGAGAAGGGGAGGGTGGACGGCCACTTCGGAGGAACTACGGGCAACGGTCCGTATCATGCTGGTCCGCGCTTCATCAGGAGGGTGGAAGTGGCCGTCCACCCTCCAAATCTCCCTGGTAAGCCTGGTAAGCACAAGTCTCTAAAGTCAGCATGGGTTGCATCATTGAGTCCAAGTCCACTACAAGTCCCTGAGAGCCAAGAAGTCTCCAAAAGTCCACTGAGCATCTCCTGGGGCCTGAACTGAGTTGTAAAGACTTTAACATCTGTCTGCCTCAGTAAAGTGCCGCTGTTCCGTAACCTTGCATCGGAGTGATTATTTGCCCCACGCCTGGCCCAGGAACCAGCGGCCATACCTCGGGTGCTGTAGAGGATAACCACCCCCTGGCATCACGAACACTAAGGGTTAATACCATCTACTCTAAGGGTTAACAACATTTTTCCCTTCAAACAGGTAGAGCGATAGGTAGACATGAGATAGATATATAGATATGAGATTGATAGATAGATATGAGGGATAGATAGATAGATAATGAAATAGATATGAGATAGATATATAGATATGAGATTGATAGATAGATATGATATATATAGATAGATAGATAATGAAATAGATATGAGATAGACAGGGAGATAAATATGAGATAGATAGATAGATAGATATGAGATAGATAGATAGACAGAGATAGATAGATAAATAAATAATTTTGTAAAGTTTTGTGTAATTAAAGCAATACAAGCAAACTAATGTTTTTTATTCAGAAATAAATACATTTTGTTGGTGCAAATAAAATAATCTATTCCTCTACTACAGTAAAGAAAACATCATGGAAAAATCATTGGGATATACAAATCTTCTACCCATATATTTCCAGAATATTCTCTATATATTTTTGTACCATTTTTGATATAACAGGCTATTTAGTGTTTTTGACTCCATTGGTTTCCGCACCTTTTCAATCATTTGCGTGGACTTTTTTTTTGCTCCATTATATTTTCAGCATGATAATAAATCCCGATGCTCCGGGGTATAGTGCGGGGCTGGATATGCCGGCTGTTGCTCAATTCCTAATAATCCCTCATGTCTCCTCTGCAGCTGAGCATACCGCTGCTCTCTATGAAGTCTTGCTCTCCATCCGTGATGGGCTGAATGTTTGGCAGAGGGTAAGGGAATTCACACACTATTAATTTGACCTATAAAAACATGCCACAGGTCAGAAATGACAAATAATCATTGGGACCATCTGTGTTCACTCATCTGGTGCCAGCAGGAATGCACACGATGAATGAAAAAAATCACTTAATGAATTTATGACATAGACAACCAGCGCTGTACAGGTGTTCCATCATCAGGAACCAGGCACAAGGAGAACCTTCAAAGCTCTATGTGCTACTGACTGAGAGTGCACATTCTAGATTTTTTAGGTGTAGCTTTCCTTGTCTATTAGGCCTGTACTACGCTACAACTTTGGCTGTGAAATGTTTCCCAACAGCCAAAAACAAGAGATTTCACAGCCCATAGACTTTTATTAGTTGGTGCAATGTGGTCAACCCAATGCACCTGCACAGCACCACCGTATAAGTCAAACTTTAATAGAGGTCAGGAAAAGTTACGCACATTCCTTTAACCCCCCCCCCCCCATTATGAAAGAAATGTAAAAAAAAAACTATTACAGACCTACCAAAAATACATAAAGAACTAAACTGATACAGTTGAATACGGTGACAAACTCTTCACTATGGCCAAGACCAAAGAGCTGTCCAAGGATGTCAGGGACAAGATTGTAGACCACCCAGATATGAATTATTAAGATGTTCATTGGCAAACTTCAGACCGGACTGTGCATGAGCTTTCTTGAGCAGGGGGACATTGCGGGTGCGGCATGATTTCAGACCTTTTACCCATTGTTATCTTGGTGACCATGGTCCAGGGGCGGATCCAGAGTCTAGTCCCGGGAGGGGCACTATCAGAGTATCATGCGGTGGTCGACACGCCCCCTCCCATATACTTGCATTGAGTGGGCGTGGCATGACATCACAAGGGGCATGGCTGTGACGTCACAACCCCTGTAGCCTGCACCCAGAGTTCGGAACAAAATGTTCTGAACGCTGGAGTAGTGGAGTACCCCTTAAAGTACGCAGCATAGTTCCACCACACTAGGTAGGCCGCATAGTTCCCACACACTAGGTAGGCAGCATAGTTCCCCCCACACTATGTAGGCAGCATAGTTCCCCGACACTAGGTAGGTAGCATAGTTCCCCCCACACTAGGTAGGCAACATAGTTCCCCCACAATAGGTTGTCAGCATAGTTCTCCCACATTAGGTTATCAGCATAATTCCCCCCACATTAGGTTGTCCGCATAGTTCCCCCCACATTAGGTTGTCAGCATAGTTCCCCCCACATTAGGTTGTTAGCATAGTTTCCCCCACATTAGGTTGTCAGCATAGTCCCCCCCCCCACATTAGGTTGTCAGCATAGTTTCCCCCACATTAGGTTGTCAGCATAGTCCCCCCCCCCCCACATTAGGTTGTCAGCATAGTTCCCCCCACATTAGGTTGTCAGCATAGTTCCCCCCGCATTAGGTTGTCAGCATAGTTCCCCCAACATTAGGTTGTTAGCATAGTTCCCCCCACATTAGGTTGGCAGTATAGTTCCCCCCACATTAGGTGCAGTATAGTTCCCCCACATTAGGTTGGCAGCATAGTTCCCCCACATTAGGTGCAGTATATTTCCCCACATTAGGTTGGCAGCATAGTTCCCCCCACTTTAGGTTGGCAGTATAGTTCCCCCCACATTAGGTTTGGAGTATAGTTCCCTCCACAATAGGTTGGCAGTATAGTTCCCCCCACATTAGGCTGGCAGTATAGTTCCCCCACATTAGGTTGGCAGTATAATTCCCCCACATTAGGTTGTAGTTCCCCCACATTAGGTTGGCAGTATAGTCCCCCACATTAGGTTGGCAGTATAGTTCCCCCCACATTACGTTGGCAGTATAGTCCCCCCCCCCCCCACATTAGGCTGGCAGTATAGTTCCCCCCACATTAGGCTGGCAGTATAGTTCCCCCACATCAGGTTGGCAGTATAATTCCCCCACATTAGGTATTAGTTCCCCAGCATTAAGTTGTCAGCAAAGTTCCCGCACATTAGGTTGTTAGCATAGTTCTCCCACATTAGGTTGGCAGTATAGTTCCCCCACATTAGGTTGGCAGTATAGTTCCCCCACATTAGGTTGCGGTATAGTTCCTGCCACATTAGGTTTGGAGTATAGTTCCCCACACATTAGGTTGGCAGTATAGTTCCCCCCACATTAGGCTGGCAGTATAGTTCCCCCACATTAGGTTGGCAGTATAGTTCCCCCCACATTAGGTTGGCAGTATAGTCCCCCCCCCCCCCCACATTAGGCTGGCAGTATAGTTCCCCCACATTAGGTTGGCAGTATAATTCCCCCACATTAGGTTGTAGTTCCCCCACAATATTTCGGCAGTATAGTTTCCCCCACATTAGGCTGGCAGTATAGTTCCCCCACATTAGGCTGGCAGTATAGTTCCCCCACCATTACATTGGCAGTATAGTTCCCCCCCCCCCACATTAGGCTGGCAGTATAGTTCCCCCCACATTAGGCTGGCAGTATAGTTACCCCACATCAGGTAGGCAGTATAATTCCCCCACATTAGGTTGTAGTTCCCCCGCATTAAGTTGTCAGCATAGTTCCCGCACATTAGGTTGTCAGCATAGTTCCCCCACATTAGGTTGGCAGTATAGTTCCCCCACATTAGGTTGGCAGTATAGTTCCCCCAACATTAGGTTGGCAGTATAGTTCCCCCACATTAGGTTGGCAGTATAGTTCCCGCCACATTAGGTTTGGAGTATAGTTCCCCATACATTAGGTTGGCAGTATAGTTCCCCCCACATTAGGCTGGCAGTATTGTTCCCCCACATTAGGTTGGCAGTATAGTTCCCCCCACATTAGGTTGGCAGTATAGTCCCCCCCTCCCCTCCACATTAGGTTGGCAGTATAGTTCCCTCCACATTAGGTTGGCAGTATAATACCCCCACGTTAGGTTGTAGTTCCCACCACATTAGGCTGGCAGTATAGTTCCACCCACATTAGGTAGGCAGTATAGTTCCCCCCCACATTAGGTTGCAGTTCCCCCACATTAGGTAGGCAGTGGCCCCCACAGACATACAGCCTTCAGCCATATGCAGTATATGGCTTGAAGCTGTATGTCTATGTACTTCCCCACTTCAGGCACCAAAGATGACGTGCCGCTGGTAACTTACCATGCACGTCCTCCTCTTAGCTGCTTCGCTCCGCTCTTTTTCTATGGGCGCACGCACGGGACGTCAGTGACATCCCTGCGTGCGCTACCTCCCGGTGGCCCCTGCATTTTTAAAGGTAACACGGGGCCGCAGAAAGGTAACTGGGACTTCCTTGTGTCCCGAAAAGATGTTACGGGTCACAAGGACTTCCCCAATGTGACGGGGGAAATTAATCTGGGGGGGGGGGCAATTGCCCTATTGCCCCCCCCCCCCCCCCCCCGGATCCGCCACTGCTATGGTCCCAGCTGCCTTGAGATCTTTCACAAGATCCTCCCATGTAGTTCTAGGCTGATTCCTCACTGTTCTTCTGATCAATGAGATGAGGTGAGATCTTACATGGAGCCTCCGACCGAGGGAGATTGACAGATATTTTGTGTGTCTTTCATTTGTAAATAATCACACCAACTGTTGTAAAATTCTCCCCAAGCTACTTGGCGATGGTCATGTAGCCCAATCCAGCCTTGTGTAGTCTACAATCTTGTCTCTGACATCCTTGGACAGTTCTTAGGTCTTGTCCATGGTGGACAGTTTGGAACCTGATTGTTTGCTTTGGTGGACAGGTGTCTTTTATACAGGTAACAAGCTGAGATTAGGAGCACTCCCATTAAAGTAGATCTGTAGTAGAATTTTTTTTATAATCCCCTGTGCCCGGGCTGCAAAAAGTAACAAAACAAACTCACCTTCCGACGTTCCCCCGTTGCACCGATATCGGTGTCCCTATCCTCCGGTGCCGGTCTTCTTCCTGGCAAAGATGAGTCATACTGAGGTAAGCGTATTGTCTGCCTCGGCAGGTGAAAAGCTAAGCACACTGTCATGTAAGGAGCCCAAGCTTGTTACATCACCGGCTGAGGCGAGACATCGCTGAGCTCAATATGACTCATCGTCTTTAGGAAAAAGACTGGCACCGGAGGACCGGGACACCAATATCGGCGCAATGAGGGAACGTTGGAAGGTGAGTAAAAGTTTGTTTTGTTACCTTTTGCAGCCCGGGCAGAGGGGCATATAAAATATTTCCACTGCAGATCACCTTTAAGAGAGTGCTCCTAATCTCAGCTCCTTACCTGTATAAAAGACACCTGGGAGCCAGAAATCTTCCTGAATGATAGGGGGATCAAATACTTATTTAACTAAATAAAATGCACATCAATTCATAACTTATCTGAAATGTGTTTTTTTATTTTTATTATTTTGTTATTCTATCCCTCACTGTTCGAATAAATCGACCAATAAAATGAAAGACCGATCATTTCTCTGTCAGTGGGCAAACGTCCAAAATCAGCTGGGGATCCAATACTTTACTGTACTGTAGGGCTATAAGGTGACCACTATTACATTGTTTTTAGGAATTTAAATGATAGGTTATTTCATTTTTCAGAGTGACTCCATAATATGTACAGTATACTTGATCTGTGAAAACATAAGCTATTAGAAAAAATAAAATTAGCTTTTTGGGATATTTTTTCAAGTGTTTTATAGTGTTTTGTGTCATATCTGTGATTTGGTGTATTTACTGTGAAATAAAAAAAAAAAAAAGCTGGGTGACCATTCTCAAAATGTGCGATTCCATCATGGTTGACAGGAGTTATAAGGACCTTACAATTCCTTAAAACTGAAGACTATGGGGGAAGATTTATCAAAACCTGTCTAGAGGAAAAGTTACTTAGTTGCCCATAGCAACCAATCAGATCGCTTCTTTCATTTTTCAGAGGCCTTTTCAAAAATGAAAGAAGCGATCTGATTGGTTGCTATGGGCAACTGGTCAGCTTTTTCTCTGGACAGGTTTTGATGAATCTCCCCCTATGTGTATGTGCACATGGCAGAATTTCCGCAATTCCGCAAAAAAATTCCACTCAGCAAAGCTTTCTGAACATAATTGTGGAATTGGTAAGATTTGCCAAAATTTCAGCGGAATGTCTGAGTTCTCAGAACACAGAATTCTGCAGAAATTCAAGTCCCACAATGGGATTTAGCTGCGGAATTACGCAAAATATAAAACTGGTCTGCTACCGAATGCCTTCTGCGTCTGAATGGGATTCTAATCAATAGCCACTAAATTATGGCAGAATTTCTGGCTGAATTCTTCCACAGAATTCCACAAGGAAATTGTGTTGAGTGAACATATCCTATGGGTACAACCCCACAACTACTTATGGTGTTACTCAGTGTCTTCCAACCAGTGTGCCTCCAGCTGTTGCAAAACTACAATTTCCAGCATGCCCGGACAGCCTTTGGCTTCCTAAAAAAGTACTGGAAAGATTAAGATTTTTTAATAGAATAGAAGAAATAGAAGAAATTTACAAATCTGTTTAACTTTCTGGCACCAGTTGATTTAAAAAAAAAAGTTTTCCACAGGAGTACCCCTTTAAGTCCTGTCCACAAGAATGCACCTGAATCACTGGCGAAGGCCTTCAGAACCTTCACATTTTGGGTTGGTTTACATGACTTTGCCCAATTTGGAATCCAGTTTCTGGGACTGTCGCGGCAAAATCTAGCTGCTGGCAAGTATGCCGGTGACGTCAAGTTTTCTGGCACCCAGAATAACGTGAGACGTCTGGTCCGGCCACGTCACTTCCCCTCCAAAGTCCGAAATGTCCTCATTAGCTGGGCCGATGGCACACTGCCTACCCCAACATGCGCACAGGGTTAGGGTTTGGACACCATAGGTGAGATTTATCAAAACCTGTCCAGAGGAAAAGTTGCTGTGTTGCCCATAGCAACCAATCAGATCAAGGAAAAACACAACTCAGAAATAAATAAAGCACAATTTTTTGGCTTAGAAATAGTTACCCCACACTGGAGAGGTGGTAACTATATAGCCCAAATGTCCAGGTCGGAGGCAGGATGGATCTTTGATCTAAACACGGGTGTCCCGCACGGTTTGAATACGGACTTTGAGTTATTTGGCTTTCTGGAGGAAACATTAAAAAAAAAAAAAAACTTACCGGCACTGAAAGGGGTTAATGGGAGAGGACCATAAAAGGCGGATGATCCAGGGAGGAAGCCATCCCAGAGGAAGGAGACCGACCGCATGTCTCCGAAACTAGTCGGAACCTTTTTGGACTCCTGGACTAACCGTAGTGACATCACGCGGGAAAAATAACATCTGATCATCTCCCTTGGATAGTGCATACGGTAGAGGCGCCGCCGGCCGGGGCTTCCTCCCGTACCTATCTGAATACTCCAGCGAACCGGATCGCACCTCAGGAACAACACATCAGCAGGATTAACACCCTGGACTTCAAACCAAAATTGCGGTAATTTTAAAATTACAGTTTAGTTTGAAGCACATTGCAATAGCTAAGAACATATATGGAATCTTAGCATATTAATCTAAATTACCGCTCCACTGTAGGACACCTTCAAGCATCATTAACCGTGGAAAAATCTGCACCAATTCTTCTATGGACATCGCATAAGAAACTACATATACCAAAGTGTACTATCGGGTAGGATATTACCAATATACATAATCACATCCTGCATTATTGGCATTTATCTTATAATCCGTATCTCATAGTTACCTTTCTCTCATTAAACAAATTCCAAACTATTTATACAGAGGACAAAAAGAACTCGTATCTCCACTCCAGCGGAGGATCATTTGAACAAGTTCCTTCCATACATGCAAGCGCCCAGCACTTTATAGGTGGGTCCATTATTCCAATTGAGTCCAGATGCCAATTATATACACAATAATGTCTTGTTATGTTACTACGCCTTATATTCTATTTATTTCAGATCACTTTGGGCAACAGTTGACCAGCCCAGATCATTAACAGTATACCTTTACATCTTTTTATAAATTTTTATAATTTTTATGTAAATAATTGCACATTAATAAAATACTGATCATTTATTCAATTCCCATTGCAATCAGTCATTTTTATCTGATATATTTGCAACTAGCCACTTTATTTATACCACTTGCAATAAGTTACCTAATTTAGCGCCATCACTTTATATTTATTTTTATTTTAATATCAGTGGCTCACCACCATTGTTATAGTACAGATACACAGGACACTGTACAGTGCCGGGCGGCTTTCAATATCCCTATGCAGACCCATAACTAGTATCACACCTTTTATAACCAATCAGATCGCTTCTTTCATTTTGCAGAAGCGATCTGATTGGTTGCTATGGGCAACTTTTCCTCTGGACAGGTTTTGATAAATCTCCCCTCATATGTTGATGCACTTCCGCCTCACTTTTCCGCTGTTAGAAGCTGTCAGGGAGGAGGTGTGCTGACGGGCCACAGAATGACGACTTCTGGCTATGGAAGTGAGACGATGGACCACACTGGAAGGGCTGCAGTCCCCCCGAAACATCATCCTGAAGAATTTAGGACCACATCTTGTCCGGTGCGGCCGGGTCACTGCCCCTCCACAGGCTGCAATGTCCTCATTCTCTGGCCCATCGACACACCTCCTCCCTATCTTGCTCTTAGGCTATGTTCACATGGTGGAATGTCCGCATGGAAAATCTCCGTGCAGACATGCGGCGCACCGGCAGAACATGCCGGTGAAGTGATAAAAACTGTGTCCTGTAGCCGAATGTGACCTGAGCTCCTCAGCTCAGCAACCTTCTCAGCATTGATCAATGTTTGGGGTTAGGATTAGGGTTAGCATTAGGGGTTAGGATTAGGGTTAGGATTAGGGTTAGGATTAGGGGTTAGGATTAGAATTAGGGGTTAGGATTAGGGGTTAGGATTAGGGTTAGAATTAGGGGTTAGGATTAGGGGTTAGGATTAGGGGTTAGGATTAGGGTTAGGATTAGGGTTAGAATTAGGGGTTAGGATTAGGGGTTAGGATTAGGGGTTAGGATTAGGGGTTAGGATTAGGGGTTAGGATTAGGGTTGGGATTAGGGGTTAGGATTAGGGTTGGGATTAGGGGTTAGGATTAGGGGTAAGGATTAGGGGTTAGGATTGGGGTTAGGATTAGGGTTTAGGATTACGAGTTAGAGAGTGAGAGGGAGACGGCTGTAAAGCAGAAAAGTGTGTCCCTGTGCGGAGGGTCAGATTCCGCAACAGGCAGGGCCGGCTATGCCCACACGGAGAATGTCTATTTCTGCGGACACTGGAAAGATGTTTCTGGCGCCGAAATTCTGCTGTGTGAACAGTGCAGCAGACTCTGCTGCAACGGAATGTCTGTGCGGAATTCTAATGCGGAATTCTGCATGGAAATTCCATTATGAAAACATAGCCTTACAGTGGAGAAACGTTAGAACACGGGCACTGGGTTTGGACACCAGATGTACTTCTCCACTGAGAGAGATAGGCAGAGAGGAGGCGTACTGAGGGGCCAATGAATGAGGACATTGCTGGCTGTAGAGGGGCAGTGACAGAGCCGCGCCTGAAGTGCCGCAGTCCCACAATACTCTAAGTCCCCGAAAACTTTAGAGCACCCAGGAAGACAAAAAAAAAATAAGACAACAACACATTTCCTAATAGTGAACATGAACTGAATATAGTCACACTTGCAAAAAATGAACAAAATATTTTTTTTAACACATTAAGAATGTAAGGCTTTGCCAAAGCGGCAATTTAAAAGATATATGTTTGATTTTTCTGATTTTAGCTACAGTATGATAAACACAAAACTGAGGCTTAAACATCTCATTTCTTCAGTTATGTTTTCCCGCAGATTTGTCGGGAATTAGTAATAAAGGTTACGCGCTCTCGGTGACTGCAGAATGTAGATATCTTATGAGAGTAACATCATTTATTTTTCTAAGTCCTAAAAAAACGCCACATTCCACTTAGTGACACATCAATCCATCCAGACGGTATTTTTTCTACATTAATAGAGAGTAATGACCACATGAAGAAACCGTAAAAGGGAAATGGAATAATAATGTCGCCAGTTTTAGGCCACTAACAAGTCATTATTAATTGCTAATAGGTTGGGTCATCTTTCCCCAGAACCCATGGACTTTTCTTGATGTATTTACTTTAGCGCTGTGTACGCAGAGATCATTTGTCTTCCTGCAGTTATTCTTTATCCTAAATGTCACGACCGCAAAACTTTTAACTAATTGCGTTTTGAAAATAAAAATATATAAAAAGCTGTTTAGAGATAATGATGCTAAATCCTTTTAACAAAGCCTACAAAGATTACCATATTTCACTGTTGTTTTTTTAAACGTTTGTTTTTTAGATATATTTTGTGTTTAGATTGATTTAAAGCAAATCTGCAAATCTTTCAGCTAAATACGCTGCCCTATGTAATAGTATATTCCAGCTACAGGTCTCTACTCTTAGTAGCCAAAATTTTCAAACCAGCTGGCGTCAGAAACGTATACAGATTTGTAAATTACTTCTATTTAAAAATCTTTATCCTTCCAGTACTTATCAGCTGCTGTAAGAGGAAGCTGTGTAGTTCTCTCCAATCTGACCACAGTGCTCTCTGCTGCCACCTCTGTCCAAGTCAGGAATTGTCCAGAGCAGAAGAGGTTTGCTATAGGGATTTGCTCCTGCTCTGGACAGTTCCTGACACAGGCAGAGGTGGCAGCAGAGAGCACTGTGGTCAGACTGGAAAAAACGACACAACTTCCTCTGGAGCATGCAGCAGCTGATAAGTTCTGGAAGGGTTAAAGGGGCACTCCGCCCCTATACATCTTATCCCCTATCCAAAGGGGATAAGATGTCTGATCGTGGGGGGTCCCCTGCGATCTCTGTGCGATCTCTCTCTCGTTTAGAATACTTGGAGCGGGCAGCAGGGTCCATGACGTCACAGCCACGCCTCTCGTGATGTCATGCCACACACCCTCAATGTAAGTCTATGGGAGGGGGCGTGGCGGCCGCCACGCTCCCTCCCATAGACTTGCATTGAGGGGGCATGGCATGACATCACGAGGGGTGTGGCCGTGACATCACGACCCCCGCCACTCGCTCCAAGCGTTCCAATGTTCCAAATGCTGGGGCAGCAGAGTACCCCTTTAAGATTTCTAAATAGAAGTAATTTACAAATCTGTATAACTTTCCGGCACAAGTTGATTTGAAAAAAAAAAAAAACATTTAAAAAAAATGTTTTTCCTACGGAGTACCCATTTAAGAGGGCAGCTCTCACCCTGCCCCCCTAGGCTTGTGATTGATAGACAACCGATATGGTAATCTGGAAAAAACATATACTGTACTAAAGTTTATTATATCTAGCATATAGTACATGCGTGGTGAAATCATAATCATACTCCTGGTAGGGGGCGAGCAGAGGACTCCCACACACCACAGAGTGGTACTAACAATTTAACACACAAGCAATAAGGTGGGGACCCTAGTTTTAGGGATCAGGACCAAAAATGACCACAACACTTCTCTGATTTAAGATAGTGGCCCAGGTTGTAAACATGGACTAGACAGTCTAAGAATACACCAGATATATCCCAGTGGATCAAGTGTCTAAAAGTGTTTAAAATTGTAATAAAGAGAAAGTCTTGTCACTTTTTGTCCCATATCTCTCCAGAATTCTGACGCATTTGCAATATTAACTCTCCTCCAGTGTTTTCCATTGCACCCCTTGAAGAGGAAAAACACAACCAGCTCACCCCGCCTTGGACAGATGGGTGAGTGGAGATGCAAATGAAGAAGTATGGAATCCAGCTCTTTGTTGAAAATAAAATCCAAATTTATTCCATAAGGACGAAACACAGGAAGTTATGCGTTTCAAGCGGTAAATGTGCTCTTAGTCATACTAAATGACTAAGAGCGTGTTTAGTGCTTGAAACGCGTAACTTCCTGTGTTTTGTCCTTATGGAATAAATTTGGATTTTATTTGCCACAAAGAGCTGGATTCCATACTTCTTCATTTGCACCTCTTGAAGACCTCCATGCTTGGCTTGGGATGACCTTCTACCTGACCGCCAACAATGCAATATAAAGAGAATAACAGGGCACTGGAGTTGTCAGCTCTGGTGCGTTGAACTATCTTGAGGGTGCTATGTATTCCCATATACCCAGCTACCTGTTGATCAGTACCCTGAGGGACAGGAGGAGGCAGGGGAATAGTCATGTTATGTGTACACCAAACTCAATACTATAAGACCACTGGTCCATTCTCATCTTCACACTGTACAACATTCCTAATATCCAAATAGCATATAAAGTTTTATGCTATCACAAACCCATAGCTGTAACATGCTCCTTCTCAGAAACATTTCTCAGGTCTTCTCATTACTCAACCTCCATCCAGCAAACATCCCTCATCCATCATCTCCCTACTGGACTACTACAACCCCCATCTCTGTGGTGTCCCAGCACTAAAGGCTGTCCTGTGGGCTGCGGGTCTCCTTGGGCATGCCTGCTGCTCTTGTGTTGGGTCCACTGTGAAAATGTTTACTATGTATTATGTTCAAACACTTTATTGTATTCTTTATATCCACTGTGTACTATGTTATTAATGTACTGTGCCTTTAAGATGGAAAGATGCAGTGTTAACCAGCTGACCCTGTCTGCACAATGGGAACCCCTAAATTGCTCTATATATTGTGTGTGTGGGGGGGGGGGGGAGGAGTTGCCCCCCAGTCTTTCCAGTTCTAGCCTGAGTACAGTGTGGAAAGAAGATGGATGTTCAGTGTGGAAAATCCTGAGTGATATCTGGCCACGCCCCCTCAATGCAAGTCTATAGGAGGGGTGTGACCGTCGGCCACACCCATTGTGATGTGCCTTCACGCCCCCTCCCATTGACTTGCATTTAGGGGGCGTGACCATGGTGTCACAATGAGCGTGGCCGACCCACACAGCGTGAAAACAGCGTTCAGAACATTCACTTCTGAATGCTGGCCAGTGGAGTATCCCTTTAAGCCCTGGTGGTGATAGCAAAATGACCTTGTCAGAACCCTAGTCTGAGATTTTCAAATCTCAAGTCTAAAGTCTATAGGAGGGGTGTGACCGTCGGCCACACCCATTGTGATGTGCCTTCATGCCCCCTCCCATCGACTTGCATTTAGGGGGTGTGCCCATGATGCCACAATGAGCGTGGCCGACCCCCGCAGCGTGAAAACAGCGTTCAGAACATTCACTTCTGAATGCTGGCCAGTGGAGTACCCCTTTTAAGCCCTGGTGGTGATGGCAAAATGACCTTGTCAGAACCCTAGTCTGATATTTTCAAATCTCAAGTCTAAAGTCTATATCAATCAAGTGGGTGAAAAGCACCATAAGTCCCAGCAAGGCAACAGGGCTCCCAGGGGTTACACTGCATCCCTTCCACTCCGCTCCGTACTGTGTGTAATACCATCTGCACCTGCTCAGTAAACAGACAGTTATTCATAACCCAATGTCGGTGTGTTTCTTACCTCCCGAGTCTGGCCCAGGAGAAGTTGTCTTCACCTCGGACCGTGTATTGGCTAACGGTGCCCTGGCGTCACAAAGTAATAAGAATTACAATCCCAGCCTGCCCAGACAGCATGGGAGTTGTAGTTTTGCAACAGCCGGAGGCACCCTGGTTGGGAAACACTGTTCTAAGGCTATGTTTACGCGGTGGAATGTCAGTGCGGAATTCCACCAGAATATTCTGCGTGGACATTCCACAGCAGCAGAGCCCTAATAATTTCAATGGGATTCTGCTGCACTGTGCACACAGTGGAATTTCCGTGGCAGAGGTTTCTGCTGCGGAAATCCCGATTTTGGAGTCCCCAAAAAGAATAGACTTTTCGATTCTTTCTGCAGATTCCGCTCAGCAATGCACTGCCGTCTATGAGAAGGCGCATTGCCGAGAGGTCCTAGCACCAGTGGATTATTTAAATGTGCAGAATGTCTGACCGTGTTTTCTGTGAACATGTCCTTACACTCTTGCCTGACAGCTCTCCCCACCTCCCGTACATGTGAACGTTCAGCACTGCCAAACATCCGTGTGTCCTTTTTTAGAGGGAAGGAAGAAGCCACAGACAGACAGTTTTGGCTTCAGCTTATCTCTGACAATGGGTTCTCATTCTGACCCTTCTCTCCCCATCAAATGTCGGGACACCACCATACACTATAGGTTCAGCCAACTTTTGTCTAAAGTGTATGTGTGCCTTATGGGTATGTCCACACTATGGAGTAACTGCCCCTCCTGACGCCATGCCACGCCCCCTGTGATGTCACACCAAGCCCCCTCAATGCAAGTCTATGGGAGGGGGCGTGACGCTAGTCACACCCCCTCCCATAGACTTGCATTGAGGGGGCGTGTCATGTCATCACGAGAGGCGTGGCGACCCCCTGAAGCCTGCATCCAGCGTTCCGAACTAAATGTTCCGAATGCTGGGCCAGTGGAGTACCCCTTTAAAGGCGTTGTAGAATAATAATAATCATAATAATGTTCAGGCATTAGTGTTTGAAAAGCGCCACCAATGATGTGAGACCGTAGAACTCTCTCCACATGAGGTTGTGATGTCTGACTCAATAAAGAAGTTCAAATAAAGAAGTTTTTCTAGAAAAATATACTAGAACAGGTTATAGATACTAGATTTATGGGGATAGAACGTTGATCAAAGGATTCATTCTGTTCGCCATATTGGGGTCGGGAAGGAGTTTTTCCTCTGTCATGGGGCAATTGGCATCAGCCTTATGTTTTTCTTTTTTTTTTTTATGTTTCTTTTTTCTTCCTCTGGATCAACACAGTAGGGTTCTAGGTTGAACTCGATAGACTTTTGCCTTTTTTTAAACTTTATAAATGTTACTATGGTGTTTCCCAAGCCAAAACCTACACGGTTACTTTCATGTTCCCTGGAGTCACATTGAACAAAAACATATAGAATGTGGATTTTGCTTTTTTTATTGCATATAGTTTATATACCAAAAAGAATATATATATATATATATATATATATATATATATATATATATATATAAATATATATATTTTTTTTTTTTTTTCATACATCTAGGAGTATTTCCCATTATATCTGCCAAATGTAGATGACAAACATGACACGATTCTTAAATTTAAAGGGGTACTCCCATGGATGACTTTTTTTTTTTTTTTTTTTAAATCAACTGGTGCCAGAAAGTTAAACAGAAAAATCTTTAACCTTCCAGTACTTATTAGTGGCTGTATACTACAGAGGAAATGGTTTTCTTTTTGGATTCCTCTTCTGTCACGACCACAGTGCTCTCTGCTGACCTCTGCTGTCCATTTTAGGAACTGTCCAGAGCAGGAGAAAATCCCCATAGCAAACATATGCTGCTCTGGACAGTTGATAAAATGGACAGCAGAGGTCAGCAGAGAGCACTGTGGTCGTAACAGAAGAGAAATCCAAAAAGAAAAGCATTTCCTCTGTAATATACAGCCCCTAAAAAGTACTGGAAGGATTAAGATTTTTTTAATAGAAGTAATTTACAAATCTGTTCAACTTTCTGGCACCAGTTGATTAAAAAAAAAAAAATAAAAAAACATTTCCACGGGAGTACCCCTTTCATTTCTCTCAAGTTCATTAGCCACTTATAGCAGTAGCACAAAGAAGTGCACCTTGGCTTTCCATTGATTGAAAATGGCAAAGATGCAGTTCGTTGCCCTCTTGACAGTTAACCCTTGACGCTAACCCTACCACCATCCACTTGACAATAGACTTTTCCTGCAAATTAGAGAAAAGATGTGCAGGGAAAACTGGTGATGGGACCGCAACACTGCGGCTCTTTATTCTCAGGATCAGAGGGGGTCTCAGCAGTGGACCCCAACCATTCAGAAAGAATAGATGAAACGTCACTTCATTGTAACTACATCATGGACAGGGTTGGTACTTGTATGAAGAGGTAAGCTGTAAAGGGTTCTCCTTGGCCAGGTATATACTCTCCACAGTTTGGGGCTCTGTTCACACCACCACCATGGCTTCTTTTACAGCGTAAACCATGACAGCAATGCTGGACTCATCGTCAACAGCCGAACCTGATGGACCTCCATTGACTTCTAGTAGGGTCTGCTGGGTTCTATCATTTTCACCGGATGAATACTGCAGAACGCTAAGGGCGCCATCACATTTATCCGGCAATCTGGCTCAGTGACTGACCACAACTGATCGCAAAGTCCATCAGTTGTTTATGGGTCCAGATGGTAAGATACATGTGACCACAATCTAAGATACTCAGCAGCACTAGGTCAGGGTTTTTAGGCTGTGAATGTAAGGATGGGATCACCTATAGTATTTTGGTCAGTATTTGTTTGGTATTTTTTAGCCAAAACCAAAATTATAAATGGCACAAGGAAAGATCTGCTCCTTTATTTGTGTTTTGCACCTGCTCTCGGCTTTGGTTAAAAATACTGACTTAACTAAAGGGGTACTCCATTGCTCAGCATTTGGAACAAACTGTGCCGGGAGCTTCTGTTGGCATAGCCCTGCCCCCTCATGACGGCAGGCCCACCCCCTCAATGCAAGTCTATGGGAGGGGGCGTGACGGCTGTCACGCCCCCTCCCATAGACTTGCATTGAGGGGGAGTGGTGTGTCATGAGGGGGCGGGTCTATGACGTCACAAGCTCCCGGCGCCGGCTCCAGCGTTCGGAACAGTTTGTTCCAAACGCTGAGCAGCGGAGTACCCCTTTAATACTAACCATATACCGACCAAAACCCCGCCTAAACAAGGATGATTTGTTTTAGCAGGCAGAGATTAAACTGTGCATACTCTACACTGGGATGAGGTCACATCTCTCACGTGGGGAGGGCAACATGTCAGGCAAATTCCGCAAACTTTTAATTGCAAACTGAAAACCGAAATTGTGCCTCGCGCTCAGCTGGAGAATTACAAACTTTATAAAATGAGCCATTAGTGCAATAAGAAACACAAAAAATCCCTCCAAAAAACAACATTATACAAATAAACGTCACATTAAAAAAGATAAAAAAAATATTTTTTGATAGGGGGGGGGGGGGGCTTTGTAATCTATGCAAAGATCCAGGCGAGGCGGCACAGCGGTGGTTCCTGCCGATGATGCTGATTGTCAATTTTTAAAGACGAAATAAAAAAAATATATACAAAAGAACTAACAAGAAGAAACCTCATTAAAGGGTCTACATTAGAGGGACACATCCTGCGGGATGATTACACTGCCATGTCATTACACACAACAAACTTTTTTTTAGTTCAAAAGTCTATAGGCAGGAGGGATGGTGAAAAAAACGCTACCCCATCTCCCCCAAAAAATGATGGTTTTAGGACCATTACACAAACAAAAAACATCAAAAACAATTAAAGTTCTTCGCATTTTTGGTAGTGAAATATACAATCGGATGCGTTTCGCAGGACTCCTGGAATCCGAGGTATTACAGACATATTCGTCTGTCTTAATAACTTAACCTGTAATGGAATTTAAATGAGCCCAACCGGGAGAGATATAATTATGTTCTGCATGAGAACTCCCCGTGGTAGTTTTTTTTGAAGAGAGAGTGAGAATCGCCACATGTTCCTATTAGAGGGCACGGCTTACACGTGATTACTGTCTGATTTACATTGAGAAGAATATCTGCAAATACAGAACGCACAACATTGCGAGACGGAAAAATAGGGGGGGGGGGGGGGGTGCAAGTTAGTATTCAAGACCCAAGGGGCTCTAAACCCAATGACTGCCACCACCAGCGAGAAGAAGAAGGAAGGAGGGGGAGGAGGGGTCCCTTCTAGACACTTTATAAAGGAACCACAGTGTATGCCGGCACTGTAATTATCCAGCTTAATTATTCTTATGCAATAAGTACAATAAGCTGCAGATCTCCCGGGAGCCTTCCTGTCACAGATTTTTTTTTTCCTGGTGCACGCTTAAATAAAGATAAATCTTCTTTCCACTAGACGTTTTTTTCATTCGAACCCAGTAGGTAGCTGGATGTTCTTATTCCTGACAGTCAGGAGATATAAAATATGTATTACAGGCAGGGAGATGTTGAAAGTTTAAATTCACCAGAGGTGCGCGCAGGCCCGGGTCCTCGCGAGATGGAACTCAAATGATGTCCAGATGTTCAGCTCTTCGGCTTCCAAACCTGCACCGGGAGAAGGCATGGCGGAGAGGAGAGTAAATATTTGCACTGTATTAATCTCGTCAAATTAAATCAGTATTATTATTTTTTTTTTACGCAATTAAAACGGATCTGACCTAATGAATTAACCCGCGGTAATGAGGCGGCAGGAGCTTTATACCAGGGGCAGAAGGTATCCACATGCTGGAAGCTGGAGAAGAACAGTCAGAGGTATTCAGACAGAAACCTGCGAAAATCATTTAAATTGCCGTTCACTGGAAAAAGACACACTCATGGTTTTTTTTTCAACAAGCTCTCATACATTTCGTGGGGTAGTCTAGGGAAATAAAACGTATTCCCTGTCCACAGGATCTCCTGTACAGGGGCCGGCTACTTACCAGTCCTTGGTGTGCTCCTGCCCCCACCCTCGGAGATGGGCTTCAGTGACGGCCTGCTAAGCAAATCACGGGCGGAGTTGGAACCCTCCGATGGTAGAGGCCAGAGCATGCCAAAGCCTCTGTACATGAGACCTGTGGATAGGGGATAAGCTTTATTTCTTTTATTTCCTTCTTTACAATAAGGCAGCCATAGTCAGTTGTCTGAGAATCCCCTTAAATTTTAGACAAAAGTCAGCTGACGCTGTCAACTTTGGTTGTGTATGGAGGCCTCCTGACTGTCCCTCAAGAGATGATGTTGGAAGAAAGAAGGATCAGGTATGTTAGATTTCATCTGCCTGATCCTACTGTCCTAAGAGAGATAAGTCACCACCAGAACTCAATAGTGAGTGGCAGCTTACTAGTTCTCTCTCCACTAGGAACACATGAATGTTCTCAATGATGCATACACGTGTATGGTGAGAATGGGAGATAGCTGTTGGCCAGATGAACGTTCGGCATGACCATGTGTACGTGTGTATGGGCAGACTGGCCAACAGCTATTAAAGGTGTATGGGCACCTTTAAGTTGAAGAACCTCCCCCTAAGGGGGTTACCTCAAAATTTGTTTGTGATTTTACGTTTTATTTTTGTAACTGGATCCATCTCAATTTTTAAGGTTTTCTATTAAAGGGGTACTCCAGTGGAAAACTTTTTTTTTATTTAAATGAACTGGCGCCAGAAAGTTAAACAGATTTGTAAATTACTTCTATTAAAAAATCTTAATCCTTTTAGTACATTTTAGCAGCTGTATGCTACAGAGGAAATTCTTTACTTTTTGAATTTCTTTTTTGTCTTGTCCACAGTGTTCTCTGCTGACACCTCTTTCCGTGTCAGGAACTGTCCAGAGCAGCATAGGTTTGCTATGGGGATTTTCTTCTACTCTGGACAGTTCCTGATACGGGCATGAGGTGTCAGCAGAGAGCACAAAAAAAAGAAATTAAAAAAATTAAGATTTTCCTCAGTAGCATACAGCTGCTAAAAAGTACTGAAAGGATTAAGATTTTTTTAATAGAAGTAATTTACAAATCTGTCTAACTTTCTGGCACCAGTTCATTTAAAGAAAAAAGTTTTACACTGGAGTACCCCCTAAGCTTCTACTTGTTTTTTGTCCTGCGTTTTTTGGGTAGAAAAAAAACGCATGAAAAAACGGCAGTGCAATTTCCTGCGTCTGGCGATTTTTCTGCCGTTTTTTCATTTTTGTGGAAATTGCACCTTGGCAGTTTTTTTTGGTACCCAAAATTTGTTGGGTACCAAAAAAAAAAAAAAAAAAAAGGATGCAGTAGTGATGGAAAAAAATTTAATTTTACGAAATTTATATGCTTTAAAACAACATTTTAATTAATTGTTAATCAATGTGTATGTGTTTCACTTTTTTTCCCCCTATTTTTAAAATTTTTTAGGTAGTACTACTACTCCCAACATGGAGCACACTCTGCTCCATGATGGCAGCTGTAGTACCTGCATTAATAGACAGATTGCAGCGAGTGTAATTTCTGACACTCGCTGCGATCTGTCTATTAATGCAGGTACTACAGCTCCCAGCATGGAGCAGAGTGTGCTCCATGTTGGGAGTAGTAGTACCTGCAATTAAGGAAAGATCACAGTGAATGTCACTCCTGATACCCGCTGTGATTCTCCTGTATGATGTATAGATGCAGCGGCCGCTCTTCTATGGTCCCCTGCACTGACGTATATATACACATATTCATATTTCCCACAGAGTTGTGATTGGCTGGAACCATCTGGCCAATGACAGCTCGATAATTTCAACATGCGATAGCCTCTCAGAGGCCTTCGCATGTTGAAGGCAGCATCAACATACGATGCTTTTGTATGTCGGGGCCATCGCATAAACGGCTATCTGGCAGCGCTGACTGCTTCAGCTGCCACCGGATAGTCGTTTACGGTGCCCCGTGTGCTCCGGTGATAGTCTCTTACCTGTGCTCGGGGCTCCAGTGTTCCTCTCCGGGCCTCAATACGAGGTGCATGCTGGTGCTGTGCAAGGACTGTTTCATAAGAGAGGGTGAGCTGATCTACCTACATTCTTGTATACATTTCTATCCAATGAGCCAAAAGAATCTTCAATCTCTAACTAACTACAGGACACTGAAATATCTTAGGAAGGACGCGGAGGAAGCATTTTACGAGCGCACAATGGCCTGGAAGATTCCTTGTGAAAATCATAAGAACGCCGGTGACAGCTCCGTCTTCATAGCTGCCATATTGTAGAAAGCGGAGATGTTTTGAGGAATTATTCCACACCAAGCATTGATTTCTCCGACCATGAAGCGTGGATAAGATGAATGGAGACGACAATGGCGTAATGTTTCCAGCGTATGCAGGGAAGGGTACGGGATCCAGAACATGACGCTGATGTGGTTTGTACTTTTATAACACCCTGGTTGCAAATGTAGCAGATTGGTCTCTGAAGGGAATTGAACCAACACCTACCTGCCATGAAAAGAATGTTTTTTTCGAGAGATTGTATTACATCACAGCGGGTTTTCAGCTGCACATTCATTATTTAACAGAAACCCTGCATACCTAGATAGAAAAAACAGCGGCATTCCCAGGCTTTGGCATTGACAACGGAACGGTGTATGGAAAACAACATTGTGTATTGCAATACAAAGAGCTGCATTTACTACACGGCGCAGAGTCCATGTGAATCCCAACAGCTAAATAGACGCGCTCGCTCGCAGTGCCGCTTGTGCTCGGTGCCCTAAGTGTTTAATTAACTGTTATTATTGTATCCGGTTATAGGAAGAAGCGGCCGAGGATTGTAATCGTAATGAGCAATCATTTCCCGCTTAGTGTGACTGTGTTTACTACACTACACAGTCGGAGAAGGTTTTAACTCATTTGCTGCTTATCACAAACGCTTCATCTGCGTGACATTTATTATATTAGGCTGGGTTCACACCACGTTTTTGCTATGCAGTTCCCATATCAGGTTTTTGATGAAAAACGGATTCTTCAAAACTTGACTAAACTGTATCAAAACGGGTGTACAATTTTTAAAAACAGTATACGGTTTGAAAAATGATGTCCGGTTGCATCCGTTTTTTAAGAAAAAAAACGTATACATTTTTAACTTTTAACCCAATTGTGAATAAAGTTTCACTTGTTTGATTGAAATTCCAAGAAAAAAAACTGTGCAAAGTCAAAAACCGTATGGTGAAAACAGGATGGAACCGTATGCACTGTACGGTTCCCATTGACTTCCATGTTAAAAAAAAAAAAACGTATATGGTTTAATACGGTTTTTCACCCGGACCAAAAACCGTGGTAGGCTACGGTTAGGTTAGCTAGGTTTTTGGGTACGGGAAAAAAAAAACGGGGAAAACCGTACAAGATGCAAAACGGATACAACCGGATGCATCGTTTGGCATACGGTTTTCAATACGGTTCCTTACGGTTTTCACATTTAAAAGAGATACGGAAACTATTGCAAAAACGTGGTGTGAATGCAGCCTTACATGTACTAATCAAAACCAGATGCTAAGACATACAGTATTCTTATTTTGTAATCTTTTCTTCTTTTCTGACCCTGTGAAATTGGAAAATAAGTGGGTGTTGTGGGCATGCTCCGTGACCTTTGTAGAGATGTAACTGTGAAGGTGTAACAATGTGTCTCTCAATTGATTTGACTTTGGGCCAAGCTTAGGAGCATAATCTAAGCACCTTGGATTTCATCCTATATGGCAGAGGTCCCTAACCCAGTCCTTAAAGAATAAGTATCATATTAAAAAAACGTATCCCCTATCTGAAGGCTAGGGGATAAGTTTTAGATGGAGGGGGGGTCCGGGCGCTGTGGCCTCCCGCAATCTGCTGTTTGGAGCCCCGTCACAGGGATACGTCAAGACCGCACGCCCCCTCTATAAAGCTCCATGGGAGAGCCGAAGATTGTCAAACTGCTCCACCAGAGAGCTATATGGAGTGATGTGGCAGCTCCCTCTTCAGGCGGGGGTCATGGCGCGCCCCTGTGATGGAGGGGCCCCAGCGCTCGGACCCCCTGCAATCTAAAGCTTACGCCCTATCCTTCAGTCAGACACAGGCAGAGCCGTGAGGTGGGTAAAACACAGGATTACAGAACAACTTCACAGAATAAAAACAAATCTTATCAACGTAATTCATAAAACATAAAAAAAGTACACATAATATGTGCAAGCTGTGGTCAAGAATATAAAGTGTTGTCTTCAGAGACGCAGTTGTTGAGCCGGTAGCAGGGTTGGACTGACGGGTCGGACACTGCTTGAGTGTCCAGGCCAGAGGGGAGGTCTACCCACCTAGGACTGGCTGCTGCTTAAGATAAAGGAAGAATGAAAGTCCTGGGGCGGGTGTATGCACAGCTGGAGGTCCATAAATAACAGCTGGTGCAGGAGGGTAGCTGGGGGGGCAATGTGGCCTGGGGGCAAGTAGGACGGAGGCAGAAGGCATCCACATATCTATTACTTCTGTGCAGCAACTCTTCCCCCTTAACTGATCTATGTAGTTGTTTTTAGGACCTGCCGCTGAGTCACATGACTGAAGGGTCCAAAGCCTCTCTGCACAGAGTAGGATGTGTAAGTAATGTCTCTGTGTGTGTGTCAGTAATGTCTGTGTGTGTCGTGTCCCAGAGCAGTAACTCTTTCACTACTTGAACTCTGTTCGGGTGGTTGGAGTTCCCCAAGGTGCCTGTCTCTATTATAGGTCTGAGTCCTGTGTGTAGTTTTGATATAAATATGTATTTTTTGTGTTTATCAGCATACTGTCAGTTTAACTGCTGTGCGAGGGTTAACTGTATTCAACTGTAAGAGCTGTTGAATAGCCACATGTCTCCTTCAGCCAATCAGGGAAGCCATTCTTGTTGCCACCCTATCCCTCTGGGATAGGGAAGAAAATCCCAACTGTATGTCACATGTTCTCTGCAGCCAATCAGAGAAGCCATTGTTGTTGCCACATGTCCTCTCTGTCAGATCCCGCTACCGAGATAGTATCACAACACAAGCAACATTTTTAGGGACAAAAAGCATTGCTGACGGGCCCCATAGCTTTAGGATGAAGGTACGGGTTCTCCTCTGGGCCGCACCTATCCCTGTGACAGACTAGTGTCTGGGCTCCCTCTGTTGGATGCTCTCCAGTCAGGGGCGTCTCAACTGTACCCAAGGAAAGGTAGGTGAGGGAGAGGGACTTTGCTTATTGCCACACACTGCCCTTCGTGAGAATCTCATTGTGCACTTAAAGGGGTACTCTCAGTGTGCACTTAAAGGGGTACTCCGCCCCTAGACATCTTTTACCCTATGCAAAGGATAGAGGATAAGATATCAGATCGTGGGGGTCCCGCCCCTGGGCACCCCCACGATCTCGGCTGCGGCGCCCCAGTCATCCAATGCACGGAGCTAAGTTTGCTCCGTGCCAGATGACTGGCGATGCTGGGCCGGAGGCTTGTGACGTCGCGGCCACGCCCCCTCAATGCAAGTCTATGGGATGGGGCGTGATGGCCGTCACACCCCCTCCCATAGACTTGCATTAAGGGGGTGTGTCCGTGACTTCACGAGCCTCTACCCTGCACCCAACGCTCTAAACGAATGCTGGGTGCAGCAGGGAGATCGTGGAGACCCCAGCGGCAGGACTCCCGCGATCAGACATCTTTTCCCCTATCCTTTGGATAGGGGATAAGATGTCTAGGGGCGGAGTACCCCCTTTAAATTGGAACCCCGCCACATAGAGCCAAGTCTAGGGTCTAGGGTTCCCAGTAACCGTTATTCAGTCAGTCTAGTCAAAATCCAGTCTAAAGTCTTTAGTCAGTGTACGTCTTCAGACAGAATTGCTTTGAAGTCTGAGACAGTGGCTGCTCACCAAGTTCACCTGCTCCAATAAAGTGTAAAATAAAAATAATAGTAAAGGTTTTACAGATGTATATTAACAATTATATATTTCCAATATAAAAAATGTAAACATAATAAAAATAAACATATTTGGTATTGCAGTGAGTGCACAATTGTCCAAACTATTAAAATATAACATTATTTATCCCATACGGTGAATGGCAAAAATGTAACACAAAAGATACCACACCTCAGAATTGACTGATTTTTTTGGATCACATCACATCCCAGAATAAACTGAGTAAAAAGGGATAAGAAAGTCTGATCAATCCCACAATGGTATCGATAAAAATGACAGCATTTGAATTTCCCATTAGAAATTCTGCAGTGTGCAGTGCAAAAGAATCTACACTGGAAACCAGGACATCCAGCATCAGCAACCTGCATGCAGCAGTATGTCAATTACATTTTAATATAAACTAAATACAGTGATCCCTCAACTTACAATGGCCTCAACATACAATAGTTTCAACATACAATGGTCTTTTCTGGACCATCGTAAGTTGAAATCAGACTCAACATACAATGTGCAGACAGTCCAGATCTGTGAAACGTGTCACAACTGGAGGAACTGACCAATCAGAATGGACATTTTACTTGTAAATCACCTCTATTACTGAAGTACATGCACTGAATGGCTGTCTGGTAGCGCCCCCTACAGTACAGGGAGGAACTACAAGTTCTGTATTACTCCTTACCTGTGCCAGGGTTAGCTGCTCCTTTGGACACCAAGTAAGGACGGCTCCATTTGGGACACTGTGTGTATTGTATAGGACCCTGAAGAAGCTCCTGTCCTCTACATAAACCATTGTTTCCCAACCAGGGTGCCTCCAGCTGTTGCAAAACTACAACTCCCAGCATGCCCGGACAGCCAGCGGCTGTCCGGGCATGCTGGGAGTTGTAGTTTTGCAACAGCTGGAGGCACCCTGGTTGGGAAACACTGACATAGACAGTGATTTACAGCTTCCAGTAGTTCTTTCTTAATTTTATATGGAAGAACTTGATTTATCTATATTAGTTATCTACTTATTTTTCTTTAATCCTCACTTTTTCCTATTTTTTGGATGACATTTTGGTGGCTTCAGAACCAATTACCAGGTTTCCATAGAGTTATGGTCTCAACATACAATGGTTTCAACTTACAATGGTCGTCCTGGAACCAATTAATATTGTAACTTGAGGGACCACTGTATATGAACTGGAAATTGATTCTAATGTCTTGTAAATCATTTTTCCAACTTTAAAAATATTGATTTCTTTTTTTTTTTGCTATATTTACCGTAATCCACATATAGAGACAGGAAGGAAAAGAGACAAAAACGAGACAGCAGAACTTGCATTTCTTTTGAAATCAATTTTAAACCTTTCAATGAAGAGAACATTGTTTGAGGTGACTGTTCTAATGTTCACCAGGACAGATGGATTGAGAATCACACTGAGCTTATATAGAGATAAAAAACCATCCCAGATGCTCAGTCCTGAAAACAATCCAATAGCAAGACACAGGAATATTCCATAATGTCTCGGCAGCTGCAAGGATCTTAAAGGGCCAGTCATCCTAAAGTCTGTTATCTATCTGTCTATCAATCTATCTAGAAAGAAAGAAATCAGCAGCGCTCAATACATCCGTGGAATGGTGTGGCTTTATTCACGAGACATCACAAACGCTTTAGTGAATAAAACCATCCACGGATGTATTGAGGGCTGCTGATTTCTTTCTGGATCTATTGGACTCTGACCAAGTTGTTCCAGTGCGCACCATCCTCTTTTGTGCTACCAGTGCTGCCCATTTCTGGATACTATCTATCTCATATCTATCTATCTCATATCTATCTATCTATCTACCTATCTATTTATCTATCTCATATCTATCTATCTCATATCTATCTATCTATCTCATATCTATCTATCTATCTACCTATCTATTTATCTATCTCATATCTATCTATCTCATATCTATCTATCTATCTCATATCTATCTATCATCTATCTATATCTCATATCTATCTATCTATCTATCTCATATCTATCTATCATCTATCTATATCTCATATCTATCTATCTATCATCTATCTATATCTCATATCTATCTATCTATCTATCTCATATCTATCTATCTCATATCTATCTATCTATCTATCTCATATCTATCTATCTATCTCTTATCTATCTATCTATCTATCTACCTATCTATCTCATATATATATATATATATATATATATCATATCTATCTATCAATTTATCTCATATCTATCTATCTCATATCTATCTATCTATCTCATATCTATCTATCATCTATCTATATCTCATATCTATCTATCATCTATCTATCTATCTCATATCTATCTATCTATCTATCTCATATCTATCTCATATCTATCTATCATCTATCTATATCTCATATCTATCTATCATCTATCTATATCTCATATCTATCTATCTATCTCATATCTATCTATCTATCTCATATCTATTTCATATCTATCTATGTATCATCTCATATCTACAGTATCTATCTATCTATCTATCTACAAAAAACGAATATGCAACATCACCCCCATAAGATGCAAAAAAAGACTTGAGGGGAGATTTATCAAATTCGGTCCAGAGGAAAAGTTGCTGAGTTGCCCATAGCAACCAATCAGATCGCTACTTTCACTTTTAAAAAGACCTCTGGAAAATTAAAGAAGCGATCTGATTGGTTGCTATGGGCAACTCAGCAGCTTTTCCTCTGCACAGGTTTTAATAACTCCCCCCATTGGTCTTTATTCACACTAAAGTGAAGGCGACGTTTCGGCAAGCTCACCCAACCATTATCAAGCTACTTGATATTCGTTATTTGTACATTGGAGGATCTGTGACCAGGATCTAAACGCTTCTTGCACCCTATTACCAGTTTATACCGGAGTGCTGCTTTCCAATCTACTTGTATTTATCTCTCTATATATATATATCTCATATCTATCTATATATCTATGTAAATAGGCAAAATAGAATGCAGCACACCACTGTTGCAGTCAAAACAAATAGATTTATTCCATAGCGTGCAGAGGACTACGTTTCCCCGGTCTCACACCGGCTTTATTAAGCTTGATAAAGCCGGTGTGAGACCGGTGAAACGTAGTCCTCTGCACGCTATGGAATAAATCTATTTGTTTTGACTGCAACAGTGGTGTGCTGCATTCTATTTTGCCTATTTGAATTAAGGAACCGGTGGACCCAGGCTCCAATTATGCGAGCACCCCATACTGACCATCACCTGATTCTACTTGATGTGCTGCTTCTATTTGGATTTTTTATATATCTCTGTATCTATCTATCTCATATCTATCTATCTATCTATCTCATATCTATCTATCTATGTAAACAAAGAATAAGTTGGCCAGCACTATTGATTCCAAACTATCATACGGACCTGGCTTACAGGTGCAGGCTGCTGGGCTAAATATACAGCAACAGGAGAATACAGCAGCACACTGCTAGCACAAAGATATAGATAAAACAGGACTATATAGATACAACATGAGAAGCTATTCAGCTATGGTGCAGTAATGAAATAGTGAGATACTTAGCTTGTAATTTGGCGTCCAAATAGCTTGAACCGTCCCACCACGGTAAGGTGATCTCATTGGGACGGACCCTGCACTATGAATATGCCTCTGTGTGAACAGATCAGAAGGCATTGCAAGATCTGGAACATCCAAATCATCTTACATACACCTGATAGAGGTGGGTGGGGTGCAAGAACCAACATGAAGGTAGCTACTCCCCCGTATGTGTAATACAAACAAAGAATAAGTTGGCCAGCACTATTGATTCCAAACTATCATACGGACCTGGCTTACAGGTGCAGGCTGCTGGGCTAAATATACAGCAACAGGAGAATACAGTAGCACACTGCTAGCACAAAGATATAGATAAAACATGAGTATATAGATACAACATGAGAAGCTATTCAGCTATGGTGCAGTAATGAAATAGTGAGATACTTAGCTTGTAATTTGGCGTCCAAATAGCTTGAACCGTCCCACCACGGTAAGGTGATCTCATTGGGACGGACCCTGCACTATGAATATGCCTCTGTTTGAACAGATCAGAAGGCATTGCAAGATCTGGAACATCCAAATAACCTTACATACACCTGATAGAGGTGGGTGGGGTGCAAGAACCAACATGGAGGTAGCTACTCCCCCGTATGTGTAATACAAACAAAGAATAAGTTGGCCAGCACTATTGATTCCAAACTATCATACGGACCTAGCTTACAGGTGCAGGCTGCTGGGCTAAATATACAGCAACAGGAGAATACAGTAGCACACTGCTAGCACAAAGATATAGATAAAACATGAGTATATAGATACAACATGAGAAGCTATTCAGCTATGGTGCAGTAATGAAATAGTGAGATACTTAGCTTGCAATTTGGCGGCCAAATAGCTTGAACCGTCCCACTATGGTAAGGTGATCTCATTGGGACGGACCCTACACTATGAATATGCCTCTGTGTGAACAGATCAGCAGGCATTGCAAGATCTGGAACATCCAAATCACCTTATATACACCTGATAGAGGTGGGTGGGGTGCAAGAACCAACATGGACTTAGCCACTCCCCCATATGTGTAATACAAACAAAGAATAAGTTATCCAGCACTATTGATTCCAAACTATCATACGGACCTGGCTTACAGGTGCAGGCTGCTGGGCTAAATATACAGCAACAGGAGAATACAGCAGCACACTGCTAGCACAAAGATATAGGTAAAACATGAGTATATAGATACAACATGAGAAGCTATTCAGCTATAGTGCAGTAATGAAATAGTGAGATACTTAGGTTGCAATTTGGCGGCCAAATAGCTTGAACCGTCCCACCACGGTAAGGTGAGCTCATTGGGACGGACCCTACACTATGAATATGCCTCTGTGTGTATCTATCTATCTATCTAATATTAATCTATATATCTATCTCATATCTATCTATCGGCATTGGAAACTTTTGAATGGGGCCCCTGCCTCTGTATAGCCACCTAGATGCCACAGTCACTTCTATCTATTTATCTATCATTTGTCTAGCTCATATGCTGTATATCTATTTCATATCTATTTATCTAATATCTATCATCTCATATCTGTCATTTCATAACTATCTATTTATGCCATATCTACCTAGCTATCGGCATAACTAGAAAAGGATAAGTCCCATTTTAAACTATTGAATGGGGCCCTTGCCTCAGTATAACCCCCGAGATGCCACAGTCACTACTGTTGTGTAATATATGGGTTTAAGCTGCGGTGCCATGATATAGATATGTAACATGATGTTATATAAGCAGGATACAGAACCTATGGAGAGGGGGGAGCATTCACTTTAGGATTCTACAGTGTGTTCTATCTACCATATACAGCAGAATCTTTTCAATTACAGCAAAGCCAAAAATAAAAAAAATGGAAAGAAATTGCTGACCAAAAGTCTGCTGAAAAGGCCTCGTTTACCGCAGTGGACGTTTAAATCGATTCCTCTTGGTTAACCAGGTCCTATCAATGCTCTGTAATTCTAGACTGACTAAATACATCCGTTTAGGGATTCATGTTTATTTTATTTGGGTTATTCTTATGCGGTGGCCCAGTACGGGAGATATTACCCCATACCCTTGCTGTCCTGTCAGGCAGCCTCCTTCAGTGTCCCCAGGGCCCCTCGCACCTGTTCCCCCCTCTACATATGTTCTGCAGTGTATTGTATTATAAAATGTGTTGTATCTTTAAGAGTTATGTCATGTGATTGTTACCCAGGAGGTACCAGTGACCAGGTGACCCCAAGAGTGACCTATGGGCTCCCTGCTAGTCTCCCCCATATAAGCCCTGGGTGGAGCTTCTCTCTCTTCTGCTGAGGTCCAGTGCAGTTGTCTAGTGTGTGTGTCCAGAGTGTTGGAGGCCTCAAAGTCCAGTCCTGCAGCCACCATCAAGTCAAGTAAGATAAAGTCACAGCTTTATGAGTCAAGTCAGTCCCTGTCATCTGTCAAGTCAGCGTGGTCTGCATTCAATTGTCCAGTCCTACTACAAGTCCCAGCAAGCCCTTAAGGTCTCTGAGTCACTGGTCACCTCCTTGGGCCCTGGCTGAACTGTATAGACTTTACCATCTGTCTACCCTCAGTAAAGCTACTGTTGTCCTCGTGCCTAGCCCAGGATCCAGCAGTATACCTTCGGGTGGTTTTAGGCTAAACCACACCCTGGCATCACAAATACAAGGTGTTAATGCCATCTGCCCCTAGGATAACAACATCTGCCCTCATCACACCCCGCTACCACACTTATTTTCGATGGCACAGAATGAATTTGCTTAAAAATATATATTTGGAAATCTGGTTTGAAGAGCGAGCCCTCTCCTGGGGCGTATAACGCCGACCCTTGTGTTCACAGCAGAAAATATATTTAAAGACGAATTAGTTGTAATTGGGCAGGAAAAAAAAAATCATCCATTATACAGAGCCCAGACAGCAAGTCAGCCAGGACCTTAACAGCAAGTGCTTTCCTGCTCACATAAAAATGGCTGACAAAATCTATGGTCCTGGGTCATCATCCTTTACAATTCTAAACTGAATGGCCGCTGAATTAGAAGCCACCATCCATAGTGCCTTGGACCTTCTTTGACCCTCAGAACCACAACAATTTCACATGATATAGATTTAACTTCATGATGAAACTATTCTACAGGAATATGAGCCCATACAGACAGGAGCTCTACTCGCTAGAGGTCCTGACATGGTATCAGATGACCTAGCATGAGCCATTTCCAAAGCCATTGCACCTCCTCTACCAGCTTGAACTGTTCACACCTGGCAGAGAAGAGTCGATTCATGCTTCTTGTGCAAAACCTGGACTCTTCCATTACCATGGTGCCACTGGATCCATCTGACCAGGCCATGTTTCTCCACAGAGATCTGGATCCATCTGACCAGGCCATGTTTCTCCAGAGAGATCTGGATCCATCTCACCAGGCCATGTTATTCCAGAGAGATCTGGATCCACCTGACCAGGCCATGTTCCTCCACAAAGATCTGGATCCATCTGACCAGGCCATGTTATTCCAGAGAGATCTGGATCCACCTGACCAGGCCATGTTCCTCCACAGAGATCTGGATCCATCTAACCAGGCCATGTTTCTCCACAGAGATCTGGATCCATCTGACCAGGCCATGTTTCTCCACAAAGATCTGGATCCATCTGACCAGGCCATGTTCCTCCACAGAGATCTGTATCCATCTGACCAGGCCATGTTTCTCTACATAGATCTGGATCCATCTGACCAGGCCATGTACCTCCACAGAGATCTGGATCCATCTAACCAGGCCATGTTTATCCACAGAGATCTGGATCCATCTAACCAGGCCATGTTTCTCCACAAAGATCTGTATCCATCTGACCAGGCCATGTACCTCCACAGAGATCTGTATCCATCTGACCAGGCCATGTTTCTCTACATAGATCCGGATCCATCTGACCAGGCCATGTTTTTCCACAGAGACATGTATCCATCTGACCAGGCCATGTTTCTCTACATAGATCTGGATCCATCTGACCAGGCCATGTTTCTCCACAGAGATCCGGATCTATCTGACCAGGCCATGTTTCTCCACAGAGATCTGTATCCATCTGACCAGACCATGTTTCTCCACAGAGATCTGTATCCATTGACCAGGCCATGTTTCTCCACAGAGATCTGGATCCATCTGACCAGGCCATGTTTCTCCACAGAGATCTGTATCCATCTGTCCAGACCATGTTTCTCCACAGAGATCTAGATCCATCTGACCAGGCCATGTTTCTCTACAGAGATCTGGATCCATCTGACCAGTCCATGTTTCTCCACAGAGATCTGTTTCCATCTGTCCAGACCATGTTTCTCCACAGAGATCTAGATCCATCTGACCAGGCCATGTTTCTCCACAGAGATCTGGATCCATCTGACCAGGCCATGTTTCTCCACAGAGATCTGTTTCCATCTGACCAGGCCATGTTTCTCTACATAGATCTGTATCCATCTGACCAGGCCATGTTCCTCCACAGAGATCTGGATCCATCTGACAAGGCCATGTTTCTCCACAGAGACATGTATCCATCTGACCAGGCCATGTTCCTCCACAGAGACATGTATCCATCTGACCAGGCCATGTTCCTCCACAGAGATCTGGATCCATCTGACCAGGTCATGTTTCTCCACCGCTCAGTGATAAAGTTTTTGCACTTTGTCCCCCCTGGAGTCTCACTTTTCTGTTTTATTTACACACATTGGGGGAGATTTATCAAAACCAGTGTAAAGGAAGAGTGGTGCAGTTGCCCATAGCAACCAATAAGATCGCTTCTTTCATTTATTCAGGGGCATTTAAAAAAATTAAAGAAGCCATCTGATTGGTTGCTATGGGCAACTGCACCACTATTCCTCTACACAGGTTTTGATAAATCTCCCCTATGACTCTGGAGCTGGTCATTTGCTGTTATGGCCGATCCATGCTATGGAATGATGAACTTTAGGTTCGGACACATTATTCGGACACCTTCATTGGCTACAGTTTCCTGACTGTGCTTCACCTGTTTGTCAGAACAATTCCTGACATCCTCCTCTGACCTCTTTGAACAACGAGTTGTTTTGGTCCTCAGCATCCCCTTCCGCTGGATGTTCCTCCTCAGTCACACCATGCTCCGTATACTCTCCACACCACTACATGAGAAAACCACACAAGGTTGGCAGTGAAGTCCTGGCCCCGGCCAGTCTAGCCCCAATGACCAGGCCTCGCTCCAAGTCCCTCAGGTCACGGGATTCTCCCATTTATTTATGCTGATCCATGGAAAACTGATCACTGGACTTTATGCTTTGCTCCAGGGTCATAGGTCTTATCTTTATACAGGGAAAATTTTAATCATAAAGGGGAGCAGCTCTAATAAAGCTTCATTTACTGCATTTAGTACTATGCTATTTTAGGTCTAACTTTCTGAGCTACTTAATTTTTTAATATACATTATATTTATAGTAAAAAAAAAATTGATACAGGTTGTACAAGGAGATCCACCAAGGCAGAAGGCCTTTGGCTGTCATGTTAACTGATTGGCCCCTTGAAATTGGGTTGTAGGGGTGCAGAGTAGAGGTCTCACAGGAACAACACCTATCAGACAAATTCCTAAATGCCGGAATTGCTACTGACTGTGGCATTTAGGTTGTAAAAAGATTGGGAAGTATCAGCTGTGGGTAACAGTCGGCGCCCACTGTGTATGATCTGCTGTATACGGAGGATGCCAATGCTTTACATTACATATACCCCTATACCTTTTTAATTTTTCCATCTATGGAGCTGTATGAGGGCTTGTTTTGTGGGTTGAGCTGTAGTTTTTATTTTTACCATCTTGGGGTGCATAAGACTTTATAATCATTTTTTAATCCCTGACATTTGGGATTCAATGAGGGACATTTATCAATGTTTGCTTATGTATTCTTTTTTTTTAGTAATTTTTTCCTTACTTTTTTTTTTGCTTATGTGCGACTTATTTATCAACTGGTTTCAGCCTGTTGATAATTTTCTTTCTCTTAAGCAATTTTTCCTTTTTTTACTTTGGTAGTAGCTTTTTCTGCTCCAAGTTTGAGCTGGAGTAAATTTAGTCAATTTTTAACCCTGCTGCGACTTTTTTTGCGCAGTTGCGACTGTCGCAGTTAATAAATACCTGACTACCCGTAGTCCATTTAAAAATTATTACTACGTAGTAAATTTTTTGAAAACTTGCTTTTCTCGCTTTCCAGTCAAAATGTCGCACAAAAAATCACGTAGTCGCAGTTGCGACAATTTTGCGACAATTATAGTAAAGAAAACCTGACTAAACCCGTTGATAAATGTCCATAAATAACCGCATTTCTGAAACTGGGGATTTTTTTTCTTGTTAGCAGCATTTAATGTGAGGGATAAGTTACGCTATATTTTAAAAGTTCGGACGTTTCCACTTGTCAAGATACCAATTATGTTTTATTTATTTAGTTATAATTTTTGAGTTATCATCCCATTTTTGCTTTAAAGCGTGCCTATCAGGAAAAAAAAAACTTCTTCTGGCATCCCCTCCATCTGGTGGTCATTTGCTTACAGTTCACTGAGGAGGAGGGGGAAGTTCTATTCTGGAAGAGTTACATTTGCCCTTATCCTTCATTGGGGAACGTTTACCCTTCTCCAGGGCTCTGCTGGTCCTGCACGTCCCGCCCGCACCTCCGGCATTGTGCGAGCAGGACAGGACAACATTCAGAAAGAAACAAGGACCTCTATTGACCGATAATATAAATAAAGTATGACAGAAGTAGAGTGGCACGGCACTGCACCTATACCGGTGTGGACTGGGATACTAGATGGTAGATGGTAGTGGATATGTTGATGCACTAGTAGTGGTGCTCAGATCCAAAAGTCACAGTTCATTCATATACTGTGCGAAACGGAGCTTGGTCGCCATCCAATGTTCCCCCACTACCCTCCTTCCTTTGTTACATGTATGTGAGTATTTTATATTAAAGAGGTTATCCAGGAAAAAACTTTTTTATATATATCAACTGGCTCCAGAAAGTTAAACAGATTTGTAAATGACTTCTATTAAAAAATCTTAATCCTTTCAGTACTTATGAGCTTCTGAAGTTAAGGTTGTTCTTTTCTGTCTAAGTCCTCTCTGATGACACGTGTCTCGGGAAATGCCCAGTTTAGAAGCAAATCCCCATAGCAAACCTCTTCTAAACTGGGCGTTTCCCGAGACAGGTGTCATCAGAGAGCACTTAGACAGAAAGGAACAACCTTAACTTCAGAAGCTCATAAGTACTGAAATTTTTTTTATAGAAGTATTTTACAAATCTGTTTAACTTTCTGGAGCCAGTTGATTTATATATATATATATATATATATATATATATATATATATATATATATATATATAACATATTTGCTTCATTACGTATATTACAAATACTTTTTTTTAGATGCTCTGTCACATATTAACAGTTTTGATATGTGGCAGTGCCCATTTAAGTATCGTAGGTAATTTCTCCATGTTCTGTTTGACATAACTTTTAATTATTATTATGACTATATTACTATTTCAGGTCATATTTCTATGCAGGGCAGATTTTTGGGGATCCCATGAGTGAGATCGCGATCAGCTTATTATTATCATCAGATCCTTGTAACAAAAAGGAATTGTCCAAAATGAATAATCCTTCAAAAAGTCAATTCATTTGGAGGAGCTCTTTAAAGGTAACACCAGCAGTAAACCTCAAATTATAAGTTCACGCAAGGCTGTAAAACAAGTCAAATATGACAGAACAAAGAGACATTCATAGAAAAAGAAATATCTTGTAATGTATGATTTCTTCCTCATTCCCGCCATTCTTCTCATTCCAAGCTTCAGTATAATGCTACAGATGTTTCCTCCAATGACTACAATTGCAAAATAAATACATTTCTAGATAACAATAGGAATAATTACACTATTTCCACAAAATAAGCAGGGACATCTGTTCCCAAACTAATTCTCAATGCTGACGCCCCCCCAAAAATGTCTTCAGTGCTCCCTCCACATCCCTCCCCCTTTCCACAGATCCAGGGTTTACAATAGAATGTAGGGATGTGACCTCTGACCTTAAAGGGGTACTCCACTGCTCAGCATTTGGAACCAATTTTTTCGAATGCTTAGAGCCGGTGCCGGGAGCCCATGACGTCATAGCCCCCCCCCCCCCCCCCCTCATGACATCACGCCCTGTCCCCTCAATGTAAGTCTATGGGAGGGGGCGTGAATAGAGAGGGCATGGCGTGACGTCATGTCTCCGGACACGGAAACCCATGGATCTCTATGGGATCAGGTTATATAGTAGTTATACACCTCCCCTCACAGCTCTATCTGTATACTGCTGCTGCTATCTCTATGGGATCAGGATATATAGTAGTTATACACCTCCCCTCCAGCTCGATCTGTATACTGCTGCTATCTCTATGGGATCAGGATATATAGTAGTTATACATCTCTACTCCAGCTCTATCTATATACTGCTGCTATCTCTATGGGATCAGGGTATTTAGTAGTTATACATCTCTACTCCAGCTCTATCTATATACTGCTGCTATCTCTATGGGATCAGGGTATTTAGTAGTTATACATCTCTACTCCAGCTCTATCTATATACTGCTGCTGCTGCTGTCTCTATGGGATCAGGACGTAAAGCATCCAGCTCTCCCGAGGCTGTGTTCACACGTTGCATTTTAATTATGTTTTTTTTTTTTCGTTTGTTTGTTTTTTTGCTCTGATTATGCAAATTATGGTTAAAAAAATAATTCTTACCATGATTTTGGAAAATTACAGCAAAAAAATGCTGTAATTATGTGTGAAAAAAGCAGGACAAATTCAACATGTGAACACAACCTAAAAATGTCATATCTTCATAAAACATTTGTGGTTATAGGTCAAATCCCTTTCTCTTCATGACTATATTTAAACAATGCACTTTGAGGGTATGATCACGCCTGCCGCATTTTGCGACATATTTTCTGCCGCTGATTTTGCTACATTTTGACTACAATGAGTGGGAAAATCATCAGCAGAAAATATGCAATAAAATATGCAAGTGTGAATGTACCCTTAATAAAAAAAATGGATCAAAACTGCACAAAATGTTAACTGACTCCAACCCACTCAATTTAGGCTTAAAGGGGTACTCTGGTGGAATTTTTTTTTAAATCAACTGGTGCCAAAATGTATACAGATTTGTAAATTACTTCTATATAAAAATCTTAATCCTTCCAGTACTTATCAGCTGCTGTATGCTCCAGAGGAAGTTGTGTAGATCTTTCCAGTCTGACCACAGTGCTCTCTGCTGACACCTCTGTCCATATCAGGAACTGTCCAGAGCAGGAGCAAATCCTAAACTTAAAAAAAAAAAATATTCCACTGGAGTACCCCTATAAGCCTAAATTGAATGGGATAGCAAACCTCTCCCTCTCTCTGCAAATCCAGATAATTTCAGGGAAGTATAGGAAGCATGAGAAAATAATTTCAGTGATAGAATTGCCATCAGAATGGTCACAAATCGACGCCTGCCACATCTTCTCAAACAGGTAAGCACAAGACGTACTCAAGAACTTCTACAATATTCACTATATAAGCATTAAAAAGAAAATCCTGGAGCTCTTTTTAAAGGCTTTGTTTACAATATGTTCGAGGTATATACTTCTAAGGCAAGGTTTCCACACAGGGTTCTTTTCTGGCGTTTTTTTTTTTTTTTCTTGGAAAAGTGCCAAAGTCAGAAGTGTATCCAGCAGGAAGGAGAAGTATAAGTCCTTCCTTTATACACTGCTCAAAATAATAAAGGGAACACTTAAACAACACAATGTAACTCCAAGTCAACGACACTTCTGTGAAATCCCACTGTCCACTCAGGAAGAACACTGATTGACAATCAATTTCACATGCTGTTGTGCAAATGGAACAGACAACAGGTGGAAATTATAGGTAATTAGCAAGACACCCCAATAAAGGAGTGATTCTGTAGTTGGTGACCTCAGACCACTTCTCAGTTCCTATGCTTCCTGGCTGATGTTTTGGTCACTTTTGAATGCTAGCGGTGCTTTCACTCTAGTGGTAGCATGAGACGGACTCTACAACCCACACAAGTGGCTCAGGTAGTGCAGCGCATCCAGGATGGCACATCTGTGGCAAGGTTTGCTGTGTCTGTCAGTGTAGTGTCCAGAGCATGGAGGCGCTACCAGGAGACGTGGGGAAGGCTGTAGGAGGGCAACAACCCAGCAGCAGGACCGCTACCTCCGCCTTTGTGCAAGGAGGAGCAGGAGGAGCACTGCCAGAGCCCTGCAAAATGACCACCAGCAGGCCACAAATGTGCATGTGTCCACTCAAATGGTCAGAAACAGACTCCATGAGGGTGGTATGAGGGCCCGACGTCCACAGATGGGGGTTCTGCTTATAGCCAAACACTGCAGGACATTTGGCATTTGCCAGAGAACACCAAGATTGGCAAATTCGCCACTGGTGCCCTGTGCTCTTCACAGATGAAAGCAGATTCACAATGAGCACATGTGACAGACATGACAGAGTCTGGAGATGCCGTGGAGAACGTTCTGCTGCCTGCAACATCCTTCAGCATGACCGTTTTGGCGGTGGGTCAGTAATGATGGGGGTGGCATTTCTTTGGGGGGCCGCACAACCCTCCATGTGCTTGCCAGAGGTAGCCTGACTGCCATTAGGTACGGAGACGAGATCCTCAGACCCCTGTGAGACCATATGCTGGTGCGGTTGGCCCTGGGTTCCTCCTAATGCAAGACAATGCTAGACCTCATGTGGCTGGAGTGTGTCAGCAGTTCCTGCAAGAGGAAGGCATTGATGCTATGGACTGGCCCGCCCGTTCCCCAGACCTGAATCCGATTGAGCACATCTGGGATGTCTCGCTCCATCCACCACAGACTGTCCAGGAGTTGGCGGATGCTTTAGTCCAGGTCTGGGAGGACATCCCTCAGGAGACCATCCGCCACCTCATCAGGAGCATGCCCAGGCGTTGTAGGGAGGTCATATGGGCACGTGGAGGCCACACACACTACTGAGCCTCATTGTGACTTGTATTAAGGACATTACATAAAGTTGGATCAGCCTGTAGTGGGGTTTTCCACTGTGATTTTGAGTGTGACTCCATATCCAGACCTCCATGGGTTGATACATTTGATTCCCATTGATAATTTTTGTGTGATTTTCTTGTCAGCACATTCATTCTATGTAAAGACGAAAGTATTTCATACGATTAGTTCGTTCATTCAGATCTAGGATGTGTTATCTTAGTGTTCCCTTTATTTTTTGAGCAGTGTATTTCCCATTCCTATTATATACAGTCCTTTGCTTTATTATAATAAAATATTCAGCAAATTCTGGAATATGTGTCTCCCTTAGGGTATGTTCACATGGCGGAATTTCTTTGAAGAATCCGGTGGAAAAATTCAGTTTGGAAATTCTACTACATGACGTTAACAATGTGGTGAATGGAATTTCCGCTGTCCCATTCATACCGAAGATTTTCTGGACTCTGCAAAAAAACATGTCAATTCTTTCTGCAGAATTCCACGTTAGAATCCCATTAACATCATTGCGACTCTAAATTCCGTCCCGTATCTGTGTGTTAGGCTATATTCCCACGTCAGTATTCCTCTGAATAATTTCGCCACAATCTTATGCCCATTTTGTTCAATGGGATTCCGCCGTCCTATTTACACAGCAGAATTTCCGCTTTCTGCAAAATTGATCTGTCTTAAAATTTTGCTGAAGTGCGGGTGGAATTTCGGCAGAAGTCTGTGTTTTGAGCACTCAGAAATTCAGCCGAAATTCTGCCATAAAGTCCGTTAAAAAAAAAAACGCGTCAAGCTTTGCGGTAGTTTGAGAGGAATTGCGCATAAATTCAGTGTAAATCCTGGGCACATTCCGAGCGCAATCCGTAAAACTTCAAAAAATACGCTGCCAGCTTGGCAGAACGCAATCTGAGCGGAAGCTTAATTTAGTTGTAACCCCATATAAGATCATGGGGGCATTCAATAAAACCTGTGTTGAGGAAAAGTTGACAAGTTGCCCATAGCAACCAATCAGATCGCTACTTTCATTTTTCAGTGGCCCTTTTAAAAGTGAAAGAAGCAATCTGATTGGTTGCTATGGGCAACTGTTTTACTCTTTCTGTGCACAGGTTTTGATAAACCTTCCCGCTTGGTCTTCACCTTGGGCCAAAATATCCAACCACATGTGATCAGTCCTTTATTACTACAATAGCCATTAGAGATGAGCGAACTTACAGTAAATTCGATTTGTCACGAACTTCTCGGCTCGGCAGTTGATGCCTTTTCCTGCATAAATTAGTTCAGCTTTCAGGTGCTCCGGTGGGCTGGAAAAGGTGGATACAGTCCTAGGAGACTCTTTCCTAGGAATGTATCCACCTTTTCCAGCCCACCGGAGCACCTGAAGGCTGAACTAATTTACGCAGGATAAGTCATCAACTGCCGAGCCGAGAAGTTCGTGACAAATTGAATTTACTGTAAGTTCGCTCATCTCTAATAGCCATATATATATATATATATATATATATATATATATATATATATATATATATCATATTTTTCGCCGTATAAGACGCACTTTTTCTTCCCCAAAACAGGGAGGGAAAACTTGGTGCGTCTTATACGGCGAATACCTGTCCTATCGCGGCGGTCCCTGCGCCCATCAACGGCTGGGACCCACGGCTAATACAGGACATCCCCGATTGCGGTGATGCCCTGTATTAACCCTTCAGACGCGGCGATCAAAGCTGACCGCCGCGTCTGAAGCGAAAATAACACTAACCTCGGGCTGTTCAGGACCGCCGCAGTGAAATCACGGCGTCCCAAACAGCTTACAGGACACCGGGAGGGACCTTACCTGCCTCCTCGGTGTCTGCCCCGTCCCGGGATCCCCTACATGGCCGTCGATCTCCTTCGTCGTCATCACGTCGTCGCGCACGTGCGTAGCGACGTGATGGCGGCGATGGAGAGCGAGGATACCCGGCAGCAGAGACATTCCGGAGAGACGGGGAAACGGCGACAGCGATGGAGGGCGACATCCAGGACAGCGGTAACGAGCGGTGACGGGTCCGGAGCGGCGGGGACACGTGAGTACTATCTCCTATACCAGTGGTCTTCAACCTGCGGACCTCCAGATGTTGCAAAACTACAACTCCCAGCATGCCCGGACAGCCAACGGCTGTCCGGGCATGCTGGGAGTTGTAGTTTTGCAACATCTGAAGGTCCGCAGGTTGAAGATCACTGTCCTTTACTTTACGTTGTATTTGGTTCAGAATCTTTATTTTCTAGATTTTTATCCTATAAAATTAGGTGCGTCCTATATGCCGGAACGTCTTATATGACGAAAAATACGGTATATAGATATATATATAATTGATAAATATTATAGATGGTATACGCTGTACAAACGCAACCCGTATCACTAAAAAAATAACATTAAAGGGTTACTCCAGTACCCAGCATCCGGAACATTGAGTTCCGAACGCTGTGTGCGGGCTTCCGTGTTCACGCCCGCCCCCTGGTGACGGCAATTGCTCCCTCTTCCCATAGACTTTGATTGAGGGGGCAGGCCGTGATGTCACGAGGGGGCGGGTGTGAATACGGAAGCACACAGCGTTCGGAACTCAATGTTCCAGACGCTGGGGAGCGGAGTAACCCTTTAAAAATCTCCTATGGTTTTGTGTATACGGCTCTTATCCAGGCCTTTGCGTCTCCATGGTTACAAACTATAAAGATAATAATAAGCAGTAAGATTCTATTTCCCTTGTATCTGTCCCCTCTTTTACTCTCTATAAGTAGTGGTGGGGGGGGGGGGGGGCAGAAGAAGAAGTAGAGCAATACAGGATTACAAAGTATGCGTTGTAGTTTGTATCCTTGGAAACACATAGGTCTGCATAGGAGCTGAAGACACAAAACGGTAGAAGATTTTACACCGAGGCTGGTTACAAAAGTTGCGCCATTTTTTTTTTTTTTTTTTATTTTAGATGATTTGCAGCAATAGTAAAAACATGGTAGTAACAGATTACAAAATTGTACATACCTTTTATGCCCACCTCCGAAACGGATGGCCTATTTTGCGGATACGCCATAAATGTCTTAAACAGAATAACCCCTTTAACTAAAAAAAACTGTAAACATAATATACTATTTTTATTTTTATTTTTTAACCCTTTAAAGGGGTACTCCCGTGGAAAACTATTTTTATTTTTTTTTTTTAAATCAACTGGTGCCAGAAAGTTAAACAGATTTGTAAATGACTTCTATTAAAAAATCTTAATCCTTCCAGTACTTATTAGCTGCTGAATACTACATAGGAAATTATTTTCTTTTTGGAACACAGTGCTCTCTGCTGACATCAGGACCACAGTGCTCTCTGCTGACATCTTTGTCCATTTTAGGAACTGTCCAGAGCAGCATATGTTTGCTATGGGGATTTTCTCCTACTCTGGAAAGGACTCTAAAAATGGACAGAGATGTCAGCAGAGAGCACTGTGCTCGTGATGTCAGCAGAGAGCTCTGTGTTCCAAAAAGAAAATAATTTCCTCTGTAGTATTCAGCAGCTAATAAGTACTGGAAGGATTAATATTTTTTAATAGAAGTCATTTACAAATCTGTTTAACTTTCTGGCACCAGTTGATTAAAATAATAATAATAATAATAATAATAATAATAAAATAAATAAAAAGGTTTTCCACCAGAGTACCCCTTTAAAAAGGACCTGTGTGGTGTCTTAAAATTCTTAAAATAGACAGAGGTGTCAGCTGAGAGCACTATGGTCGTGAGAGCTCTGTGTTCCAAAAAGAAAAGAATTTCCTGTGTAGTATTCAGCAGCTAATAAGTACTGGAAGGATTCAGATTTTTTAATAGAAGTAATTTACAAATCGGTTTAACTTTCTGGCACCAGTTGATAAAAAAAAAAAAAAGTCTTCCACCGGAGTACCCCTTTAACTCAGCGGTCTCCAAACTCGGTCCCTCCAGCTCTTGCAAAACTACAGCACCCAGCATGCCCGGACAGCCGTTGGCTGTCCGGGCATGCTGGGAGCTGTAGTTTTGCAAGAGCTGGAGGGTCGCAGTTTAGATACAACTGCTTTCACTAGAGACAGGGAGTTTAGAACTTGTGAAAGTATCATCAAAACCTTGGCATTTCCTAGCCTAGTCCAGTGTTTTCTTACCAGGGTGCCTCCAGATGTTGGAAAACTACAACTCCCAGCATGCCCGGACAGCCGTTTTGCAAGACCACTGAGTTAAAGGGTTAGGGGGCATGCTGGGAGTTGTAGTTTTGCAACAGCTGGGGGCACACTGATTGGGACACACTGGCCTAGGCCCAAAACAATGTACACGAAAAAGAATTGGGAGCTGAAAATATGCACAAATAACAACAAAAAAAAAACAGAAAATAAAAATAAAAAGGTGTTGCCAATAGCAACCATTTGGATTGCATTCATAATAATTCTTGAAAAGGTTATGTCATAAAGGCAGTGACCTGATTGGTTGCTAACTTCAATACACTTTTTTTTCTGCACTATATTATTTTTTAATAAAACCATGGATGCAAACTTTTATCTTAGAAAGTACCATATGGAACACATTATTATTAAATTAAAGGGGTAGCCAAATTTAGAGAAATTAAGTAAGGTTAAGAGTTCTGAGTAAATAGAGAAAGAGGCGGGGGGGGGTGGGGGGTCTGTGTTTGGGATCTTCACTTCTCTTAAAGGGGTACTCCCTTGGAAAACTTTTTTTTTTTTTTTTTTTTTTTATCAACTGGTGCCAGAAAGTTAAACAGATTTGTAAATTATGTCTAATAAAAAAATCTTAATCCTTCCAGTACTTATTAGCTGCTGAATACTACAGAGGAAATGGTTTTCTTTTTGGAACACAGAGCTCTCTGCTGACATCACGAGCACAGTGCTCTCTGCTGACATCTCTGTCCATTTTAAGAACTGTCCAGAGTAGGAGAAAATCCCCCTAGCAAACATATGCTGCTCTGGACAGTTCCTAAAATGGACAGAGATGTCAGCAGAGAGCACTGTGGTCATGATGTCAACAGAAAGCTCTGTGTTTCAAAAAGAAAATAATTTCCTCTGTAGTATACAGACCCTATAAAGTACTGGAAATATTTAGATTTTTTAATAAAAGTAATTTACAAATCTGTTTAACTTTCTGGCACCAGTTGATTTAAAATAAAATAAAAAGTTTTCCACAGGAGTACCCCTTCAAACAGAATGGAGACTGGTTAAAAAGAGTATCTCCTTCTGGAGGACATGTTCTGTCCTGTATAAGGCTGGGTCCACACTACGTTTTGTCCCATACGGGAGCGCATACGGCAGGAGGGAGCTAAAACCTCGCGCTCCCGTATGTAACCGTATGCGCTCCCGTATGTCATTCATTTCAATGAGCCGACCGGAGTGAAACGTTCGGTCCGGTCGGCTCATTTTTGCGCCGTATGCGCTTTTACAACCGGACCTAAAACCGTGGTTGACCACGGTTTTAGGTCCGGTTGTAAAAGCGCATACGGCGCAAAAATGAGCCGACCGGACCGAACGTTTCACTCCGGTCGGCTCATTGAAATGAATGGCATACGGGAGCGCATACGGTCACATACGGGAGCGCTAGGTTTTAGCTCCCTCCTGCCGTATGCGCTCCCGTATGGGACAAAACGTAGTGTGAACCCAGCCTCACACAGAGAAGCCAGTCATCTGAATAGACACTGTGTAATACTTAAAGGGGTACTCCAGTGAAAAACTTTTTTTTATTGTTTTTTTTTTATATCAACTGGTGCCAGAAAGTTAAACAGATTTGTAAATTACTTCTATTAAATAATCTTAACCCTTCCAGGACTTATAAGCTGCTGTATACTACAGAGGAAGTTGTGTAGTTCTTTCCAGTCTGACCACAGTGCTCTCCGCTGACACCTCTGTCCATGTTAGGAACTGTCCAGAGCAGGAGAGGTTTGCTGTGGGGATTTGCTCCTGCTCTGTAAAGTTCCTGACATGGACAGAGGTGTCAGCAGAGAGCACTGCGGTCAGACAGAAAAAAAAAAATGTATAAAGAAAACAACTTCCTCTGGAGCATACAGCAGCTGATAAGTACTGGAAGGGTTAAGATTTTTAAACAGAAGTAATTTACAAATATGTTAAACGTTCTGACACCAGTTGATTTAAAAAAAAATATTTCACCGGAGAACTACTGTAATTTTCCCTTGTGGTGGTGGTGGTGCTGCAGGAAGACTGAATTTCCGAGTGTAATTCCACTTACAAATGACAATTTCCGATACAGAAGAATCCCCTTGCTGGCAATGGGAATCCACTGGGCAGTGCACACTACGGAATTTCAACGTCGGACTTTCCACTGCTGAAATTCCTCTGCCAAAAGAATGTTCTTTTGACGAAATACTGTATGCCTCGATTACATTGCTGTCTATGGGGATGGCAATGTCCGTGCGGTACTAGCACCGATTCAGTCGGGATCCCCGGACAGAAAGAGTGAACCAAGTCTTACTGCTAGGCTTCTCCACAGATTAAAGGGGTTATCCAGGAAAAAACTTTTTTTATATATATCAACTGGCTCCAGAAAGTTAAACAGATTTGTAAATTACTTCTATTAAAAAATCTTAATCCTTTCAGTACTTATGAGCTTCTGAAGTTAAGGTTGTTCTTTTCTGTCTAAATCCTCTCTGATGACACCTGTCTCGGGAACCGCCCAGTTTAGAAGCAAATCTCCATAGCAAACCTCTTCTAAACTGGGCGTTTCCCGAGACAGGGGTCATCAGAGAGGATTTAGACAGAATAGAACAACCTTAACTTCAGAAGCTCATAAGTACTGAAAGGATTAAGATTTTTTAATAGAAGTAATTTACTAATCTGTTTAACTTTCTGTAGCCAGTTGATATATATATATAAAAAAGTTTTTCCCTGGAATACCCCTTTAATCTCAGAAGCTCCCAAAAGAGGAAGACTTTTTAATCAACCTATAGCAGAGTACCCTTTGAGGGGACGTTCACACACTTTTACTAGCAGCGAGTTTCACGATGCGAGAAACCTGCTGCGACTTATGCAACCATTGATTTGAATTGGTCCACAGACAGTCCGCAATAGTGTCAGATTTGCGGACTGTCCGCGGACTGTCCGCGGACCCATTTAAATCAATGGTAGCGTAACTCGCAGTGGGAAACTCGCTGCTAGCTACTAGCGTGTGAACGCAACCTTAAAGGGGTATTCCAGGAAAAAAACTTTTTTTTTTATATATCAACTGGCTCCAGAAAGTTAAACAGATTTGTAAATTACTTCTATAAAAAAATCTTAATCCTTTCAATAATTATCAGATGCTGAAGTTGAGTTGTTCTTTTCTGTCTGGCAACAGTGCTCTCTGCTGACATCTCTGCTTGTCTCGGGAACTGCACAGAGTAGAAGAGGTTTGCTATGGGGATTTGCTTCTAAACTGGGCGGTTCCCGAGACACGTGTCATCAGAGAGCACTTAGACAGAAAAGAACAACTCAACTTCAGCAGCTCATAAGTACTGAAAGGATTAAGATTTTTTTTTATAGAAGTAATTTACAAATCTGTTTAACTTTCTGGAGCCAGTTAATATATTAAAAAAAGTTTTCTCCTGGAATACCCCTTTAAACTGGATACATTCAGCCCACCTGCAAACTAAGGATTGACATACCTGGGCAATTATTTGACCTGATGCATCAAGTGGGCCTGTCTTAAAGGGATAGCCAGGCTTTAAAAATATAATAATATGGTACTGGGATAAAGGGAAAATAGAATTAAAAAAACATACTTACCTAGTCCTGCCTCTCCCATTTAGCTTTGTCCATCCCCACGATCTTTTGTCTTCTTTTAAAGGGGTACTCCACCCCTAGACATCTTATCCCCTATCCATAGGATAGGGGATAAGTTGTCTGATCGTGGGGGTCCCGCCGCGATCAGACATCTTATCCCCTATCCTTTGGATAGGGGATAAGATGTCTAGGGGTGGAGTACCCCTTTAAGATGACCGCTTGGAGCAGGACCTGCCAACTCATCCAATCACAGGCGGCACTGCTGTCCTATCTTGGCGAGTGATTGGCTGAACGGGCAGGTCCTGTTTCAAGCACTTATCTCAGAAGCAGGAAGAAAAGAGAAGACTGGGGAAACCAGCAAGCTTTGGGGTAACCAGGGCTAGGTAAGTATGTTTTTTTTTTTCTATTTACCCACTGACCCAGCACCATATAATGTTTTTAACAGGCCGGATAACCCTTTTAAGAGTACATTTTACACCGGCAAATTTTCTGCAGGTTTTACTCGCAAAATTGCCGCTACAAAAAAAAAAAAAAAAAACAGCCCATGTGAATGTACCTTAAAGGGGTACTCCGCCCCTAGACATCTTATCCTCTATCCAAAGGATAGGGGATAAGATGTCAGATCGCCGGGGTCCCGCCGCTGGGGACCCCCGCAATATAGCAAGCAGCACCCACCTATAACTGCTTCCGGAAGCGCTGGAGGTTCTCTGGCTAATTCCTCCCGACCACGGGGACGGAAGACCGTGACATCACGACTCCGCCCCCATGTGACGTCACGCCCCGCCCCCTCAATGCAAGTCTATGGGAGGGGGTTCTCTGGTGATTTGTCTGAACAATTGTCTTAAAAAGTAATCAGGGTGGCATGAAAAAAAAAAGATAGCTCACCGATCCCCTGATGCTGCCCACTAATCACCACATGCCGGTCCCTTCTCCACGCCATCACTGGCTAAGGCAGAACATTACGGCAGCCAATGATTGGCTGAACAAGCATTTCCTGTGGGTCGAGGCGGGGAACAGGAAATGATGTCAGAACAGCAGCAGCAGGGGGAATCGGGGACGTTAGTAACTATGTTTGTATTTATTTACTTAATCCTGATCACTTTAAATATATATAAATATATATATATATATATATATATATATATATATATATTATTCCCCAAATAATCTTTAAATATGATTTAATATGTATTTATTTTATTTTTTTTTACATATGGAAAATTAGCCTAAAAAAAAAAAAAAAGGGGTGACTATTTCGAAACGTCTATTCTTTATAAACATAACAGTCAGACTGTAAATATTTTGAGAACTGTACAAAATTCCAATGACGGCTTCTATGATTATCACAATATTGTACTAATTAGATAATGAAATACACTGTAATAATAATAATAATGTTCCATTCTAAACCAGAATACAGTGTTGTGCTTACCCGACCTATCATGGGAACACTACAACAAATATGGTTTCAATAATCACTAGATTGCTCATAGCCTTAGAAATACAGCTAAAAATAAGAAATGCAATCCCTGCCCCCACACAACACAACACGGAGTACTCAAGGCATCTCAAAGATTCAAAAAATTGACATCATAATAAACTCCAGTTATGCAATATAGACCTTAAAAAACACCATTATACTAAATGACCTTCTGATTTGTTTATGGCTGTAAAAAAAAAGCATGTAAAATACAAAATAAAATTGCATCTTTGCTTAAATAAAAAAAAATAATAATAATAATAATATATATATATATATATATATTATATATATATATATATATATATATATATATATAAATATATATATATATTATAAACATATTTTTATTTATTTATTTATTTTTTGAAGAAATATTTGTTTTTTTTTTGTATTATTTTTTATTTTTTTTTCTTTAACCAGAAGGCACATTTTCAGATGTGAACGGATTTTAGACTATGGTGCCATCTTGTTGGTTGTGAATGTAAAAAAAAAAAGTTTAAAAATATTCAGAAAATATTAAGCGGCTTTCAGATATTTATAGGTGATATTGTAGTCTGCACAGAATGTTAAGCTTACACAAAACTGCACAGAATGAATGGAGGACTGTCAAATACTGGGATTTCTAAAGCCTTGGTCATACGATAGGACAGTGTTTCCCAACCAGGGTGCCTCCAGCTGTTGCAAAACTACAACTCCCAGCATGCCCGGACAGCCAAAGGCTGTCCGGGCATGCTGGGAGTTGTAGTTTTGCAACAGCTGGAGGCACCCTGGTTGGGAAACACTGGGATAGGAAACTCAGTAAAAGCTGACAGCTACATGTCCAAAATGATCACTAGCCTAGTGTAAGAGACTGAGCGGTATGATGGACAATTAGCCTTTCTGTCAAGAATGAGGCCTCCTAAAAAAAAAAACATTTAGCCAGAGGGGCATGTGTCCCTCCTGGGCATTATGGTGAAGATATTCTGACACAAACTCCAGCCTGATACGGTTAACTAAAAGGACACAATGTACACACAAAGTATATAGACATATGTCTCATACAGGTCAGAGTCCTGGTTACGGGATTTAAAAATATTTTAAATGGGTAAATCAGAGTTAGTAGAAGATAAGATAAGGTCAAAATCAATAAATCAGTAAAGTAAAATATAGTCCAAAAATTTTACAGGCTAAAAACAACTAATAGAGTTAAAAAAAAACACAATAGCAACAACAAAAACACAATAAAATACCAATTAAATTATACATGACTTTAACTGTGCTGGTTGAGAATTACTGGATGTTTTATGTAATTTTATATACATACCTATATGTGTGTGTGTGTGTATATATATATGTGTGTGTATATATATATATGTGAATATATATATATATGTGAATATATATATATATATATATGTATATATATATATATATATATATATATGTATATATATATATATATATATGTATATATATATATATATATATATATATGTATATATGTATGTATATATATATATATATATATGTATATATATATATATATATATATATATATGTATATATATATATATATATATATATATATATATATATACATACACACATAACCTATGCGCTACTTAAGGTTAGTGCTGCATTATGTATAATTTCATAGTTTTGTTTATTCATTCTATTAGATGCTTTTCCATTTATTTATATGTTGATTTATCTATTTTTGTATTTTAATATTTTATCTTCTAGGGAGATCAACAGTAAAATAAAACAAGCGACGACATTACATTCTTTTTAAGGGAAACATTTTTGTTTAGGATAAACCACTGTAAAATCCTCAATTATTACCAAATCCGACACATTTCTCATGAATCCCTTCCCTGCTCACGTGAAAGCTTCCCAGAAATGAAGGCACTCAGCACCAGTCCTCGATTCTGTATTTATTGCAAAGAAATTAAAAATGATATATGTATATATATATATATATAAACTATTTTCTCTATAAATATAAATGATCTTTTGAAAGCAAACAAAAAAAAAAAAAAATACTATACTTTTCCAAGGGAAAACAAAACAAAACAAAAAGAACACATTGCATTTTTTTTTTTTGTTTCAGGGCATAAAAATATACAAATAGGATAATAAAAAAAAAATAATAATAAAATCAGAAACACTTATTGAAATTTGGAGACCATGACAGCGTGACATCAGCTCTGCGTGAAAAATTTAGAATTTTTTTTTTTTTTTTAAAACGACATGTCGGGAAAAGAAAAGTCAAAAAGTTGAACAATATCAATTTTAGAAGAAAGCAAATAGAAAACTGATAAATCACCACCAGATCTATGTCAGAAAATAGCAAAAGAAAAAGAAAAATAATTATGCTTAGAAAGGATAAAAAAAATAATATATAAAAATGGAAAAAAAATATATATATAAAAATGAAAAAAAAATTACAAATATTCTATTGAGTTACTGGCTGCATTGTATTAGTCTGAGCCGATTTAAAGCACCCATTACAAGCTTTTAACCACAAACAAAGCCAAATTGCATTCATTCCATGTAAATTTGCTCCACACCCTGTTGCCATTAACACACACTGCTATGCAGGAAGGGAGAAGTCTAAATAATACATTATTTTAGGCCATTGTTATCTGGCTCCATAGACTCTTCATTAACCCCCCCTGTACAATTAATCAGGCCGGCACTGGCAATTATCTAGTTAAATCAATCTGGGGGTATTCCAAGACGATTTGTAGCAGGGTTGGACACGGTTAACAAAGGCGGGTCTAAGAGTGCATCCAACAAAAGACTCAACTTCCAGACTGCACTGAATGAATCAATGGGGGGAGAAGCCCTGGACTGATCCAGAACACAAGTGCTCAGATGGAGATTTACCCCCAACAAGAAAATCTAGTTATAGATATCGACTACAACGTTCAACAATAGTTACGTCATGCACAACCAATGACTTTTAATTCCCTTCCACTTCTATGAAAAATGGGGATTTGCAATTTTTTGTGAAATAAATGGACAAAATTTAAGTAAAAAAAAAAAAACTAAAACATTATTCTGACTCAGGAAACTATCAAAAATAAGGAAATACAGTGATCCCTCAACTTACAATGACCTCAACATACAATGGTTTCAACGTACAATGGTCTTTCCTGGACCATTGTAAGTTGAAACCAGACTCAGCATACAATGTTATGGACAGCCCAGATCTGTGAAACGTGTCAATGAACTGACCAATCAGAATGGGCAATCAGAACTGGTAAAACTCCTGTATTACTGAAGTGTATGCACTGACTGGTGTCTCGTAGCGCCCCCTACAGTACAGGGAGGTATTACATGTTCTGTAGTCTTTACCTGTATTACTGAAGTGTATACACTGCCTGGTGTCTGGTAGCGCCCCCTACAGTACAGGGAGGTATTACATGTTCTGTACTCTTTACCTGTATTACTGAAGTGTATGCACTGCCTGGTGTCTGGTAGCGCCCCCTACAGTACAGGGAGGTATTAAATGTTCTGTACTCTTTACCTGTATTACTGAAGTGTATGCACTGCCTGGTGTCTGGTAGCACCCCCTACAGTACAGGGAGGTATTACATGTTCTGTACTCTTTACCTGTATTACTGAAGTGTATGCACTGCCTGGTGTCTGGTAGCACCCCCTACAGTACAGGGAGGTATTACATGTTCTGTACTCTTTGGGCCAGGATTAGCTGCTCCTTTGGACACCAGGTGAGGGCGGCTCCATGTTACTTTTTTAGGACACTGTGTACTGTAGAGGACCCCGAAGAAGCTCCTGTCCTCTACATAGACCAGTGCTTCCCAAGCAGGGTGCCCCCAGCTGTTGCAAAACTACAACTCCCAGCATGCCCGGACAGCCTTTGGCTGTCCGGGCATGCTGGGAATTGTAGTTTTGCAACAGCTGGAGGCTCTCTGCTTGGGAAACACTGACCTAGACAGTGATTACAGCTCCCAGCAGATCTTTCTTTGTATGTAAGGATTTGCTTTATCTATATTAGTTATCTACTTATTTTTCTTTAATCCTCACTTTTCCCTATTTTTTGGATGACATTTTGGTGCCTTTAGAACCAATTACCAGGTTTCCATAGAGTTCTGATCTCAACATACAACAGTTTCAACATACAATGGTCGTCCCGGAACCAATTAATATTGTAACTTGAGGGATCACTGTACATTCCAACTGTATTGGTATCATTTATCCGGCGTTGGGACTGTTGCTCTGTTGATACCAACTTGTTACAAAAGAAACATATGTGGTGTCTGGAAAAGGTCAAAGGTCTCTGACCTGGTTGGGGGGGGGGGTAGTAAGCTGAGGCAGAGAGGTATCTTATGAAGCTAGATAAGAAGCTGCTTACAAGTGCTATAAAAGTCCTTATTCTTAAAGGCCCACCCTCCCCCACAAAAATAAAGCATTTTTTTTCTTATTTTCTCCAAGTAGAAGGCTTTGCAAAAGACAAAAAAAAAATGGTGTCCCATTAAGAACCCAGCAGCCTTAGAACCCACCAAGTTAGAACATCCTACATTAAAAAAGGTATGATCTGTTGTCATTTAAATACAAAATATACTTACAAAATGTTACAGGTTTGTTATTTACAACAAAACATATACAGTGTACAAGTCAGGAGGGTGGGCGCTGGGGTGGGGGGAGGGGGGTCACACTGTTGTTTCTCCTTGTTTGCTGTTGGTGAGTCTTGTATAAAACTTTCTCCAGGAATTAAGAGTTTTGCCAGACCAGATCCAAAAACCAGAGGTTATTCCTACGATTAGGGTCATGAGATATTTGATCATGAATACGGTAAAATCCGGCGTCATGGGCGGGTGGTTGCTACTGGGGCATTGGACAGCATAGGTCTTGCAACTTTGGCTCACCCAACTTTTCTCCCACTGTTCCCTAAAAGCTTGTTCGTAAAAATAACAGGCAATGACAATGGTGGCCGGGACGGTGTAGAGGACGCTGAAGATGCCTATCCTCACCATCAGCTTCTCCAACTTTTCGGTTTTGGTGCCATCATGTTTCATAATGGTTCTGATCCTAAAGAGGGACACAAAACCGGCCAGGAGAAAGGAAGTGCCAATGAACAAGTAAACAAAAAGTGGGGCCAAGACAAATCCGCGCAGGGCATCCACATTGTTTATTCCAACAAAGCAAACCCCGCTGAGAATATCCCCGTCCACTTGCCCCACAGCCAAGATCGTGATGGTTTTGATGGCTGGCACTGCCCACGCTGCCAAGTGGAAGTACTGAGAATTGGCTTCTATGGCTTCATGTCCCCATTTCATGCCAGCTGCTAAAAACCAAGTGAGCGAAAGGATGACCCACCAGATGGAACTGGCCATGCTGAAGAAGTAAAGCATCATGAAGAGGAAGGTGCAGCCCTCTTTCTTGGTGCCCTGGACCACCGTCTTGTAGCCATCCTCTGAGAACCTCTCATTGCACACCACTTTGTCTTCTAGTAGGAAGCCGGCAATGTAAGCTATGGCCACCATGGTGTAGCACCCAGAGAGGAAGATGATGGGTCTCTCCGGGTAACTGAAGCGTTTCATGTCCACCAGGTAAGTCAGTACCGTGAACAGGGTAGACGCACAACAAAGTACCGACCAGATGCCTATCCATATTCGGGAGAAGCGCAATTCCTCTGGCGCAAAATACATCAACCCGTGAACTTTGCCAGCTTCGCAAGGGGCACCACAGTCCTTCTCCCCCAAGAAGTGGTAGTTGACATAAGCTGGTACCTTGAGTGCCCTGGGGCAGGAGAACTTGTCCCTGTGGGGGGATCTGTAGTTAGGGTTGCTGGTCCACAGCACTGGCACAGCTGGTGTAGGGGTGCCCTTGTCTGAGGTGTTCTGCCCCACACACAGCTCCCCTGCCCCATTGACTGGGAACTTCTCACAGCGCAGACTCTCAGGCCACTGGAAGCCAAACTTGTTCATGAGAGCCTCGCAGCCCTGCCTGGCCCTCTCACATAGGGACCTACATGGGGGCAGTGCCTGCTCCAGCACAGTGCACACAGGGGCATACATGGAGCACAGGAAGAACTTCAGCTCCTGGGAACATTGGACCTTCACCAGCGGGTAGAACTGGTGCACCTCCAGCCCAGCGTCCTCCTGGTTGGTGTGCCCTAGCAGATTGGGCATGATCGTCTGGTTGTAGGCGATATCCGTGCACAGGGGGATGGAGATGGGTTGGCAGTAACCATGGTCCGGGATAGAGATGCCCTTCTCTCCATTATACTGCGCCTCCACCGCCAGACTGGCACAGAGCAGCGCCAGCAGGCTGCAAAGTTTAGTGGAGCCCCGCTGTGCCATGCTGCTGCCAGGATCCCTTGCCATGATAGTTGAGTGGGTGCAGCATGAAGCCTTGGGGGTGCTCTCCTCCCTGGGTAACAATCGGCTCTGGGTCCGGCTCTCCTCGGCGGCTGCAGTCAGGAGAAGAGCGCAACTCACTCTGATACATTTGTATCAATCCTTCAACTCATCTGGGCCGTTTCCAGGCTCCCCCTGCCCGCCTCTTCAGCGAGAGGGAGGAGCCTTGAAACCGATGCCGAACTTGTCTGCTAAGTAAGGGATCCTCTCACAAGTGAGACAGCCTGTAGGAAAGTTCTGGCGCTGACTTCTTATCAGACTGAGGGGATACACGGCTATAAAAAGAGCCCCCCGCCCCAGAGGCATGCCAGGCATGAGTGATGACAGCAACTGAGGGGAGCGGGCCCTTTAAATAGGTTCATGTCTGTGTAGTGACTGATGGGTCAATAACTGTGTTATGGTGATCATGTGACACGATGGACATTATGGGGACTTCACGCCATGTCCCATCAGCAGCTGGATGTATGGGGCCATTCTTCTCTGGAAGTAATGCTCTAAGGGAAAATAGATCCGGAAATACGCCCTATTTTTTTTATTTATCATTCATTACCCAAGGACCTGTTCACACTGTGGAGGATATCCATAAGGAATTACACATTGCAGCACACGTTTATTGAGTTCGGTGGTTTTTGTGGGGCTCAGTTCACACAATGGAAGTTCCGCCACAGAAAGTGGAATTGAATTCCGAGGGAAGATTGAATATGTTTCGTCTTCTGCTGGAATACAGCTGTATCTGCTCTACATGCCCCCATACACTGCCCTACATGCCCCCATACACTGCCCTACATGCCTCCATACACTGCCCTACATGCCCCCATACACTGCCCTACATGCCCCCATACACTGCCCTACATGCCCCCATACACTGCCCTACATGCCTCCATACACTGCCCTACATGCCCCCATACACTGCCCTACATGCCCCCATACACTGCCCTACATGCCCCCATACACTGCCCTACATGCCCCCATACACTGCCCTACATGCCTCCATACACTGCCCTACATGCCCCCATACACTGCCCTACATGCCCCCATACACTGCCCTACATGCCCCCATACACTGCCCTACATGCCCCCATACACTGCCCTACATGCCCCAGTATGCTGCCCTACATGCCCCCATACACTGCCCTACATGCCCCCATACACTGCCCTACATGCCCCCATACACTGCTCTACATGCACAAATATGCAGCCCTACATGCCCCAGTACTTTGCCCTACCATACTCCCATACAATGCACTACATGCCCCAATATGCTGCCCAACATGCCCCAGTATGCTGCCCTACATGCCCCAATACACTGCCAAACATAACCCAATACACTGCCCAACATGCCCCCAATACACTGCCCTACATGCCCCCAATACACTGCCCTACATGCCCCCAATACACTGCCCTACATACCCCCAATACACTGCCCTACATGCCCAATACACTGCCCAACATGCCCCCATACACTGCCCTACATGCCACAATACACTGCCCTACATACCCCAATACACTGTCCTACATGCCCCCAATACACTGCCCTACATGCCCCAATACACTGCCCAACATGCCCCCAATACACTGCCCTACATGCCCCCAATACACTGCCCTACTTCCCCTAACACACTGCCCTACATGCCTAATATAGTGCACTACATGTCCCATTGTACAGGGCGATTCTTTTCTGGGAGTAACTCTCTAGGGAAAAAAGATCTGTAAATATCCTACTTTTTCAGGAACACGGTACTTTTTCCTGTCATACAGTAAGTACACTGTGGGTCCCATTTGTCTCAGATCTGTGTAAAATCTGATGAAAAAGAACACCAGAATTAGACATCAATATAGTGTTTCCAAACAGGATTCCTGTAGCTGTTGCAAAACTACAACTCCCAGCATGCACAGACACACTTTCGCTGTCCAAACATGCTGTGAGTTGTAGTTTTGCAGCAGCTGGAGGCACACTGGTTGGGAAAAACCTGCCCTAGTGTATGTAGGGTATAACATTTAGGAATAAACACTAATATCCTTAGTGTTGAAAACATGATACAAAAATACAAAAAATGGTACAGAGCTCAAGGAACAACTGGATATGAGGTCTCATTAATATATTTAATGGTCGCAATAAAATGTAGACAGATATTGATAATAAAATACTTTCCCTGAGATCACAGGGCCCTTGTGGCTCACTTCGGGCTGGTGATCAAATACAGTATACAAGTCAACATCAATAGTATATATATTTAAAATATGCTAAAAAACATAAAACATCACTATAAATAGTTCTGTTGCTATTGCATCTTAGATTGGATCTGTATGACCTATATTTGTTATGTGGGCATGCTGGGATTAGTAGTCCTGATATAGAGAAAGTTCCAAATATGGTCACAAATCCTGGTATCAATAGTACAATTCCAATAGGTTAGTATAGTCAGGTTAGTTGTACTTTTATCTGGTATGATATATGCCCGTTCTTCCTTATTGTAAGCAGTTTATGAATTAGATACATTAGAAGGTGTCTCGCCATTAGAAGGTGTCTCGCCATTAGAAGGTGTCTCGCCATTAGAAGGTGTCTCCGGTCTAATACTCTCACCTCCTGGAGATGACAGCGCAATTCTGATGTAGATGGTAGCGCTGTGTCGGCAGGTAGAATCAATAGGATTGCGGTGGTCATGCGGTAGATAATTCTTTCTCTAGACGCGTTTCAGGGTACTTTATATATGACCCTTTCCTCAGTAGAGAAATCTCAGTAGGATATCTCTACTGAGGAAAGGGTCATATATAAAGTACCCTGAAACGCGTCTAGAGAAAGAATTATCTACCGCATGACCACCGCAATCCACAAACCGCCATCACTTACCTCCGATACAACTCCATCATCTGCTGATTTTACACCTGGCTGCAATCTATCCGCCATTCCACCAGACGCCGAGAGATCTTCCACGAGGCTTCTCTTTCCTTGTTTCCGGAGCAAGATCCATCTATCTCCGAGTACATCTCCACCTCCGGAGCTACTCCGTGACCGGTGACTTCTCTTCGGCCTGCGGCAACCAGGCCCGTCACCGCAAGCGCATGCCAGTGCTGGACACAGCCTCCACCACATCTGCCATCGAGTCTGCAATTACTCCGTGACCGGTGACCCTTTTTTGGCCTGTGGCATCCGTCCCCGTCACCGTAAGCGCACGCTAGCGCTGGACACAGCCCCCACATATCCATCTCTCGGACGTCCAGCCAAAACCACCATTAGGAGTTGGTAACTATATCATTTTGTGAACTGTTCTAGATCACATGAGAACAGAGTGTACCGTACAAAAGTACACTATGTCGGTTTGCAATATATTGGGATAGCGGTAGAATATAATCCACATGCTATATTTTAACATCTTTTAATACATGCTTTGTATTCAAATATCATACCTCCCCACAAGGGCCCTGTGGTAGGAGGCATTTATGTATTAGATTTGCATTATTTATTTTATGTCTTATTTGCAATATTCTATATAAATTTATATTAAATTTGTACATCATTTAAAGTGAAGCACAGTCCGATTTATTTTTTCTGTAATTCCATCATCATGTACCATTGTATGGTATTAGTCTAGAGGCATTTGGTACCTCCCCTTTTTTCCTTATATATTAGATTTGTAAATTACTTCTATTAAAAAAAAATCAATCTTTACCCTTCCAGTACTTATTAGCAGCTGTATGCTACAGAGGAAATTATTTTCTTTTTGAATTTCTTTTTTTGTCTTGTCCACAGTGCTCTCTGCTGACACCTGATGCCCGTATCAGGAACTGTCCAGAGCAGGAGAAAATCCTCATTGAAAACCTATGCGGCTCTGGACAGTTCCTGACACGGACAGAGGCATCAGCAGAGAGCACTGTGGACAACACAAAAAAGAAATTCAAAATGAAAAGAATTTCCCCTGTAGTATACAGCTGCTAATAAGTACTGAAAGGATTAAGATTGTTAAAAAGAAGTAATTTACAAATCTATTTAACTTTCTGGCACCAGTTCAAAAAAGTTTTCCCACCAGAGTACCCCTTTAAGTATGCACCCAGGAATACGTTTATACATGAGCTTGACTGATTCTAAAAATATGATGTAGTGACTCCACCAACATGTTTCATGAGATAAGGTGGCATCCTCAGGGGTAATGAGGCAATAATAGGCATAGGTATGTCCTGTCAGCAACGGTATGTGTGGAGATAACGCTCTGTGGAGAAGATAGATTCTTATGCCATCTGATGAAAAAGCATGGAGGGTATAGAAAGATAAACTCCTTTGCCAGATGAATTAGTAAAAGAACAAATGGATGAAAAAGTATATTTTATTGATACAAATATTGACATAGAATCAACATAACATGATAAAAACAGATAAAGATGACTATATAGTTCCAAAGATAATGTCCAAGTGGACGAGAACTAAAAGCGGTGGCTAAGGAAACACATTGTAATAAATAAAAGAGATCAAATAATGATCATCATCTGGGTCGCCAAGTAACACTTATACTGATGAATAAAGTAAAACACTAGTTGATATTTTTGCAGTTTTATTAAAAATAAATAAATAAATAAATACAATTTTTGCCACAATTTGGGTAGAAATCTGGAACAAAAGCATAAAATTATTTTGGAAAATCCAAGCTGCATTAAGTAGCTCTCCTCCTAGAGGACCAGGAATGTATTTGAATTATGTGGCCAGTCTGATGATTTAAAGGGGTACTCCGCTGCCCCAGCGTTCGGAACATTTTGTTCCGAACGCCTGGAGGTGGCAGGGGGCCGTGACGTCACGGCCATGCCCCCTCGTGACATCACACCACACCCCTCAATGCAAGTCTATGGGAGGGGGCGTGGTGATCGCCACGCCCCCTCCCATAGACTTGCATTGAGGGGGTGTGGTGTGACGTCACGAGAGGTGTGGCTGTGACGTCACGATCCCAGCCGCCCACAACCCAGTGTTCTAAACGAACACCGGGTGCTGCACAGAGATTGCGGGGGACCCAGCGACAGGACCCCCCGCCCCCCGTGATCAGACATCTTATCCCCTATCCTTTAGATAGAGGATAAGATGTCTAGGAGTGGAGTACCCCTTTAATAAGAGCAGTGTAATTCCTTATTTCTCCTGGGTGGCGCTGTAGAGGAATTGAAGACCTGCTTTCGGATCCCTCTACACTGCTCTACAGCGCCACCCAGTTCCCACGCGTTCCTGCAGGACTTGAGCCCTGATCCCAAGGATCCCATCGATGACCTGTTTCTGTAGAATCTAAAGATACAGGTGATCGATGGGATCCTTGGGATCAGACTCAAGTCCTGCAGGAACGCGTGGGAACTGAGTTCCTGCACTTTTTCCACAGCAGGAACACAATTCCCATTAGCAGGAGTTCTGCAGGACCAGCCCTTGAGTGGAAATCTTGGGTGAGTCCTAGTGTTGAGCGGCTTAGGCCATATTCGAATTCGCGATATTTCGCGAATATATGGATGAATATTCGTCATATATTATTTAAATTCGCATATTCGTAATATTCGCGTTTTATTTTCGCATATGCGCAAATTCGCATATGCATTAATTTGCTTATGTGAAAATTCGCAAATGCGAAAATATGCATATACAAAATTTTCGGATATGCGAAAATTCGCACGCCAGTCTCACACGGTAGTATTAGAGCCTTCTTTAGACAACACTGTGAAAAAAACGAATATTCGTAATTGCGAAAATATAGTGCTATATTCGCGAATATAATTTGAATTGCGAATATTCGCGCGCAACGCTAGTGAGTTCCTGCACTTTTTTCCCCCCAAGACTTAACCCCTGCTTGGGGTCTATTTAATGACCAGTGCTTCCCAACTAGTGTTAGGAAACACTGTTCTAAATATTTTAAAAACCATTTGAAATAGGTGTAAAAATTGACTAAAACTCATCATAACTTTGGCGCGGTACGCTGCACTTTGTTCATTCCCCCCCCCCCCCCTTCTTTGAATCATTTACTGTGAGAACGCTGCTGATTTTTTCTTTCAGGAATTCTGTCGGAGAAATTCCAGAATTAATCAAAAATGAAAGGCGCGGAGTTAATGGAACCTTATACGGCGTTGTTACTGAATTTCCTCCACCAGATAGATGAGAGCGCTAATTTATCAGTCTGCTGTGTATGTAGAATTACAGCAAACAGGGATAAAAGCCGAGCACGAAAAATGACTGTATATATAGAGGAAATATAGAGAAAGCTACAGTGGACGGGAACGCTCATGTCTGTGTTGTATATGACCCGGCTAGAAGGATTGTGAAGCATCACATGTACAGTGATCCCTCAAGTTACAATATTAATCGGTTACGGGACGACCATTGTATGTTGAAACCATTGTATGTTGAGACCAGAACTCTATGGAAACCTGGTAATTGGTTCTAAAGGCACCAAAATGTCATCCAAAAATAGGAAGAAGTGAGGATTAAAGAAAAATAAGTAGATAACTAATATAGATAAAGCAAATCCTTACATATAAAAGTAATAAAGATCTGCTGGGAGCTGTAAATCACTGTCTATGTCAGTGTTTCCCAAGCAGGGAGCCTCCAGCTGTTGCAAAACTACAACTCCCAGCATGCCCGGACAGCCAAAGGCTGTCCGGGTATGCTGGGAGTTGTAGTTTTGCAACAGCTGGAGGCATCCTCTTTGGGAAGCACCGGTCTAGGTAGAGGACAGGAGCTTCTTCAGGGTCCTGTACAGAACACGCAATGTCCTAAAAAAAAGTAACATGGAGCCGCCCTCACCTGGTGTCCAAAGGAGCAGCTAACCCCGGTACAGGTAAAGAGTACAGAACATGTAATACCTCCTTGTACTGTAGGGGGTGCTACCAGACACCAGTCAGTGCATGCGCTTCAGTAATACAGGTAAAGTGTACAGACCATGTAATACCTCCCTGTACTGTAGGGGGCGCTACCAGACACCAGTCAGTGCATACGCTTCAGTAATACAGGTAAAGAGTACAGAACATGTAATACCTCCCTGTACTGTAGGGGGCGCTACCAGACACCAGTCAGTGCATACACTTCAGTAATACAGGTAAAGAGTAGTACAGAACATGTAATACCTCCCTGTACTGTAGGGGGCGCTACCAGACACCAGTCAGTGCATGCACTTCAGTAATACAGGTAAAGAGTAATATAGAAAATGTAGTACATCCCTGTACTGTAGGGGGAGCAACCAGACAACATTCAGTGCATGCACTTTAGGAATACAGGGGTTTTACCAGTGAAATGTCCATTCTGATTGGTCGGTTCTTCCAGCCATTGAAACGTTTCGCAGATTCCATAGCATTGTAAGTTGAGTCTGGTTTCAAGTTACAATGGCCATTGTAAGTTGAGGGATCACTGTATAAGTGTATATGTGTCTGGATGAAAGTTAGGATCAAAGTATATGTACCTGCATACCTCCAACCTGCATACCTGTGTTTGTACGTGAAGTTGTTTTTTTAAAGACAACTGGTGCCATAAAGTTAAAAATAGTTTTAAATAACTTCTATTTAAAAATCTTAATCCTTCCAGAACTTATCAGCTGCTGTATGCTCCAGAGGAAGTTGTGTAGTTCTTTTTCTGTCTGACCACTGTGCTCTCTGCTGACACCTCTGTCCGTGTCAGGAACTGTCCAGAGCAGGAGCAAATCCCCATAGCAAACTTCTCCTGCTCTGGACAGTTCCTGACACGGACAGAGGTGTCAGCAGGGAGCACTGTGTCCGACTGGAAAGAAATTAAAAAAGAAAATAACTTCTTCTGTAGTATACAGCAGCTGAAAAGTACTGGAAGGATTAATATTTTTAAATAGAAGTAATTTACAAATCTTTTTAACTTTTTTGGCACCAGTAGATTTAAAAAAAAAAAAATTGTTTTCCACCGGAGTACCCCTTTAATCTGTAATTTTTTTGTTGTCCCTCAGCTAGTGGGTGTAGGCTTACTGCTACGATGTCTCTACACACTGCATGCACAGAAGAGGAGATCCTGTTCCCCTTTATCTCTTTAAAACACCCTCAAAAGCAGTAGACTAGTCTCTATACACCACACACAGAAGAGGAAATCCCATCAAGAAGCAATTGCATCAGTGAGGTTGCAGCACCTGCTGTATGCATTCCATGTCTGCTCCTCTGTATGTGGCTTTGTTCAGCACAAGGCAGCGTACTGTAAACACACCTCATTCTTCCCTAAATGTCCCAATAAGAATGTATATGACATTTTCAGCTGTAGGGGCCTGTCAGAGGTGGTTACTCTACTTGGGGGGCAGGGGTAGAGCTCAGAGACGAGATTCAGCTACACCTCCTGAGACAGCAAATAATTATGCATCATCATGTGAGAGAGGGAGGAGCTGCTTAAACAACACCACACAGACTATGAAAGGACTACACAACTTCCTTCCTGTCAGGAGAGAAGGAGGAGCCGGGGAGCTGCTGAGACAACACCATACTAATAATAAGGGGACTACACAACTGTCTGTCAGGAGAGAGGGAGGAGCTTGGGCAGCTGCTGAGACAACACCATACTAATAATAAGGGGACTACACAACTGTCTGTCAGGAGAGAGGGAGGAGCCAGGGAGCTGGAGACAACACCATACTAATAATAAAAGGACTACACAACTGTCTGTCAGGAGAGAGGGAGGAGCCAGGGAGCTGGAGACAACACCACACTAACAATGAGAGGACTATACAACTTCATGTCAGGGTTGAATGAAAAACCATGCGGAAGCCAGTACAATGTAAGAAAACACTATATTAGCAAGTAATATATATCGGGAAGGGGGTGGGGGGATAACTTTATTTAAATACATAATTTTGTGATACCAGAATAGCCCTTTAAGAAGGTGCTGACCATTAGGGGCCTTTGCACTCAATGCATATGATTTGTCAATTTATTGCTTGTGCTATTGGTCTATAATGAATGACATTATGGTCATTCCTGACATTGTATTGGTAGTCACATGGTACACAGTTCTTTTCGTAGAATTGCATTTACACTAGTGTTGCTCGCGAATATTCGCAATGCAAATTTTATTTGCGAATATCGCATATTCGCAAATTTGCGAATATTCGTGAATATAGCACTATATATTCGCAATTACGAATATTTGTTATTTTATTTTAAATTTTTTTTCACAGTACACATCACAGTGATCATCCGTCTCTGCTTCCAGCTTGTGTGGTGTAAAGAAGACTCTAATACTACTGTGTGAGACTGGCGTACGAATTTTCGCATATGTGAATTTTCGCTCATGCTAATTTTCGCATACGCTAATTTTTTGCATATGCGAAACTATTACGCGAATATTACGAATATGCGAATTTAGCGAATATATATATGAAGAATATTCGTCCGTATATTCGCGATATATCGCGAATTCGAATATGGCCCATGCCGCTCAACACTAATTTACACACTGCGATTTGCAGATTTGACTACTGTGGATTTGTAGCTGCAGATCTGCTTATTGTGATTTTCATTGTCTACATTGTCCTAGTACAATATAAATAAATTACAATTGGATACATCCTAAGTTAAAGCGGCTTTATGTTTAGAGGTATCAAACAGATGGAAAGTACCGTGACCCCCCGACCTACGATGGCCCCGACATACGATAATTTCAACATGCAATATGGCCTCTCAGAGTTCATCGCATGTTGAAGGCAGCATCAACATACGATGCTTTTGTATGTCGGGGGCCATCGCATAAACGGCTATCCGGCAGCGCAGACTGCTTCAGCTGCCACCGGATAGCTGTTTACGGTGCCCCGTGTGGTCCGCTGACGATCACTTACCTGTCCTCGGGGCTCCGGCGCGTCCTCTTCGGGATCCCCTGCATCGTCGGCGCTCTCCATCGTCTTCATGACGTCGCTGCGCACGCCGTCCCGTCATCCAATAGAAGCGGCGTGCGTAGCGACGTGATGGCGGCGACGGAGAGCGAGGATGCCGGGGAAGCAGAGGCCTTGCCGGAGCGTCGGGGACAACCTGGGGACGCGGCGACAGCGATGGACGGCGACATCCAGGGCAGCGGTGACGATCCGGAGCGGCGGGGACAGGTGAGTACAACTTCCTCTAACAGTGGTCTACAACCTGCGGACCTCCAGATGTTGCAAAACTACAACTCCCAGCATGCCCGGACAGCCAACGGCTGTCCGGGCATGCTGGGTGTTGTAGTTTTGCAACATCTGGAGGTCAGCAGGTTGTAGACCACTGTCCTATACTTTACATTGCACGGATCCCTCAACATACGATGGTTTCAACAAACGATGGTCCATTTGGAACGGATTCCCATCGTATGTTGAGGGACCACTGTAATGTGAAATGCGAAGGTAACACCGTAACACAATGCGGAGGCTCTAAATATGTCATGAAGTAGAGAGGGGGGCAGAGTTCCTGTGCCATGCTCTGCCCCCTCCTGCCCTTGGCATAACACAATGGATACATAAGAAACAGATCAGCTTTGATCCTTTACAATGATTTTTTTTTAGTTGTTGTTGTTGTTATATATTTTTCTTACGCCATTGTAGTGACATCCCGCGGGTCGGTTCTTCAACTACACATTTAGGTTGGAACTACATGGGGACATGCGACAAATAGTGTTGAGCACGAATATTTGTAATGCGTATTTATAGCGCGAATATCGTCACTTCGCCATGCGCGAATATTTAGAATATAGTGCTATATATTCGTAATGCCGGATATTCGTTTTATGTGTTTGTTTTTCACTTGCAAATTTTTATGCAAATTTTCAAAGGCGAATTTTCGCAAGGAATAAAAAGTGAACGATCATAGCGAATAGGCGAATAATCGTCAATATATTCGCGACATATCGCTAATTCGAATATGGCCCCTGCTGTTCATTACTAGCGACAAACTGAGGATCAACGTAAAGGGAATTCTGATTTTTTTTTTTTTTTTTTGTAACTTTCCAACAATTGCAGAATTCTCAGCTACTATTGTGCGTTCTTAGAGAGGTAGTACCAGCTATACATCCTGGGATGTCCGGGCATGCTGGGAGTTGTAGTTTGAAAACAGGTTGGAGAACATGTACTTCTATATAGCAGTGTTTCCAAACCAGAGTGCCTCCAGCTGTTGATAAAACTACAATTCCCAGCATGCCCGGACAGCCTTTGGCTGTCCGGGCATGCTGAGAGTTGTAGTTTTGCAACAGCTGAAGGCACTCTGGTTGGGAAACACTGACATGGACATCATAGGGGTGTCGGGACCCCTCTATGGCCTGGTCAGAGGAAATAATTATCCAGATGTTGCTCCCCCTAGTGATGACAACTGATCGCTAGAAGTTAAAACAAGAAGTCATGATCATCAGGCTCGAATATCTTGCCTTAAGGCAGTGTTTCCTAACCAGGGTGCCTCCAGCTGTTGCAAAACTTCAACTTCTAGCATGCCTAGACAGCCAATGGCTGCAACAGCTGGAGACACACTGGAAAACACTGCTCCAAATAAATTGCAAATGCCTTAAAGCATGCATGATGGGAGTTGTAGTTTTGCAACAGCTTAAGGCAGTGTTTGCCAACCAGGGTGAATCCAGCTGTTTCAAAACTACAACTCCCAGCATGCCCGTACAGCCTACGGCTGCAACAGCTGGAGACACACTGTTTGGAAAACACTACCCCAAATACATTGCAAATGCCTTAAGGCATGCATGATGGGAGTTGTAGTTTTGCAACAACTTAAGGCAGTGTTTCCCAACTTGGAAGCCTCAAGCTGTTGCAAAACTACAACTCCCAGCATGCCCCAACAGCCTACGGCTGTCCGGGCATGCTGGGAGTTGTAGTTTTGCAACAGCTGGAGGCTTTCAAGTTGGGAAACACTGTATTAGAAAAGGCAAAATGTATCAGGTCAAGACAGCGCCATATCAATTTAAAGGTGTAATTTAAAACTGCTGTGTACCTCCAAAAATTGGACATAAACATGCGTTTCCAAAAACAGTGGCAAATGCTGCAACGCACAGGGTCACCTTTCAATTTTCATGCCGTTCAGTTTTCTTTAAATTGCGGTGAAAAATAAAAAGCGTGGCAATTTTTTTTTTACTCCATTACGTCCAAACAGCTGTTCTCTTATATCCCCCCCAAAATAATTGCAGTCACGGCTGTCCGGGCATGCTGGGAGTTGTAGTTTTGGAACAGCTGGAGGCTTTCAAGTTGGGAAACACTGTATTAGAGGAAGGCAAAATGTATCAGGTCAAGACAGCGCCATATCAGTTTAAAGGTGTAATTTAAAACTGCTGTGTACCTCCAAAAATTGGACATAAACATGCGTTTCCAAAAACAGCGGCAAATGCTGCAACGTGCAGGGTCGCCTTTCAATTTTCATGCCATTCAGTTTTCTTTAAATTGCGGTGAAAAATAAAAAGCGTGGCAATTTTTTTTTTTACTCCATTACGTCCAAACAGCTGTTCTCTTATATCTCCCCAAAATAATTGCAGTCACGGCTGTCCGGGCATGCTGGGAGTTGTAGTTTTGGAACAGCTGGAGGCTTTCAAGTTGGGAAACACTGTATTAGAGGAAGGCAAAATGTATCAGGTCAAGACAGCGCCATATCAATTTAAAGGTGTAATTTAAAACTGCTGTGTACCTCCAAAAATTGGACATAAACATGCGTTTCCAAAAACAGCGGCAAATGCTGCAACGCGCAGGGTTGCCTTTCAATTTTCATGCCGTTCAGTTTTCTTTAAATTGCGGTGAAAAATAAAAAGCGTGGCAATATTTTTTTTTTTCTACTCCATTACGTCCAAACAGCTGTTCTCTTATATCCCCCCAAAATAATTGCAGTCACATGATTCCCTCCTTCCTTATAGACTAAGCTACTTTTTTGCCTTTTTGTGCGTGATGGTAAAAATGCAGACGTTCCCTTACAAGTTTAATCCCAGTTCTGGTGTTCCTGGCTGTGATTGGCCCGAGGGAGAGGCCAAGGGGAAGAGGGGGGGGGGGGGGGGGGGGGGTGTAAAGGGAGTACCCGAAATCTGGGGGCTGACTGAACACACTATTTTTTCTTTTCTTTTTTGGGAAAACAGGGAAGACAAGATTATTAACCCCTTCTCTGTCCCGGAAATATTTTAGTATTGTCCTTATGTAAAAAGACTGTATCATCTAAAAGGAGTAGAAAGTATAAAAAAAAGTATTGATACGTGTAACATGTTACATAAACATGAGTAGAGATAAGTAGTCACATGATTATAGATAATAGATGTGATTAAATAATAATAATAATAATATATATATATTATTATAATACTTATAGTTCTTCAATTAAAATGGATTAATTAAAATTACGATTATAATTGTTACAACTGTCAATTACAACTATTGTCTATTGAAAAGTACTACAACTTTTCTAACATACTTTGTGTTTCCATTTTCAAAATCTCTGCTGGCAGTCAATGATTAGGAATTTCCTTGTTTACAGCTAGAGCACGATTCCAAATATGTGCCTCCAGCTGTTGCAAAACCACAACTCCCCCAGTATGCACACAACAACTGGATGCTGGGATCTGTAGTTTTGCAACAGCTGTGGAGCCACAGGTTGGGGAACACTGATCTGGCTGTAAGCTAGGGAATTCCCATTTGTTGACTGCAAGCAGAGATCTTGAAAATTGAAACACAAATTTCCAGATTTATCAAACTGTGTGAAAAAATTAAGTGATTTTCCCCCAGCAACCAATCACAGCTGAGCTAAGGAGCTCTGGTAAAGTGAAAGCTGAGCTGTGATTGGTCGCTGTGGGAAAATCACTCCACTTTTTCGCTCACACAGTTTGATAAATCTGGGCCAAAGTGTGTTAAAGGGGTACTCCGCTGAATTATTATTATTTTTTTTAATCAACTGGTGCCAAAAAGATTTGAAAATTAATCCTTAATCCTTCCAGGACTTATCAACTGCTGTATGCTCCACAGGAAGTTGTGTAGATCTTTTCTGTCTGACCATAGTGCTCTCTGCTGAAACCTCTGTCCATGTCCATGGTGACAATGGCGTTACATTTTGGATGATGACACAGGGGTGGTTGCCAAAGCTGAGGGATGCAGAATCTATATCCCCCCCCCCCTAGCCTAGCCCTATGGATGTAAAGTGAGCGGCAATGCATATAGTGTATGCATCGCTGCTCACTTCTGCGCAGGAGCAGAGAATCAAGCAATAGACAGGAGTCCCTGCTACTGCTACGTCAATAGTGTAGGAAAGAAATGTGCCCGCTGACCTGGCCTCAGTTACTATTGCGCATACAGAGAGAGGTAGTACCATCTTTACATTCTGTGCTTTCCATGCTGGGAGTTGTAGTTCTAGCACAGGTAGGAAAAAAAATTATATCTATAGCAGTGTTTGCCAACCAGTGTGCCTCCAGCTATTGCAAAACTACAACTTCCAGCATGCCCGAACAGCCTGCGGAGCACACGTACATCTATAGCAGTGTTTGCCAACCAGTGTGCCTCCAGCTGTTGCAAAACTACAACTCCCACCATGCCCGGACAGCCTGCGGAGCACACGTACATTTATAGCAGTGTTTGCCAACCAGTGTGCCTCCAGCTGTTGCAAAACTACAACTTCCAGCATGCCCGGACAGCCTGCGGAGCACATGTACATCTATAGCAGTGTTTGCCAACCAGTGTGCCTCCAGCTGTTGCAAAACTACAACTCCCACCATGCCCGGACAGCCTGCGGAGCACACGTACATTTATAGCAGTGTTTGCCAAACAGTGTGCCTCCAGCTATTGCAAAACTACAACTTCCAGCATGCCTGAACAGCCTGCGGAGCACACGTACATCTATAGCAGTGTTTGCCAACCAGTGTGCCTCCAGCTGTTGCAAAACTACAACTCCCAGCATGCCTGGGCAGCCTGCGGAGCACACGTACATCTATAGCAGTGTTTGCCAACCAGTGTGCTTCCAGCTGTTGCAAAACTACAACTCCCAGCATGCCCGCACAGCCTGCGGAGCACACGTACATCTATAGCAGTGTTTGCCAACCAGTGTGCCTCCAGCTGTTGCAAAACTACAACTCCCAGCATGCCTGCACAGCCTGCGGAGCACACGTACATCTATAACAGTGTTTGCCAACCAGTGTGCCTCCAGCTGTTGCAAAACTACAACTCCCAGCATGCTTGGACAGCCTGCGGATCACACATACATTTATAGCAGTGTTTGCCAAACAGTGTGCCACCAGCTGTTGCAAAACTACAACTCCCAGCATGCCCGGACAGCCGCAGGCTGTCCGGGCATGCTGGGAGTTGTAGTTTTGCAACAGCTGAAGGCCCCTTGGTTGGGAAACACTGACATATGTGGTCGTCAGAGCCCACTGGGAGTTGTAATTTCGTGATAGCCGGAGAGTAACATCAGAGATCACTGCTTTACAATGTGTTACAATAAACTTTGTTTGGTAAATACTTACAATAAATAAAGTTTGGTAACTTGTTCTGATTTCGCAGAGGTTTGATCGAAAGACTAAAGTTAAGAAAGGAAACAAGTCTGAAATGGAGGCCTAATCCCTCATTGTTGTAGAAGAAAGACGGAGAATAATTGATGATGCGCAATTTCTGGATCAATGTTGCTACATGCTCCGGGGTGGAGATGTGTTGTCTGAAAACGCTCAAATTAGAAAGGTTCCTTGTGTCCGGATGAGAAGGACACTTTCTGTAAACTACTTTGGTGTTAAATGTCTTATTATTTTAATCATTTCCTTTCTTTGATTTTCTTTCCAAATTATAGTAACAACCGACTTACATAGAACATCCGTATTCTGGTCTGGTGGGAGACTTTGATGTCAAGGATAGTTTTTTAATATGGAGTTACCCTACCTTTCTAATTTAAAGGGGTATTCCGCCCTTAGACATGTTATCCCCTATCCAAAACATGTCTGATCGCGGAGGGTCCGGCCACTGGGATCTCCCGCGATCTCCGGGCCCGGCACAGCGGCGTTACATTCAAGGAAGCCTGGGGCTTCCGTGATCGTGACATCACACCACGCCCCCTCCAATCGTAGACATGAATGGAGGAGGAGTGGCGGCAGCGATAGCCAGTCATCCGGCAAGGAGCAGAATTCGCTCCGTGTACCGAATGAATGGGGTGTTGTGGCAGAGATCGCAGGGGTCCCCAGTGGCCAGACCCCCCCCCCCCCCCCCCCCCCGCGATCAGACATGTTTATTAAGGGGTTTTATGAAGATTTAAAGGGGTACTCTGCTGCTCAGCGTTTGGAACATACTGTTCCGAACGCTGGAGACGGCGACGGGAGCTTGTGACATCATAGCCCTGCCCTCTCATGCTGTCATGCCCCGCCCCCTCAATGCAAGTCTATGGGAGGGGCGTGGCGCTGTCACGCCCCCTCCCATAGATTTGCATTGAGGGGGCGGGAAGTGATGTCATGATGAGCGGGGCTATGACGTCACGAGCTCCTGGCATCGTCTCCAGCGTTTAAAGTCTTTAGTTTGTTCACATGTAGAATTTTCACTGCATTTTTTCATGCATTTTTTTTCATGCATTTACTGCATTTTTTTTTCATGCATTTTGGCTGTTTTACAATTGTCCAAAATATTTTACTCTTAGAATAATATACAGTAAAAGAAGATGCAGAGAGTGGTTTGGGTTTTTGCATATACTTCATACAGAAGAATGATGCTTTGGTCACATGATCCTCCTAGCCAGTGATTTCAGAAGTAGTCCCTATCCTAACCTCTCTCTCCCCAGAAGAAGAGGTGGAACAAAACCTGTTAGTCTAGGCCTGGCTCTTGACAGAGTAATCTCCTGCACTTGCTAAGAATTATAGTCAGCCAGCAAAGTGTACAGTTCCTAGCCCCTGTTATTACTAGACATACCCACACCTAGACCTACAATCTAGCCAATGTTCCTTCTCCTAGTTTCTGTCTATGCTGAGAGGAAATTGTTCTACATTGTTTCTGTCTCTAAGAGAGAGAATGTCATCTTCGTAAGAGAGAAGAAGTTTTACAAGGGCCTCTCTGAATTACACTGATTTTTTTTTTAGCCTATGGTCGGATCAGTGTTGTCGATCTGCCACGCCAGGATGATTTCCCTGGATGTTCTCTGTTTGTGTCACAAAAGTCACCGCAGAGTGAATAAAGTGACGTCTACATTTTTTACAGTCACTTCATAGAGCGTCTCGGCACCACTGTCACAGATTAACGATCTGGTACAATCTCCTCCGGCATTTGTTTGAGCCACTGGTATATGGCGCTCATGTCAAACATATTACTAAACACAAACTTTAGAAATGGAAAGCACGAAGCACTCACCCGGACTTCTCTTGTCAATCAGATGAACATGTTTATTTTCATGATGGGGGGGATTGAATGGAATTGTATTTTTGCAACAGCTGGAGGCACCTTGCTTAAAAAACACTGGTCTGTTGTTTACAGCACAACAGCATGGAAGGCAGCTCAGGTGTACTGCAATGGGTGGGGTGGTTGATGTTTGGGAGGGAGAAAAGTAACCTCACACTTACAAACAAGGAACCCTGTGTCTTGTAGTTAGAGGGAGGAAACTCCAACAGGAAATAGCCACTTCACAAAAAGAAAGCCACAGCATTATAATGGACTCACAACACAGTCATTTAGCCCAAGACAAGCACAGATCCTTCCTACACATGTCTATTACTGTTTGGCAGGTAAGTACTAAAATCACTTTATGGTGGAGAACCCCATTAAGATCTGCATTTGTCATTACACCAATAAATGCTGAGAGTACCCAAAGATTGCTAAATTCAGTTAAGCTGCTGAAAAAGCACTAATTAAAGGGACAGTGACCAAATATCCATTAGTCTGACTCCAATGCTGTAACCTACCTACTGCCTTACATTGGATTTACACAAGGAGTTCAGTAATGTTTATAAGTTGTTTTATGGAATCCATATGTCCAGAGGTCCCATTCCTGCACTTTGTATATATAGGAACAAATTCACTGACAAATTTGTTGGGGGTCACAGAGGAACATTGGGGTAGTTACCACTCTGCCAGGTGACATATAAAGCGGGGACTACTATGCCTAGTATTACCTACATCATCTTCCCTAGTGGCTACCAGGTACTCTATTAAGAATGTGGTAGAGGGTGTTATACAGGGCAGAGGGAATTACCCTAGGGGCAGATGGCATTAACCTCTTGTATTCGTGATGCCAGGGCGTGGTTTATCCTCAGTACCACCTGAAGGTATACTGCAGGATCCTGGGCTAGGCACGGGGGCAATAATGACCCCCGACGCCAAGTTACGGACAACAGTAGCTTTACTGAGTCAGACAGTTGGTAAAGTCTATACAGTTCCGCCAGGGCCCACGGAGGTGACCAGTGACTTCAGAGACCTTAAGGGCTTGCTGGGACTTGCAGTAGATATGGACAATTTTAGTGCAGGCCACTCTAACTTGACAATAGATGACTGTGACTGACTTGACTTGAGACTGACTAAGCTGTGACTGTAGCTCTCTGGTAGACTTGAAGGCTTGTGGCTGCAGGACGGACTTGAGGCTCCTATGGACTCTAGGACTTAACTGGAAATCAAGTGCATAAGAGAGAGAGAGCTAGCTCCCCCCAGGGCTTATATGGGGGAGACCAGAAGGGCTCCTATAAGTCACCCTTAGGTCACATGGTCACTGATCCCTCACAGGGTTACATTCACATGACAACTCACATGACAACTGGTGATCACATGTTAAGATTTCTTAAAGCAATAACACTCTTAGATACATTTTTACAGGATAACATATAGCAGAAAATATACATACATAAGGGGACAGGTGTCAGGACCCCAGGGGACACTGCAGGGAGGCTGCCTCGAAGATTACGACTAGCATAAGCAATTAATCGCTCTTGTCCATCCTAAGCTTGGGACAGGACAGCTCCCAGACCTTCAAAACTGGCATCAGTATATAGCTGGAACGGCTGACTGTAGTCTGGATACGCCAAGATGGGTGGTTCTGTCAGAACGCTGTCTCTTGTTCTTCAGCCCATTCAACAGAGAGTTTCCCATTGTAGTTGTTCTTTGCCGTACCCCGTAAGAGAGCTGTAAGGGGTTCTGCAATCTGGGAGAAGTGGGGAATGAAGCGGCGGTAGTTGCTGGCAAATCCCAGGAAGCTCCTAACATCTTTCACCGTGCACAACCCCTCACGGTGAAAGAATTCAGGAGCTTCCTGGGATTTGCCAGCAACTACCGCCGCTTCTTTCCCAAGCCAAATCCTGAAAAGTGGAAGTTGTCAAGAACTGGCCAACCCCGGCAAGTTCTTGACAGCTTCCACCTTTTCAGGATTTGGCTGGACTCCCTCTGCGCTGACGACATGACCCAAGTAATGAACCTGTGGTTTGAGCAGGTGACACTTGGATGGTTTAATCTTCAGCCCATGCTTAATCAGGACTTGGAAGACATCTGACAGATGACTGAGGTGTTCCTGGTAAGAATTAAAATACACAATGACATTATCAAGGTATAACAAGACACACTGAAAATTCAGGTGGCCCAGGCACCTTTCCATCAGACACTGGAATGTAGAAGGGGCATTGCACAGCCCAAACAGCATACTTTTAAACTCGATCAACCCCATGGGTGTCACAAAGGCAGTTTTTTCCCGGTCCTCCACGGCCATGGGCACTTGCCAGTATCCGCTGGTTAAGTCCAAGGTGGAGAAGTAAGCAGTAGACCCGAGGGCTGTGAGTGACTCCTCGATCCTTGGCAGAGAATAAGCATCTTTATGTGTAACGTTGTTCAATTTCCTGTAATAAACACAGAAGTGGATGGTTCTGTCTTTCTTCTTGACCAGGACAAGTGGCGCCGCCCAGGTGCTCTGACTTTCTTGGATCACGTCCGCTTCTTTCATGTCGGCCAGCATCTTCTTGACAGTCTGATATATGTCTGGTGCCTTTTCTTGATAGGTGGGCTGTCGACTGTGAGGATTCTATGCTGGATCATGGACGTATGCCCGAAGTCTGTAGGGTGTTTGCTAAAAGCCTTATGGTACCATTTGGCGAGATTGATGACTCATTGACTTGGTCCCTTGGGGTAGTGTCATCTCCAACCTGGAGTTGCGCCCACCAGGGCTCTTGAGGACTCGCACTGGATCCTTCGGCCACTTGGGCTGCGCGCTGTCGGGCAACCAGACATTCTGTCAAAAATGTCCTTCGACTCTATGAAGTACAACTGGGCTACTGGGATGTATTTAGGCAGCAGAATCAGACAGGTTGACTAACTGCACCAGGACTCTCCCATTGGTGACAGTGACAAGGCTTCTCGCAGCTTGAACAAGAGGAGGATTTTCTAGTTGCATAGGTTCCAGCAGGGCCTGATAGTCCCTATTCTTGACTCCGAGAAGTGCACGACACCAGATGATGGTCTCCGTGTTGGGTTGTAAGGTCACTGACCTGATGTCTTGAACTCGTACTCTGCAGATTTCACCTTGCTTGTTGGCAAACTTCTGCTCCGCTTGTAGGACCTTCAAGTGGTGCTGCATAGCCCGCTGGCCTGAAGGGGACATATATGGGGAAGAGAGGCATACAAGGCATCTAACACTTCAGTGAAACAATTCTTCATAGTGTTCATCCCCAATATAAACTCAGCAGACCCCTTATCTGTCACATTAGTTACAATCACTCCCGGCCCGGTAAGTACATGCTTTACCAACTGAATGGTTGGCTCCCAGTATCCATGTCTGGGGACTGGTTGCCCATTTTTCGCAACTACCCTGAAGTTAACATCATCAGGCTCATACAGTAAACTAGCATCACAATGCTGATAGAAAACATTTTTAGGTATAGTAGACACGTGTGACCCTGTATCTATCAATGCCTCCAATGGTACACCTTCTACAATAACTTTTACATAGGGGAAGGGGGCCACATAAAATGAGAGTCCTGACTTAGGTCATTCGAGGATTGGACCTGGTGACTGTTTTCCTCAGGGCCGGTCCGCGACCTCAGGGGAAATCCGTTTAAATCCCAGCACTGCTTTTTCCAATGTCCTGACTTATTACAGTAAGTGCAAAGGGGTCTTTGAGTCCCCGAGGGTCTGTTGGGTGGAGGATTGCGGTAGTTGGGATTGAGGGAGGTAGATGCAGGGGCAGGTTTTCTAGGCAGGGGCGGTTCACAGTCAGGTGGAGTGGCCCAGGTGGCAAGATCCTTCATAGCCTTGGTCAGGTGTTCAATGTCCTGCCTAACAGTCTGTAAGTCTGAGGCTGCAGTGACTGGCAAAGAATATGGCACTGGGGCTGGGGCTGGTGACGGTGGTGGTATAGGTCTGGCTACCGCCCCAAGTGGCTCTTGTACGGGTTTAAAGGGGGACTCCGGTGAAAACCTTTTTTCTTTTAAATCAACTGGTGCCAGAAAGGTAAACAGATTTGTAAATTACTTCTATTAAAAAATCTTAATCCTTCCAGTACTTATTAGCTGCTGAATGCTACAGAGAAAATTCCTTTCTTTTTGGAACACTGATGACATTACAACCACAGTGCTCTCTGCTGACATCTCTGTCCATTTTAGCAACCATGCACAGCAGATGCATGCTAAGGGCAGCATGGTGGCTCAGTGGTTAGCACTGCTGCCTTGCAGTGCTGGGGCCTTGGGTTCAAATCCCACTAAGGACAACAGCAAATAAAGAGTTATTGTTATTATTATTATAATTACGTCAGCAAAGAGCACTGTGCTCGTGATGTCATCAGAGAGAATTCCAAAAAGAAAAGAATTTCCTCTGTAGTATTCAGCAGCTAATAAGTACAGGAAGGATTAATTATTTTTTTAATAGAAGTAATTTACAAATCTGTTTAACTTTCTGGCACCAGTTGATTTAAAAGAAAAAAGGTTTATACCGGAGTACCCCTTTAAGGGGTACACAAACTTCCTCTAACTCAGTCCCGGACTCAATCACTTGGATAGCCAGTCTTTTGAAAGAGGGGAATGACATATTAGGGTTTTGGACCGCTAACATTCTCAGCTTTGGACCGCTAACATTCTGGCTGTGTCCCATTTGTTAAGGGCCCCATCAATAAACTGTCCATTAACACCTTGTTGCCCTGCTCCGGGGTTATACCATATCATTTTTGGACAGTCTCTAGGGCATTCTGTTGGGCTACAGCATATGCTCTCAAGGTCTTACCTGGCTTCTGTCGCCTTTCATACAGCCGGAGATGTACCTCTGATGGAGAATGTGACTCAAATACCTGGTACAGTCCTTCAAAAATCTGCTCTACAGTCGCCTTCTCGGAGGCTGGCCAGGTGCTGCCTCCTCTAACGCTGGTCCCTGGAGGCGTCATGTGAACAATTGCACCTGTTGATTAGGAGGGAAAGAGTAAAAGACAAACAAACTCTAGATCCTTTCTTTGAAATCCTTCGAGGTGAAGGGGTCTCCATTGTAGGTGGGAAGGACAGGATTCCCCATGAATACCGAGGCAGACGCTGGAACACCAGGACTGTTGATGTTGACTGCAGGCAGGGGGGACAAGGTCCCGACTGCTGGGGCAGGTGATGACCTCATTGCTGGAGATGAAGGGGCGCTGTCGCCTGGTTGATCTGGAGAGCTGTGTTCTGACAGCTTGTTGATTTTTGAGTGCCCAGTCGCTTTAAGAGAAATATGGTGTATTCTTCTTTAAGATGCTTACTGTAGCACTGTAGCGGCTTTGACTTGACTAATGGGGGTACTGTAATGGATGCTCCCCCTCTATTTTGCAGGCACCCGGTTGTGTATAGTCTTGCAACCAGACTGGCCGGCACTACCGGGTTAATACTGATGGCTAGGGGCAACGGGGACTTGATATAGACTATCGTTGGTTTTTGCAGAGTCTGCGGTGCAGCGGGTGCTTTACAGAGCTGGAGCTTCCAATAAGGTTTCCCCACAGATGGTAGCTGATCGCCCGCGCTCCCAGCAGGAGGACCTTTTCTGATCAGATTATTGCCATGAGAATCCCTTGTGCTAAAAATATAAATAACCTAATCCTTATTGCTTAAAGAGGTACTCTGCTGCCCCAGCATTCGGTACATTATGTTCCGAATTCTTGGAGCGGTTGCCAGGGTCGAGATGTCATGGCCACGCCCCCTCAATGCAAGTCTATGGGAGGGGGCATGGTGGCCACCATGCCCCCTCCCATACACTTGCATTGAGGGGGCTTGGTCGTGATGTCATGACCCCACCACCCGCTGCCAGTGTTCTAAAGAATGCCGGGTGCTGCACAGCAGCAGGACCCCACGATCAGACATCTTATTCCCTATCCGTTGTATAGAGGATAAGATGTCTAGGGGCTGAGTACCCCTTTAAGAACCCAGCTACAAAATAAGTTCAAAAATTGGTCGGAGGCCTTGTGGGCGTTGTCTCTTCCTCCTTTTTCCTTCACTCGTCTCAATCTTTCCATAGAGCAAAATATTATTTTATTGTTAGGAAAGAAAAAGTGTCAAGTCTCCTGGAAATTCCATGTAAAGACCTAATTAAAGGTTAAAAAATCCCACAATAAACAGACATTAATAGAGGAAGATGACAAGTTAAGTGCCGCCCTGCGAAGAGTTAATAGGTTGTGCCAGACGGGTATCTCTCACAGACAGAGAATTAATTTTATGTTCTTGAATCAGGCATTTCTGGGCAGACAAGGGACGGCTTTCTTATTCTGCTTAATGAACATTTCTGATGCTTCAATGAACATCTTGTATTTCAAAGTTCTTGTCTCTCCGTTTCCTAAAAGGAAAGTATATGGGTAATGCGATATTCTGAGTAGCATTGTGATTTCCTGACGTGCCCTGTGCACATGATATCAGAGAATAGGAGAAGAGGACAAAAAATCAACATGTACAAGCTAAACAAAACGTGCTTCATTGTCATTAAAGGGGTACTCCGGTGGTTAATTTTTTTTGACTATATGGCATCTTCCTTGTAAGTTTAGTTTTTTTGCAATATACATGTGTTATATGTTTTGGCAGCATGTGTGTGTTTTTCTTACCTGTTTGTTGGGCAGGAAGTTGTGTAGTTCAGAGAGTTTTCTTTTACTGTTGTCCACAGTTCTGAGTCTGTTGTGGACAAGATGTCACAGCTTTTTTTTTTTTTTTTTTCTGTCTGCATGAGATAAATAAGCCACACCCCCTCATCTCATCCAGCTGAGTACACAGCTCCTCCCCTCCCCCCTGCTCTGTATTCTAAGGACGCAGGTCTGCACAAGAGAAGGACCTCACTGAGAAGATAAGTGTTATCTGAAGGGGAGGATGAGAAGGTGCAGGGGCTGGGGATGTATGGACTGCAGGGGAATAAATCTCATACTGGGAATGATCTCTATATGTGAAGGGGGAGGGGGGGGGACTCCTGAATGACACATGCTGGGAGTTGTAGTCCCTGTTGTGTGTGTGTGTATGCTAGTGTTTACAAACCAGTGTGCCTCCAGCTGTTGCAAAACTACAACTCCCAGCATGCCTAGACAGACTTTGGGCATGCTGGGAGTTGTAGATTTGCAACAGCTGGAGGTACACTGGTTGGGAAACACTGTTCTAGCCTATTCAGCATACACATCATGTTACACCAGTGTTTCCCAACCAGTGTGCCTCCAGCTGTTGCAAAACTACAACTCCTAGCATGCCCAAAGGCTGTCAGGGCATGCTGGGAGTTGTAGTTTTGCAACACCTGGAGCCACCCTGGTTGGGAAACACTGGTGTATGCCCTACAGAGGTGTGGTGAACTACAACCCCCAGGAGACTACAGAGGCAGCATGCTGGTGTTATACCACAGACTGAATACTCCTGAATGACACATGCTGGGAGTTGTAGTCCCTTTTGTGTGTGTGTATGCCAGTGTATCCCAACCAAGGCTGATTATATTAGTGTGCTGTGTATAAGGGGGCTGACTCGGGAAAATAGTAGGATGGGTAAAGGGCGGAACAAAAAAAAAAAAAAAGGAGCCGCCCCAAACCAGCAAGGCATGTGGCATGCTGGGATTTGTAGTTTTCAGCACAGCAAGAAACAGGAAATAGAAGCAAAGATAGGAAAACAAAGTGGGGGATAAAAAGACAACAAAGAACGGAAATAGAGTAGGCTAAACAACAAGAATAGAAATGAAACAAAACAAATAGGGTAAGTCAAAAACGGAAAAACACGCTGACCACCGGAGTACCCCTTTAACCCCTTAAGGACTCAGGGTTTTTCCGTTTTTGCACTTTCGTTTTTTCCTCCTTACCTTTAAAAAATCATAACCCTTTCAATTTTCCACCTAAAAATCCATATTATGGCTTATTTTTTGCGTCGCCAATTCTACTTTGCAGTGACATTAGTCATTTTACCCAAAAATGCACGGCGAAACGGAAAGAAAAATCATTGTGCGACAAAATCGAAAAAAAAACGCCATTTTGTAACTTTTGGGGGCTTCCGTTTCTACGCAGTGCATATTTCGGTAAAAATTACACCTTATCATTATTCTGTAGGTCCATACGGTTAAAATGATACCCTACTTATATAGGTTTGATTTTGTCGCACTTCTGGAAAAAATCATAACTACATGCAGGAAAATTTATACGTTTCAAAATGTCATCTTCTGACCCCTATAACTTTTTTATTTTTCCACGTACGGGGCGGTATGAGGACTCATTTTTTGCGCCGTGATCTGAAGTTTTTATTGGTATGATTTTTGTTTTGATCTGACTTTTTGATCACTTTTTATTCATTTTTTAATGTTATAAAAAGTTACCAAAATACGCTTTTTTGGACTTTGGAATTTTTTTGCGCATACGCCATTGACCGTACGGCTTAATTAATTATATATTTTTATAGTTCGGACATTTACGCACGCGGCGATACCACATATGTTTATTTTTATTTTTTTTTACACTGTTTTATTTTTCTTATGGGAAAAGGGGGGTGATTCAAACTTTTATTAGGGAAGGGGTTAAATGACCTTTATTAACACTTTTTTTAAACTTTTTTTTTGCAGTGTTATAGGTCCCATAGGGACCTATAACACTGCACACACTGATCTTTCATCCTGATCACAGGCGTGTATTAACACGCCTGTGATCAGCATTATCGACGCTTGACTGCTCCTGCCTGGATCTCAGGCACGGAGCAGTCATTCGTCGATCGGACACCAGGGAGGCAGGTAAGGGCCCTCCCGGTGTCCGATCAGCTGTTCGGGACGCCGCGATTTCACCGCGGCGGTCCCGAACAGCCCGACTGAGCAGCCGGGATACTTTCAGTTTCACTTTAGAAGCGGCGGTCAGCTTTGACCGCCGCTTCTAAAGGGTTAATACCGCACATCGCCGCGATCGGCGATGTGTGGTATTAGCCGCGGGTCCCGGCCGTTGATTAGCGCTGGGACCCACGCGATATGATGCGGGATCACGGCGCGATCCCGCTTCATATCGCGGGAGCCGGCGCAGGACGTAAATATACGTCCTGCATCGTTAAGGGGTTAAAGAGGAACTCTAGTAGAAATGAAGACTTGGCAGTCAGTATTACTAAAAAGGTTGTCTGATCTGTTCACATTTCCCCAACTGGGACTTCTAGTGATCGGCTGCAATCGGTGTAGAAACCTGGTTCAATTTCCCTGCAGTGCCCCCTGAGGGGAGACTAAGCATTACACAGCGTCCATTCACATCAATTTACTGTTTGTGTAATACAGGACAGGACAGGGCCTCCAAAATGAGAGACAACATGAGATGAGTATCTTTAACAGGGGAAGCCCTCCATTAATTCACTATTATGGTGTCTGAAAATGTTTTCTAAACTAAAAAAAAAAAAACATTATATGAATGGGCAGCCTGCGTAATGCTCAAACATGATGGGTCCTTGTGAAAAATCTTACTGTTTCAGCTGTTTTATTAATTCAAGCTACTTTAATAGAAATGTAATGGAGGCGGGGCCTGTAAGGGTGCCACCCAAGCAATATTCTTTGCCTGCCATTTTGTGTCAGGGCACTCTAAATAGGGGATGGGGGCATGGGGAGCAGTTTGTGAGAGATTAAGGGACATGGGGAGCAGTCTGTGAGAGAGGAGTTATCATGGGGAGCAGTCTGTGAGAGAGGAGCTATCATGGGGAGCAGTCTGTGAGAGAGAAGCTATCATGGGGAGCAGTCTGTGAGAGAGGAGCAGACATGGGGAGCAGTCTGTGAGAGAGGAGCTAACATGGGGAGCAGTCTGTGAGAGAGGAGCTATCATGGGGAGCAGTCTGTGAGAGAGGAGCTAACATGGGGAGCAGTCTGTGAGAGAGGAGCTAACATGGGGAGCAGTCTGTGAGAGAGGAGCTATTATGGGGAGCAGTCTGTGAGAGAGGAGCTAACATGGGGAGCAGTCTGTGAGAGAGGAGCTAACATGGGGAGCAGTCTGTGAGAGAGGAGCTGACATGGGAACAGTCTGTGAGAGAGGAGCTATTATGGGGAGCAGTCTGTGAGAGAGGAGCTGACATGGGGAGCAGTCTGTGAGAGAGGAGCTGACATGGGGAGCAGTCTGTGAGAGAGGAGCTAACATGGGGAGCAGTCTGTGAGAGAGGAGCTGACATGGGGAGCAGTCTGTGAGAGAGGAGCTATCATGGGGAGCAGTCTGTGAGAGAGGAGCTGACATGGGGAGCAGTCTGTGAGAGAGGAGCTGACATGGGGAGCAGTCTGTGAGAGAGGAGCTATCATGGGGAGCAGTCTGTGAGAGAGGAGCTAACATGGGGAGCAGTCTGTGAGAGAGGAGCTGACATGGGGAGCAGTCTGTGAGAGAGGAGCTATCATGGGGAGCAGTCTGTGAGAGAGGAGCTATCATGGGGAGCAGTCTGTGAGAGAGGAGCTGACATGGGGAGCAGTCTGTGAGAGAGGAGCTAACATGGGGAGCAGTCTGTGAGAGAGGAGCTGACATGGGGAACAGTCTGTGAGGAATGAGCTATCATGGGGAGCAGTCTGTGAGAGAGGAGCTATCATGGGGAGCAGTCTGTGAGAGAGGAAGGAACATAGAGAGCAGTCTGTGAGAGAGGCAGGGACATTGGGAGTAGTCTATGAGAGAGGAGCTGACATGGTGAACAGTCTGTGAGGAATGAGCTATCATGGGGAGCAGTCTGTGAGAGAGGAAGGAACTGCATAGCCTTGTCTGTGTTGCTAGCTCCTATGCCACCTGAGACTTTATAGCCTAGGCCACTTTTCTTTCAAACTACATCCTTGCTAAGGGTAGTCTATGACAGTGGTCCCCAAACGCCAACTCCCAGTAAGCCCGACCAGACTTTAACATAGGCTACCATACTAAACGCTGTGCGGGCATGCTAGGAGTTGGAGTTTTGCAATATCTGGAGGGCAGTTTGGAGACCACTGCTCTAGCATATGGGGGAGGTATCTTCTCACTGGTGGTCTTTTGGAGCAAAATCACTGTATATATCAGTGGTCTTCAACCTGCGGACCTCCAGATGTTGCAAAACTATAACTCCCAGCATGCCCGGACAGCCAACGGCTGTCCGGGCATGCTGGGAGTTGTAGTTTTGCAACATCTGGAGGTCCGCAGGTTGGAGACCACTGGTATATAGGATACAGGATGGTGCCCAAATAGCAGTGCAAAACATTGGATACCGTTATTTAAATACCAATATTATACAAAGTGCCCCCACCACTATGCACTAAAAAACATAAGGTACTATACTACAGTGCCGCACAATGCCTAATGAAAGACCACCATGAACCTAACTTCAGGCTCCTGGGCCCCCACCTGTTATACTCCAGAGGGGCCCTAGGGCCATCAATGAAGATTCCTGGGGAAAAAAAAACCCTGTAAGCTAAAGCAAATGATTTACCTGCAGTCCTATGTAAAAGCACAGCCGACTTCAGCCTTTGTTCTGCACATCAGAGGGCTAGAGATAAAATAGGAGGAGTATAAAGGATATATTGATGAATTATGTAGAATGTATATATCTGGGGGTCACCTCTGTACTACAAACAGAGACTATAACAAGTGCTTCTAGTACACTACTTGTTGGGTTGTGATCAGCGTCGGAGTGCAGCTCTTTTAACCTCGGTTCATCAGAATTCATTGAACACATTACATTAATCAGGACTTTCAAATCGCTACATTTTGTGCCAATTTGTCTTCTTTCTTTCTTTATGAAACGATAAAAAAAGCATCGAGCGGTGAACCCTTTGAGTCCATGAACTGCCTGCAGTGAGCTAACAGGAGACAACACTGCACCGGGCTCACAATGGCTTTAGAGATGGTACACCGAACTTGGGAACGTACCGGTCCTGGGGGCAGTGCCGGTCCTTGGGGCAGTGCCGGTCCTAGGGGCAGTGCCGGTCCTGGGGGCAGTGCCGGTCCTGGGGGCAGTGCCGGTCCTGGGGGCAGTACCGGTCCTGTGGGCAGTACCGGTCCTGGGGCCGTGCCGGTCCTGGGGGCAGTGCCGGTCCTGGGGGCAGTACCGGTCCTGGGGGCAGTGCCGGTCCTGGGGGCAGTGCCTGTCCTGGGGGCAGTACCGGTCCTGGGGGCAGTGCAGGTCCTGGCGGCAGTGCCGGTCCTGGGGGCAGTACCAGTCCTAGGGGCAGTACCGGTCCTGGGGGCAGTGCCTGTCCTGGGGGCAGTGCCGGTGCTGGGGGCAGTGCTGGTCCTGGGGGCAGTGCCTGTCCTGGGGGCAGTGCCTGTCCTGGGGGCAGTGGGCTCCAAATATCATCATGATGAGCCCCCATTATGGTGCAGGGATGTTATCCACCTTCTACGACCCTTGAGACAAAACCCCAACTACTTCTACTACATAGGACCTTACCAACCCATACCAAATGAGATAGGACTAGTCAGGACTGGCCTCCTTTTCTCCAAGAACCCTATGAGTCCTGGTGATCACACAGTCACTAGGACCTACAAAGAGATGTCACAAGGTCATGAGGAGGTAATTCCAACATCCCGGTGGGCACGGTTGGCAGGTTACCTTTGTTCCATGTTCTGTGGTCCCTGTTCCTGTTGACATCTACTCCCTGCTGTTCCTGACTCTGCCCACAGGGTGTACATGCGCTCCTTTTCTGCTTCTTAAAGGGACACCACACGCATCCTAACCAGTTTCCAGACAGTCACCTTCAGTTACATGGTGTCACCAGTAACATAAAGTTGTGGGGCCCCAATGCCAAATCTAAAACTCCTTTAATAGGAAAACGGGGACTAATGAGCCCCCCAGGCTCTAGGGACTTAGTGCAATTGCATCCTTTGTACCCTCACATAGTTATGCCCCTGAGCCCAACCTTGTCCACCTTTCCTGACTAATAAGGTTCCTACATGTCTTGTGTTCCAGCGAAGGTGCTCCATTTATAGGTTCCATTACAGAACATAACCCTACTTTGCCTGTTTGACCATGCACATAAAATGCCAACCCCAGACGTTGGCCCTTGGTGCTCTGCACCAGCATTTCTTGGCCTTCAAGGCCAATCTCCAGTGGCGATGGTGACCAGGAAGTCCTCTACAGCAAATTATTTTTAATACTGTGTGGTAGATAGTGTAGGTAGGGTGTGATGAGGGCAGATGTTGTTACCCTAGGGGCAGATGGCATTAACCCCTTGTATTCGTGATGCCAGGGCGTGGTTTAGCCTATAACCACCCGAAGGTATACCGCTGGATCCTGGGCTAGGCACGGGGGCAATATTGACTCCAACGCCAAGTTACGGACAACGGTAGCTTTATTGAGGGTAGACAGATGGTAAAGTCTATACAGTTCAGCCAGGGCCCAAGGAGGTGACCAGTGACTCAGAGTCCTTGAGGGCTTGCTGGGACTTGTAGTAGGACTGGACAATTGAATGCAGACCACGCTGACTTGACAGATGACAGGGACTGACGTGACTTGACTCATAAAGCTGTGACTTTATCTTACTTGACTTGATGGCGGCTGCAGGACTGGACTTTGAGGCCTCCAACACTCTGGACACACACACTAGACAAGACTGCACTGGACCTCAGCAGAAGAGAGAGAGAAGCTCCACACAGGGCTTATATGGGGGAGACTAGCAGGGAGCCCATAGGTCACTCTTGGGGTCACCTGGTCACTGGTACCTCCTGGATAATCACATGACATAACTCTTAAAGATACAACACATTTTATAATACAATATACTGCAGAACATATGTACAGGGGGGAAACAGGTGCAAGGGGCCGAGGACACTGAAGGAGGCTGCCTGACAGGACAGCAAGGGTACAGGGTAACATCTCCTGCACTGGGCCACCACAACTGAAAACCAGGGACCACTTAGACAACACCCTTTGGAGTAGCCAAAAGTCAAACTGATGAGGTTGGCAAAGTGGGTCCATATCTGCTCAAAATCTTGTGGGATCTCAGCTAGTGGTTGTAAAAAAAAATGTCAGATTTGTGTGTGTGGACCTTTTTAAAGGGGTTTTCTAGGGAAAAACTTTTTTATATATCGTCTGGCTCCAGAAAGTTAAACCGATTTGTAAATTGCTTCTTTTAAAAATCTTAATCCTTCCAGTAGGTATCAGCTGCTGTATGGAAGGATTAAGATTTTTTAATAGAAGTAATTTACAAATCTGTTTAACTTTCTGGAGCCAGATGATATATACAGTGGTCCCTCAACATATGATGGTAATCAGTTCCAAATGAACCATCGTTTGTTGAAACCATCGTATGTTGAGGGATCCGTGCAATGGAAAGAATAGGAAGTCATACTCACCTGTCGCCGCCGCTCTGGACCGTCACCACTGCTCTGGATGTCGCCCTCCATCGCTGTCACCACTTCCCCAGGGTGTCCCCGCCGCTCCGGACCGTCTCTGCTGCCGGGGATCATCACTTTCCGTCATCACGTCACTGTGCACGCTGCTCTTATTAGTTGATGGGACGGTGTGCACGGCGACGTGATGACGACAAAGGAGAGCGATGGCTATGCAGGGGATCCTCAAGAGGACTGTCTGGAATGTAGGGGACAGGTGAGTGATCATCACCAGACCACACGGGGCACCTTAAACGGCTATCCGGCGGCAGCTGAAGGAGTCTGCGCTGCCGGATAGCCGTTTATGCGATGGCCCCGACATCATCGTATGTTGATGCTGCCTTCAACCTGCGATGACCTCTGAGAGGCCATCTTATGTTGAAATGATCGTATGTCGGGGCCATCGTAGGTCGGGGGGGTCACTGTATATATATATATATATATATATATATATATGTGTATGTATATATATATATATATATATATATATATATATATATTTATATAAAAGTTTTTTCCTGGAATACCCCTAAGGAATTCTGTGAGGTCTTTTGTGTATATTTTCTTGGCATTAGGATAAGGGCTGTTTGGGTGGTGGTCATAGGTTCGGATGATCCAGTGGAGGAGGGATGGTTTCTGGTTAAAGGGGTATTCCAGGCCAAAAAACTTTTTTTTATATATATATCAACTGGCTCCGGAAAGTTAAACAGATTTGTAAATTACTTCTATTAAAAAATCTTAATCCTTCCAATATTTATTAGCTTCCGAAGTTGAGTTGTTGTTTTCTGTCTAACTGCTTACTGATGACTCACGTCCCGGGAGCTGTGCAGTTCCTATGGGGATATTCTCCCATCATGCACAGCTCCCGGGACGTGACATCATCATTGAGCAGTTAGACAGAAAATTTCAGAAGCTAATAACTATTGAAAGCATTAAGATTTTTTAATAGAAGTAATTTACAAATCTGTTTAACTTTCCGGAGCCAGTTGATATATATATAAAAAAAGGTTTTGCCTGGAATACCCCTTTAAGTACCTATAGGTGTTTTCCTAGAAGCCAATACATTCCAGTTTAGCTTAGTTTAGCTTTGGCGCTGGACCTACAGACTTGTTGGAAGCTTTCCCACTAGACTGGTGGTGCTATAGAGAATTGAGAAGATCATCTCCATGGTGAAGCCCATGGGAGGAGATGTTCAGCCAGCACATTCGGAGGTGAGGTGTTCACGTACTTGGCCATGTGAAGTGTATCCATAATATATCCTACTTGGTAACCACGTTACGTATTGACCTATCATAAATGCATCCAGCTCAGGTCACATTGTATGTATTGTTTGATTCGCACCTAGGGTTGGGGTTAAGTGTTAGGTTGGGTGGTGGGTTAAAATGGGGAGGGGGATTCTATAGGACTTTAATATATACAGAAAATCCTGGGCTGGTTCATGATTGTCTGGTAGCATGTACTGGGGGCATGGGATGCAGCTGGTGTTCATAGGTTCGGATGATCCAGTGGACGAGGGACAGCTGCTGTATGCTCCACAGGAAGTTCTTTTCTTTTTGAACTTCCTTTCTGTCTGACCACTGTGCTCTCTGCTGACAACTCTGTCCATTTTAGGAACTGTCCAGAGCAGGAGAGGTTTTCTATGGGGATTTGCTCTTACTCTAGACAGTTCCTAAAATGGTGTCAGCAGAGAGCACTGTGGTCAGACAGAAAGGAAATTCAAAAAGAAAAGAACTTCCTGTGGATCATACAGAAGCTGATAAGTACTGGAAGAATTAAGATTTTTTTTAAATAAAAGTAATTTACAAATCTGTTTAACTTTCTGGCACCAGTTGATTAAAATTTTTTTTCCAGTGGAGTACCCCTTTAAACTTCGGTCTTCGGTGCTGCCCAAATGGTGGTGCCAAACTTGGTGAGGAACTTGACTGGACCGACATAATCTAGTTGGAAGCCTTCCCAATAGACTGGTGGTGCTATAGGAAAATTGAAAAGATCAACTCCATGGTGGAGCCCAGAGGATGAGATCTTAAAGGGGCACTCTGCCCCTAGACATCTTATCCCCTATCCAAAGGATAAGAAGAATACCACTGGGAACCCCCGCGATCTCCCTGCTGCACCCCTGTCATCTGCTGAACGGAGCGAGCTTCGCTCCGTGCCTGATGACTGGCGATGCCGGGGCCGGAGGATCGTGAGGTCATGCCCCACCCCCTTAATGCAAGTCTGTGGTAGGGGGCGTAGCACCGCCACACCCCCTCCCATAGACTTGAATTTAGGGGGCGGGGTGGGACCTCACAACGAGGGGTGGGGCCATGACGATCCTTCGGCCCCTGCATTGCCAGTCACCAGACACGGAGTGAAGCTCGCTCTGTGCAGCAGATGACAGGGGTGCTGTAGGAGGGATCGCGGGGGTTTCCAGCAGCCAGAACCCCCACGATCAGACGTGTTATCCCCTTTCCTTTGGATAGGGGATAAGATGTGTAGGGGCAGAGTACCCCTTTAAGCAAGCACGTTTGGAGGTGAGTTATTCATGTTCTTGGTCATGTAGTGTATCCATGAGACATCCTACATGGTAACCGCGGTACGTGTTGACCTATCATAAACGTGTCCAGTTAACTTAATGGGGCCGACTCTGTCTTTATCCGGCTCTCGAAGGAAATCAGGATAAAGCTGAAGCTTTCATGAAAATCAATGTGATGATGTTAATGGACATGAGTAATGGCAGCACATACGGCCACCCCAGCGCTCCGGCACCGCAGGAAAATCCGAAAGCCTCTACTATTAAGTAAACGATTGTAGAAGAGCGATCCACGTTACCTAGCAACCACCAATATTGCCAGCGTGATGTGCGTACGGTGGTGAAGGACATACATGAGATAGCCCCGGGGCTGGTACTTGCCAGCAAGTGGGGCATGTACCCCTAGGGTTATATAATAGTCTAAAAGGCTATAAAACCTGTAAGTAAATATTGCTCTAAAATACAATAAGTATAACCTAAGAGACAAGCAAATAATATTCTACATGTTCGGCTATGGGGCCATGTGTGACTTTTCTGTCTTCCATTCTTCTTGTTCAGTGGTGTCTAAACTGTGAACCTCCAGCTGTTGCAAAACTACAACTCCCAGCATACCCGGACAGCCGTTGGCTGGGAGTTGTAGTTTTGCAGCAGCTGGAGGTCCACAGTTTGGAGGCTTAAGTTTAAGTTTGTTGATGTATGGAAATTCACAAGCTAATGTTGGCAGAATAGTGAGTGCAGCTCTGGAGTATAATACAGGATATAACTCAGGATCAGTACAGGATAAGTAATGTAATGTATGTACACAGTGACCTCACCAGCAGAATAGTGAGTACAGCTCTGGAGTATAATACAGGATTTAACTCAGGATCAGTACAGGATAAGTAATGTAATGTATGTACACAGTGACCTCACCAGCAGAATAGTGAGTACAGCTCTGGAGTATAATACAGGATATAACTCAGGATCAGTACAGGATAAGTAATGTAATGTATGTACACAATGACCCCACCAGCAGAATAGTGAGTACAGCTCTGGAGCATAATACAGGATATAACTCAGGATCAGTACAGGATAAGTAATGTAATGTATGTACACAGTGACCTCACCAGCAGAATAGTGAGTACAGCTCTGGAGTATAATACAGGATATAACTCAGGATCAGTACAGGATAAGTAATGTAATGTATGTACACAGTGACCTCACCAGCAGAATAGTGAGTGCAGCTCTGGAGTATAATACAGGATATAACTCAGGATCAGTACAGGATAAGTAATGTAATGTATGTTCACAGTGATCTCACCAGCAGAATAGTGAGTACAGCTCTGGAGTATAATACAGGATATAAATCGAGATTTTCCTAGCTTGTGACGGAAAATATTAGTTATATGAAGACAGGAGGCGAGTATCTTATGCATTATTCTTTCTTTAATAATGCCCATAGCAGAACTATCCAGTAATCAATTCAAAACAGAAAAAACTTCAACTCCCAGCAGTCCTAGGACCACAGAAGCCACTCCTCGTCTGTAGCCACTATATAAGGACTGCCCACATATAGATCCTCCTCTTTCTTGATGCGAACCAGAACCGCACAGAAGGCAGAATTCCAGACCGGTATCCTCGACGAACAGCAACCTTCGGCCTTTCAGCCCGGAACAGCAGAAACCCGGAGCAAAGGGAACTTCAGCTTCGTCCCAACGGGGACTATAGAGGAACCAAACAACAGGAACCAAACAGGTCATCCGAACTCAGGAAAACCGCCTCTGCTTTCAATATCCTGCAAAGAGAACAAAGAATCGTAATAGGGTGGGTAGGGAGGGAAGATACTCGCCCCCTGTCTTCATATAACTAATATTTTCCGTCACAAGCTAGGAAAATCTCGATTTATATATCAGACAGGAGGCTCATATCTTATGCAAGTTCAAAGCTAACAACCAGCAATGACAGTAAGAACAATAACAACCAGAGTATTATAAGACTGACATAGACACGTGGTCCTCCGGCCTGAAGTAGAAATGGCGAAAGGTGGTCTCCGAAGACCAATCGGCCGCCATCAATAAGTCAGAGAGGGAGCCCCCTGATGTGACGATTTTCGTAGCCATAGCACCCCTGGAAGAGTGAGCTCCAAACAGAGACACATCTATACCTGCCATCTCCATGGCAGAACGTACCCAGCGTGCTAGAGTAGCGGAGGTAACTGGATGATGTGGTCTGACATATGAGACCAGGAGCTGAGAGAAATCCGGAGAGCGCAGATTCGCCGTCTGTGATTCGTACGCCTGTAAACAACGAACCACGCAAAGCCGTGGATGCGCGGGAAAAAACGGGTAAAAAACCGAGTGAATACCTGTCTTGGTCCTACGGACCACCGAGAATTTTACTCCCTGAGGCGAAAATTGTCGCCTAGAGATATCCAAAGCTTTCACGTCTGAGACACGTTTGATGGATACCAAACAAAGAAGGACCGTCAGTTTATAAGACAACAGTTTCAGGGAAAGGTCGTCATTGTCCACCCATGAGGCAAACATATCGAGCAACCTGGAGACATCCCAGGTCGATTGATACCTAGGCCGAGGGGGACGTTTAAATTTAATACCGCGTAAAAGTCTACAAACCAGTGGGTGTTTGCCAATCGGCAAAGAGTCCACAGGGCAGTGGTAAGCCGCAATAGCCGATCGGTATACATTAATGGAGCTATAGGATTTGCCAGACTCAAAAGAATCTGCCAGAAAGTTTACTACTACAGACACAGGTGCATGTACGGGATCAACCTGCCGTTGATCACACCAACGAACCCAGAGTCTCCAGGCTGATCGATATGCCGATCTAGTCCCGGGGGCCCAGGCCAGGGCGAGGAGATCCCTAGCTGATCTTGAAAGGTCTTGATCCGTGTCCGAGATCCCGAAACCAACCACGCTAGGAGAGGCAGGTTGCCCTCCATCACCAGAGGATGGAGACTCCCGGCCGGGTTGGTGAGAAGGTGAGGAACTTGGGGTAACAGCCGGGGATAATCCACGATCATCCCCAAAAGAAGAGGGAACCATGGTTGTGTCGGCCACCAAGGTGTGATCAGCACAACCGTCGTCCTCTGGTTCGTCGTATGCAAGAGGACCCTGGGGATCAACTGGAAAGGAGGAAAGGCATAGTGAGTTCCCCTCAGCCAGAGGAGGCGGAGAGCGTCTACCGCAGACGCTTCTGGATCCGGTCTCCAGCTGAAGAAATGAGGCAGTTGGTGGCAGTTGAGGCGAGAAGCGAAAAGGTCCACGCATAACGGGCCCCAAAGGTGAAGCAACTGCAGAAAAATTGAACGATCCAGGCGCCAGTCGCTGGAATCGAGGAGGTAGCGAGAATTCCAATCGGCCACCGTGTTGGAGACCCCTGGAATGTACTCCGCTACCGGGATAATGTTGCGAGCTAGGCAAAAGTGCCAAAATTCCTTGGCCAGGTCTGCCAGGATCTTGGATCTGGTACCCCCTAAGCGGTTGACGTACTGAACCGCCGCCACGTTGTCCATGCGTAATAACACACAACAGTTGGACGAACGAGGCATGAAGCTCTTGACGGCAAAGAAAGCCGCCAGAAGCTCCAGTGCATTGATATGCAGGTCGACTTCCGAGGCGGACCAAGTCCCTCCTGTGGAAATCTCCCCGCATCGAGCGCCCCAGCCAAGACGGCTCGCGTCCGACTCTATGATGACGTCCGGACGCGGATTGAAAATGGCCTTGCCATTCCACTCGACAGCATGACGAAGCCACCAATGTAACTCCTCGGTAGCCGCCGGACAGAGGGGTACTTTGTCCGCGTACCTGAGGCCCTGGCGCAGATGCAAGATCTTGAGCCTCTGAAGGGCTCGGTAGTGCAGGGGGGCCGGAAAGATGGCCTGGATGGAAGCCGCCAGGAGCCCCACCAGGCGCGCCAGAATCCTTAATGACAAGCATCCTTTGCGCAAAACCGCCCTGATTTCTTTGCGGATCAGGGCTAGTTTGGACTTGGGGAGCCGCAGTAGTGCGCGATTGGTGTCCACCAAGAAACCCAGGAACTCCATTTCCTGAGCCGGGACGAGAACCGACTTTTCTCGGTTGACCACGAAGCCTAGAGTATGTAGCAACGATATTGTCCACGACATGTGAAGAGAGGCCTGAGATTTGGATCGGGCCATGATAAGAAGGTCGTCTAAGTAAATGATCAGACGAACCCCCCTGCTCCTCAGAGCCGCCACCACCGGTTTCATCAGTTTGGTGAAGCACCACGGGGCGGATGATAGGCCGAACGGAAGGCACGTAAACTGCCACAATCTGCCCCTCCAAAGAAAACGGAGGAACTGTTGTGACTCCGGGTGTATGGGAACGGTAAGGTAGGCGTCCTTCAAGTCCACCTTCACCAGCCAGTCTCCTGGCAGCAAAAGATCCCGGAGTGAGTGAATTCCCTCCATTTTGAAATGGCGATACATGACATGTTGGTTTAGGTCTCTCAGGTTTATGACCGGGCGGTAGCCGCCCCCTTTCTTCTTCACTAGGAAGAGGTTGCTTATGAACCCTAGGGAAGATGGGTCGGACTCCATGATCGCATGTTTGGACAGGAGATCTCGCACCTCGTTGTCTATGAGGATCGCGTTTTGCTCCGAGAACCGGATAGGGGTTGGAATTACACCCAGAACCGGTAGGGACTGGAGTTCTAGGTGAAACCCCGCCACTGTCTGAAGAACCCACACGTCTGCCGTAATCGCAGACCAGGCGTGGGTAAAATACATCAGTCGCCCCCCCACAGGTATATGAGAAAGTGGGCTGTATGGTACACTCACCGGTAGAAGGACGGGAGCGGGGGTATCCACGTCCGCCACGACTTCTCCAGGGTCGACCACGAGGAGGGAAGAATGGGGATGGTTGGACCACTGGAACGGTGTAGGAAGGAGGAGCCTGGGAATAATGGTATTGGGCAACTGGTCTGCCCTGTGGCCTGTAGGGAGCAGAACGGCCGGCAGATCGGCCTCTACTTCTGCCGGCCCGGGGAAAAATTTTACTGGACCCCGATTTTTTTAGGGAAGTTTGGGCCTTATCTAAGCCGGTAAAAAGGCCGACAAATCTGTTGACATCCTTCATCAAACTATCTCCAAAAAGCATGCCTGCTGCCGAGGGACCGGGTTCGGTCTCGGCCAAATGGGATAGTTGCGGGTCGAGGCGCATCAGGATCGACCGGCGTCTCTCGACTGAGCAGGTGGTGTTGGCAGTACCTGCCAGGCAAATGGCTCTCTGGGCCCAGCCACGGAGCTGACGGACGTCCACGGGTTCCTCCGACGCCGCAGCATGCTCGGCTAAATTAAGGATCTTAGTGAGTGGACCCATTAAATCCAGGATACGCTCCTGTATGGTTTTGAAGGAACGTTCTATTCCCTTCTTAGGAAATTTACCCGATTTTAATAAGTATTTCATCAGGATGGGGTCCACCTCCGGGGTAGCCACCACCTTATTGGGGATAAAGGGTCTAGGGCATTCCGCCCTCAGCTTATTACGGCTGGACCTATCCAGAGATTTACGAGCCCAAAGCTCTACATATTGGGCCACGTGGGGGAGTGGAGACCAGTCGCCTGATCTCGGATGGGAGATCGCGTCTGGGTGAAAAAGGGGTTCTCCTATGGAATCCAGGATAACATTGCCCTGCATGGCAGGGTTGGCGTCGGTGTCGAGCGCCGTATCCCCAGCATCCTGTTCAATATTGGGGTCTGACTCGTAGTCCTCAGACTCATTAGAGGAACCCGAAGAGTCCTCAGTAGAGGAGTCTACATAGGAGTCGGGTTTAGTGCGCTTAGTGGACTTACGCCTCTTGCCATGTAACTCCCCGAGGCCCAGGGGTCGAGCGGAGTCAGAGGGATGCTGGGGTTGACAGACCGGGGGAGGGGCTGTCTGGAGCATGTTATTTTCTTCCCCTGCCGGGGAGTCAGAGATGTGCTTCCTTTTATGGGAAGCCTTGCCCTTTTTAACATGTGGATCTCCGCCATGAAGGGGAGCCGAGATATTGGAAACCTGTTGTTGCAGGCCAGAGGGCATTATGGATGAGGCCAGGGCCGCTTGGACTGACTTATTAATTAAGTCCTGGATCTGGGTGGCAGTCATAAATTGTGCTGCATCCAGGGAAGGACCCTCCCCTCTGAGGGGGACAGATGAGGGTTCCTCAGCCATACTAACTTTAGGATATAGGGATAAAAGAATTTCAAACTGATAAGTGGGATAAAATAACTGACCCAGGCACAACTAAAAAATCTAATAAGGCGGAATAAATTCCGTTAGATCTGGTACAAAGTTCTTACAACCTACTGACAGAACAGGCTCCGACCTCCACACCGTTTAGCGTTGCACTGGCGCTGTGGTGTGAGGTAAGCCCGGAGTATATGAGCCCAGGGGACGAAGTCTCGTGAGACTACGTCCCTCTGGGTCCTGATTGGAGGTCGCAGGAGCGCCTCTCAACCACACTACACGCCGAACGCCGCCCCCTCCCGAGCGCAGGCCACAAAGAGGAGCGGACCAACCAGGGGAAAGGCTCCGCCCCAGCCCGCGCGCGCGAACTCGGACGGAGAAGAAGGTTCAAGTAAAATGGCGCAGGGAAGGGAGGGGGAGGGGAAGGTAGATACGGAGATGAGCGGACGAAGCGGCGATAGAGGAGAGGAAACCGGCACCGGAAGATTTCCGGCTCTCACAGCAGAGAATACAGGGGAAAAAGGGGGACAGAAAAATTCTTGCCCTGTGAGTACTTAATCACCTATGGGATAGTACCACACTAGGTCTCAAAGGTAAAATACAGTAATAAAATCGCTATATAAGTGAAACAGAGTAAATCAAACACATATATAGAGTATACTTATCTTAGGTCTGCTATGAGCAGAAAGAAAGAGGAGGATCTACATGTGGGCAGTCCTTATATAGTGGCTACAGACGAGGAGTGGCTTCTGTGGTCCTAGGACTGCTGGGAGTTGAAGTTTTTTCTGTTTTGAATTGATTACTGAATAGTTCTGCTATGGGCATTATTAAAGAAAGAATAATGCATAAGATATGAGCCTCCTGTCTGATATATAACTCAGGATCAGTACAGGATAAGTAATGTAATGTATGTACACAGTGACCTCACCAGCAGAATAGTGAGTACTGCTCTGGAGTATAATACAGGAAATTACTCGGATCAGTACAGGATAAGTAATGTAATGTATGTGCACAGTGACCCCACCAGCAGAATAGTGAGTGCAGCTCTGGAGTATAATACAGGATATAACTCAGGATCAGTACAGGATAAGTAATGTAATGTATGTACACAGTGACCTCACCAGCAGAATAGTGAGTACAGCTCTGGAGTATAATACAGGATATAACTCAGGATCAGTACAGGATAAGTAATGTAATGTATGTACACAGTGACCTCACCAGCAGAATAGTGAGTGCAGCTCTGGAGTATAATACAGGATATAACTCAGGATCAGTACAGGATAAGTAATGTAATGTATGTTCACAGTGATCTCACCAGCAGAATAGTGAGTACAGCTCTGGAGTATAATACAGGATATAACTCAGGATCAGTACAGGATAAGTAATGTAATGTATGTACACAGTGACCTCACCAGCAGAATAGTGAGTACTGCTCTGGAGTATAATACAGGAAATTACTCGGATCAGTACAGGATAAGTAATGTAATGTATGTGCACAGTGACCCCACCAGCAGAATAGTGAGTACAGCTCTGGAGTATAATACAGGATATAACTCAGGATCAGTACAGGATAAGTAATGTAATGTATGTACACAGTGACCTCACCAGCAGAATAGTGAGTACAGCTCTGGAGTATAATACAGGAAATTACTCGGATCAGTACAGGATAAGTAATGTAATGTATGTGCACAGTGACCCCCACCAGCAGAATAGTGAGTACAGTTCTGGAGTATTATACAGGATATAACTCAGGATCAGTACAGGATAAGTAATGTAATGTATGTACACAGTGACCCCACCAGCAGAATAGTGAGTGCTGATCTGGGGTATAATACAGGATATAACTCAGGATCAGTACAGGATAAGTAATGTAATGTATGTACACAGTGACCTCACCAGCAGAATAGCGAGTACAGCTCTGGAGTATTATACAGGATATAACTCAGGATCAGTGCAGGATCAGTAATGTAATGTATGTACACAGTGACCTCACCAGCAGAATAGTGAGTGCAGCTCTGGAGTATAATACAGGATATAACTCAGGATCAGTACAGGATAAGTAATGTAATGTATGTACACAGTGACCTCACCAGCAGAATAGTGAGTACAGCTCTGGAGTATTATACAGGATATAACTCAGGATCAGTGCAGGATCAGTAATGTAATGTATGTACACAGTAAATCCTGGATGTAGTTACAAGAAGATCAGGATGACAGGAGAAATAAATCCTGCAGGCAACCATAGATAATAGATGTCAGTATAGATACATTGTCATTTTATGGTATGGATTGTTTTCTAAAATTAGCATTATATATAAATAACTATGATGGAATTGTGAGGGATGATGATCAGCTGACTCTGTCATAGATCATATGTGCAACTCTATATAGTCAGCCGATAATTACAAATGTGCCTTTCAATGTCATATGATAATCTAATCTATCATATCTATCTATTTATCTATCTCATATCTATTTATCTATCTCATATCTATCTATCTAACCATATCTATTTATCTATCTCATATCTATTTATCTATCTCATATCTATTTATCTATCTCATATCTATCTATCTAACCATATCTATTTATCTATCTCATATCTATCTATCTCATATCTATCTATCTCATATCTATCTATCTCATATCTATCTCATATCTATCTATCTCATATCTATCTCATATCTATCTATCTATCTATCTAGTAATCCAAAGAGAAACAGCACTCCCTTGAGCTCAATATCCGTGGGTGCACGCAGAACCAGACCTTGGTCAGGGGTCCCAATTCACAGAGAGTTCATATAAATCCGCAGCACACGGGTCCAATATGGTGAAAAAGAAAAAACTTTATTCCATCATGTGAATGTCATACAGCGACGTTTCTGCTGGCTCTCCCAGCCTTTCTCAAGCTCCTACTCAATAGCATGAGAATCTATCTATCTCATATCTATCTCATATCTATCTCATATCTATTTATCTCATATCTATCTCATATCTATCTCATATCTATCTATTTATCTCATATCTATCTCATATCTATCTATCTATCTCATATCTATCTATCTCATATATATATCTATCTCACATCTATCTATCTCATATCTATCTCATATCTATCTATCTATCTCATATCTATCTATCTCATATCTATCTATCTATCTCATATCTATCTATCTCATATATATATATATATATATCTCACATCTATCTCATATCTATCTTATATCTATCTATCTATCTATCTATCTCATATCTATCTATCTCATATCTATATATCTCATATATATCTATCTCACATCTATCTATCTCATATCTATCTATCTATCTCACATCTATCTATCTATCTCATATCTATTTATCTATCTATCTATCTATCTCATATCTATCTATCTCATATCTATCTATCTCATATCTATCTATCTCATATCTATCTCATATCTATCTATCTATCTCATATCTATCTATCTCATATCTATCTATCTATCTCATATCTATCTCATATCTATCTATTTATCTCATATCTATCTCATATCTATCTATCTATCTATCTCATATCTATCTATCTATCTCATATCTATCTATCTCATATATATATCTATCTCACATCTATCTATCTCATATCTATCTCATATCTATCTATCTATCTATCTCATATCTATCTATCTCATATCTATCTATCTATCTATCTATCTCATATCTATCTATCTCATATATATATATATATATATCTCACATCTATCTCATATCTATCTTATATCTATCTATCTATCTATCTCATATCTATCTATCTCATATCTATCTATCTCATATATATCTATCTCACATCTATCTATCTCATATCTATCTATCTATCTATCTATCTATCTCACATCTATCTATCTATCTATCTATCTCATATCTATCTATCTATCTATCTATCTATCTATCTCATATCTATCTATCTCATATCTATCTATCTATCTATCTATCTCATATCTATCTATCTCATATCTATCTCATATCTATCTATCTATCTATCTATCTCATATCTATCTATCTCACATCTATCTATCTATCTCATATCTATCTCACATCTATCCCATATCTATCTATCTCTCTCATATCTATCTATCTATCTCATATCTATCTATCTATCTCACATCTATCTATCTATCTCATATCTATCTATCTCATATCTATCTATCGCATATCTATCTATCTCATATCTATCTATCTCATATCTATCTATCTCATATCTATCTATCGCATATCTATCTATCTCATATCTATCTATTTTTCCTTTCCAGTTACTTGCTTTCTTGTCTCCATATTGCTTTCCCCGTTTCGATGTAAATACATCCAGAGACAACATGATGGCCGCTCTCTCCTTGCAGTAACTCCGAGACCAGTTTAGAAGTGAAACTCCCCGGTAATGGAGGAGAAATGATGGGAAGACCGGAGAGACTTGTGCGAGGAGCTGAGAGATTGACACCGATGTTCTAAGTGATGGAGCAGCAGGGAGTTGTCTTCTCTTCCTCCCATCTCTTTCTGAGCGGCCATTTTGCACCCTGGGGGACATTGGCTAAAGGAGGTAAAACAAGAGAGATAAATAACAAGTATCAGAGAGAGGCCTTATATGTGGGTACAGGAGGGAACGATGAGAGGCAGAGGGGTGTCAAAGGAATAGATGGTAGAGACAACAATTTCTAGAGGCTTCATATTGATTTATGTTTAAAAAAAACTAAAAACATAGCATACACACAGTATATACTATTTATATATATCTATATATCTTTATACACACAGCACCACAACATTGAACACCAAGAAAGAAAAGTCATGGAATCTGGAAACCACAGGATCAATAGATAATGTGTTAATGATATGCAAATGATACAAATATGGAAAGGTTATTAGTGGTTGTCTAAAGAATGTTCTGCCACGCTGAATGCACTTACAAATGCAAATCATCAAGATCCACAGCTGGCGGCTTCCTTTACAATGGCCAATGAATGAGGTCCCGGATGTGCTCCATGGGACACAAGTTGCAGGCCTTGGTAGACTGTTCAGGCCATACCGGCTGCTCACAGTATCACAAACAACATATGGCCCGGAATTGTCTTGTTGGAACACGTTGAAGAAATGTTTATACCACTGTGACCAAACTAATGTGACATCGAGCTGTTATTGTACCTGGAATGAAGACCAGAGGGTCCGGCTACTGTACAGGGTGGGCCATTTATATGGATACACCTTAATAAAATGGGAATGGTTGGTGATATTAACTTCCTGTTTGTATCACATTAGTATATGTGAGGGGGGGGGGGGGGAACTTTTCAAGATGGGTGGTGACCATGGCGGCCATTTTGAAGTCGGCCATTTTTAATCCAACTTTTGTTTTTTCAATAGGAAGAGGGTCATGTGACACATCAAACTTATTGGGAATTTCACAAGAAAGACAATGATGTGCTTGGTTTTAACGTAACTTTATTCTTTCATGAGTTATTTACAAGTTTCTGACCACTTATAAAATGTGTTCAATGTGCTGCCCATTGTGTTGGATTGTCAATGCAACCCTCTTCTCTATATACTGCTATATACTACTATATACACCGCAGGAGAAATGCTAGCACAGGCTTCCAGTATCCGTATACACTGCTATATACTACTATATACACCGCAGGAGAAATGCTAGCACAGGCTTCCAGTATCCGTATACCCTGCTATATACTACCATATACACCGCAGGAGAAATGCTAGCACAGGCTTCCAGTATCCGTATACACTGCTATATACTACTATATACACCGCAGGAGAAATGCTAGCACAGGCTTCCAGTATCCGTATACACTGCTATATACTACTATATACACCGCAGGAGAAATGCTAGCACAGGCTTCCAGTATCCGTAGTTTCAGGTGCTGCACATCTCGTATCTTCACAGCATAGACAATTGCCTTCAGATGACCCCAAAGATAAAAGTCTAAGGGGGTCAGATTGGGAGACCTTGGGGCCATTCAACTGGCACACGACGACCAATCCACTTTCCAGGAAACTGCTCATCTAGGAATGCTTGGACCTGACACCCATAATGTGGTGGTCACCATCTTGCTGGAAAAACTCAGGGAACGTGCAGCTTCAGTGCATAAAGAGGGAAACACATCATCATGTAGCAATTTCACATATCCAGTGGCCTTGAGGTTTCCATTGATGGAGAATGGCCCCACTGTCTTTGTACCCCATATACCACACCATACCGTACATTTTTGTGTTCCAACAGTCTTGGAGGGATCTATCCAATGTGGGTTAGTGTCAGACCAATAGTGGTGGTTTTGTTTGTTAACTTCACCATTCACATAAAAGTTTCCTCATCACTGAACAAAATCTTCTGCGTAAACTGAGGGTCCTGTTCCAATTTTTGTTTTGCCCATTCTGCAAATTCAGTGCGCCGATGCGTTCACCAGACATCAACACAATTTCTATCCGCTCCTCACGTGTTAACCTCGATGACATGTCAATGGCTGTAAACAAAGAGAAACTTGTAAATAACTCATGGAAGAATAAAGTTACGTTAAAACCAAGCACATCATTGTTTTTCTTGTGAAATTCCCAATAAGTTTTATATGTCACAGGATCCCCTTCCTATTGAAAAAACAAAAGTTGGATTCAAAATGGCCGACTTCAAAATGGCCGCCATGGTCACCATCCATCTTGAAAAGTTTCCCCCCTCACATATACTAATGTGCCACAAACAGGAAGTTAATATCACCAACCATTCCCATTTTATTAAGGTGTATACATAGAAATGGCCCACCCTGCATATTATACCACCCAACACCATAATCCCTGGAGTAGGATCAATGTTACATTTCCCTCGTGAAGGCCTCTTCATGGCGTTGCCCATGTGATCTCCAGACCAATCTCCGACTATCATTTTATCTGACTCAAAAATGGGACTCATTGCTAAAGAGAAGAGGCCTCCATTGCTGTTCTGCCCTGTACCAAAATAGCCTGTGAAAGTGGTGGTGTGAGGTCAGTGGGACACATGTCTGGCTCGTAGCCTAATCTGGTGCAAGTACCGTCTGACGGTATGTTAGACAGTTTTGGATGCCCAAGGCTTAGTATGGGATGTCCAGTTTAATTCACAGTACAGAATGGATCACTACATGCCATTCTTCTGATCTGACGATCTGTTCATGCAGAGGTTCTCCTCCGACAACTCTAATTCCAGTTCCTTGTTGGTCCTTCACCAACTGGGACCCACAACGTTGAACAGTCTTTCGGGTCAAGGATTTTGTCCTTCTCAGTTTGCGACAAGCGGCAATGACTGGCAGAACTAACAGGAGGCAGCACACACTCCTACTGCACTGACTTCATCTGATTTCTGAGGTTTCATGTGGCTGAAAAAAAATTACTTTCGATCTGGCTTTTAAGCCATTAAAGCCATTCCACATGCCACATAATGGGGGTCCAGCATTAAAAAAAAAATGCAGTTTTTTTTCTAAAAACAGCACCACACCTGCCTACAGGTTTTGTATGGTATTGCAGCTCCATCTCATTTACTCAACCTGAGCTACAATACCAGCCACATACCATAGAAAGATGTGGCACTATTCCTGTAGAAGCCATGTTTTTCTAATTCCCTTCAATAACTTTTCTTTTTTCTTCGACCTCTCATCCAACTCTTTACTATCTGCTGAAGTGAACTCAGAGATTTCCCACAATGCATCATCCTACCAGCATTGTACCCTTATTTTTGCTTTGCTTTGCTGGTCTTATAACGTCAATATAATAAAATTGAGTTGCCGGATTCTTCCGCTCCTGAAGTTCGTCCTTACATTCCCGCTGTCATCAGAACTGTAAGGATGATTAATATTATGCAATAGGATCCTCGCCGGCAAATTTCAGCCTGCCCTGCGGGTATCTCGGGAATTGTAGCTTCAAGGCACAATGACATCTGATTCCCGAACATGCTATGAGAATCCTAAGGATTAAAGCTTGGAAATCTAGGTCCAATTACAGTTAACCCCTTTGTCCTCCTACTCCTAACTCCTTACCGTTTTACACTTATAAGGAAAGTTAGGCAGTCGCCTAAGGCCTAGCCCTTGCAGGGGCCTCCTTGCCGTCTAACTCACCCGCCCCTAACAATGTAAAATGAATGTCGATGTGTACAATATACAATTTACACATTCCATTTTTATTATTGCAGATCTTTTTTAATGAAAAGTGTCAGTGAGGGCTTATGTTCAAGTTTTACCTCACAAAGCCTATAGCCGCGTCTGCTCATGGGGATCCTGGAAGCTGAGATATGGGCTTTTCCTCGCTCTTCACAATGGTGGACCCGTGGTCATTGGTGTTTTTCCTTTTCTAAAACTTAGCTCTATATTTGAGTTTATGCGGTATACTAGACAATAAAAGACATCCGCACTCACCGCTGGAAACGGGTCTTGATGCTCCTATGGAGAAAGCCGGCGGACCGGGACTACAGGCGTGCGTGGGCGCTCAGAGACTATCACCGGTAATTTTGCACGAGCCCAGATGAAGCGCATACCACGCAAAATTACCGGGAATAGCCTCTGAGTGCCCACGCACGCCTGCAGTCCTGGTCCGCTGGCTTTCTCAAGATAGGAGTGATAAGGATGACCATTATGATTTTGATTACTGATCAATATATATATATATATATATATATATATATATATTAAAAATAGATATATATGCTAGTATGCTGTAGAAAAACATTATTTTCCTTATGAGACATATCAACTTGCTATTTGCTTGTGACTAAGATGAAGACTTTGGGTCGAGGCCAAACGATGCAAGATAAAGAAGAAGTTGGAAGTTAGAGACAAAACATCTGAAGAAATATAGACTGTGCAGAAGGACAGATACATCCGGAATTTTTGGGTAGAATAGGGAAATGGCAACATAAGTGACCTATGGATGCTTAAAATGCTAATATATAGAGACGCAATACTCAATCAAAATATAACGATGATTTTGACGTGATAACTAACCTCCCCTTTTTGTCAACTGTAAAAATCAATGTACTTCAGTATAATAAACAGAACTCCTTGGGACAGTTCCTTAGCCAGTATGCTGAGAAGGAGATATATACCAACATTTTGTCTGGTGTTTATTTCTTGTGTCGACACTCAGCAGTATACAGCGGCAGTCACTCACATTTTAAGGCCTAACCAGAAGCCAGCCTTGACAGGAGCATCGAGTCCCATTTCCAGCGGTGAGTGCGGATGTCTTTTATTTTCTAATATACCGCATGTGTTTGAGGCTTTTCTTTGCCATATATTCCAGCACCACCATAAGACTTCCTAAGAGGTGTCTCTCTGTATGCTACACTGATAACTTATTCCGGCTCTGAAGTTAACCCACGTTTAACTCTTTACTAGTGGTGCTGTTTCCACTCTCTCCTACACACCTATATTTGAGTTTGTCAACTCTAAAACTGGCCATACATATTGGATAGCGTTTAGGCCTGGAGACATGCTTGGCCAGTCCATCACCTTCAGATTCTTTAGTAAGGTAGTGGTGGTCACCTTGGAGGTGTTTGGGTCTTTATCATGTTGAAATACTGTCCTGTGGACCAGTCTCTAAAGGGAGGGGATCATACTCTGCTTCAGTATGTCACAGTACATGTTATATTTACGGTTGCCTCAATGATCTGTACATCCCCAGTCCCAGCAGCACTCGTGCAGGCCCAGATCATTACACTCCACCACCATGCATGACTGTAGGCATGACACAATTGTCTTTGTACTCTTTTTCTCTGCAGCAATGCTGGCGGCATTCATATGTCTATTTCCCAAAGACAACCACTGGATATGACGCTGAGCATGTGCACTCAACTTCTTTGGCCGACCATGGCGAGGCCTGTTCAGAGTGGAATCTGTCCTTTGAAACTGCTGTATGGTCGTGCTGCAGTTCAGTTTTAAGGTCTTGGAAATCTTCTTATAGGTTAGGACAGAGGCGTAACTTTTAGCTTCTGGGCCCTGATGCAAAATCTCCACTAGGCCCCCATGTGCCAATTATAATACTAGTCTATCATGAGGCAGAAGTGTTTTGATGCCCCCTTAGGCACCAGGGCCCCAGTGCCACTGCTACCTCTGCACCCCCTATAGCTACACCCCTGGCCTAGGCAATTTTTATGTAGAGCAACATTTTTTTCCAGATCCTCAGAGAGTTTTTTTTTCCCATGAGAAGCCATGTTGAACTTCCAGTGACCAGTATTAGAGAGTGTGAGAGCGATAACACCAATTTTAAGACACCTGCTAACCTTTCACATCTAAGACCTTGTAACACTAAAGAGTCACATGACACCAGGGAGAAAAAATGGCTGATTGGGCCCAATTTGGACATTTCCACATAGGGATGCACTCACTTTTGTTGCCAAGGTTTAGACATTCATGACTGTATTGAGTTATTTTGAGGGAACACAACATTAAACACTGTTATACAGGTTGGGCACTCACTACTTTACATTGTAACTGAGGGTCATTTCTTCAGTGTTATCACATGTAAAGATAGAAGAACATATTTACAAAAATGTGAAGGGTGGACACACTTATGGGAGATACTGTATATATAATGTGAGGGGTGGACTCACTTATAGGAGATACTGTATATATAATGTGAGGGGTGGAGTCACTTATGGGATATACTGTATATATAATGTGAGGGGTGGAATCACTTATGGGATATACTGTATATATAATGTGATGGGTGGACTCACTTATGGGATATACTGTATATATAATGTGAGGGGTGGACTCACTTATGGGATATACTGTATATATAATGTGAGAGGTGGACTCACTTATGGGATATACCGTATATAATGTGAGGGGTGGACTCACTTATAGGAGATACTGTATATATAATGTGAGGGGTGGACTCACTTATGGGAGATACTGTATATATAATGTGAGGGGTGGACTCACTTATGGGAAATACTGTATATAATGTGAGGGGTGGAGTCACTTATGGGAAATACTGTATATAATGTGAGGGGTGGACCCATATATGGGAAATACTGTATGTAATGTAAGGTAATGTGTGTATACGAGGTTGCCTTATGTGACATACTGTACTACTTTCCTAATCTTTTTTCCAAATGGCTCACATAGAGTTCTGCTCTCCCTAGTCTGTGCCCTTGACACGTTTCACGCTAAGCTTAGTGCACAGATTCCTTCTTTGTATCTGGCATTATTAAAAAGCTCACAGGAAACATTAGTCAGTCTTATTTTGGTGGTGTGCACTATGTCACCGAACACCTTAAATTAAAAGGCCGGCATTCCTCCTCCTGGTATATACACATTGTATACGGTTACTTTATCATCCTCGTGTCTGCAGTCATCTGACTCGCCGTCTATCTGTTCTATCATGTACTTTCTTTCAATGACTTCATTCTCTTCCCTCACAGTCGATGACTGAATGTGGCTCAGATGATATTCCATCAATGCAAGTGCTCCGCAGAACAGGAGGATCCGGTTACCTTCCAATAGAGGCGCAAATGTTTGTTTTCTAACCTGACAACTGCTCCGCTTCATTTCTTTGGTATTTGCCTTTTTCAAGATGAACCTTTGTCTTGTTTTTCTCCTTTAAGTTCTTTTTTCCCCATAATTTTACATTGGAAATTTTTGATTCTTAACCCAAGTTTTTCCCCCCATCTAATGAGCCATTTTCTTTATTTTTTTTAGGGCCTATTGTTCCTTGTAATTGTAAAATAGACAGAAAAACTATAAAAAAAAAAATATTAGTGGGGTGAAATTGAAAAATGATTCTTATTTTCACATTTTGGGGTTTCATTATGCTATTCACTAGGTAACGCGTTTTCCAGTTTGTGTCATGTTTTACTACTTTATATGTAAATAGGTACAAGGTCATTTGAACAATCTTTGCATAAAGCAATCGTACAAGTGAATATGAGACACTTTGTAAGATATCTTATTGGACAAAAATGCTTCTTTCTCCTGTTATCAAGCTTTGCTCCCCCCCCCCCCCCCACCACCCACCACCCACCACCCACCACTGTTAAAATCACCTCTGAGAATCAGCTCAGCTTTGTCCTGTGTCTGCAAGACTAGTAATACAAGTCTATGGAGGGGGGAGGGGGAGCTCTGCCCACCAGCTCTGGGAGAAATGCAAAATGCATATTATAGATGAAGCCTGCAATGCAGAAATCTGCTGAAAAATACCAAATACAAGATATATAATAGCCAGAAATAGGGCTGCTCCTCACACAGACAGAAAATAGCCTGAAAGGACAGGTACTCTTTAAGCGTATGTACAAGAATATAACTACTATAATACTGCTCCTATGTACAAGAATATAACTACTATAATACTGCCTCCTATATACAAGGCTATAACTACTATAATACTGCTCCTATATAAAATAATATACCTACTATAACACTGCCCCCTATGTGCAAGAATATAACTACTATAATACTGCCCCCTATATACAAGACTATAACTACTATAATACTGCTCCTATATAAAATAATATACCTACTATAACACTGCTCCTATATACAAGAATATAACCACTATAATACTGCTTCCTATATACAAGAATATAACTACTATAACACTGCCCCCCATGTACAAGAATATAATTACTATAATACTGCCCCCTATGTACAAGAATATAACTACTATAATACTGCCTCCTAGCTGTGAGGTTGTGTGTCTGTGGTTCTCCTGATGTCTGGAGCAAGCCCAGGGCGGGGCCACCCTGGGCGGGGAAGCTCCCCAAGCAAGGCCCAGGCTTCTCGGCCTACACTGGATGAAAACTCCAATGCTCTTTCTGATATGGAGGTAAATCCTAAAGTGGATTTTCCACAAAGAAGTCCTCAGCATGGAAGCACTACCAGTGCAAAGAAAGAAAGTACAGACATGGATGTGAGTAAAGTAAAGAAAGAAGCAGAAAGTGTATGTGAGTGTGATGTTATACAGTCAGCCGGCCAAGGCTCTCAGCTTGGTGAACAACCAAGAGACTCCAAGAAAGAAGCCTCTGTAAGAGACCCAGAGTCTGCTATTCCAGGCCATGTTGGTGCACAGGAGCTGGGGCAGAGTGGATCACATGATGGTGCACAGGAGCTGGGGCAGAGTGGATCACATGATGGTGCACAGGAGCTGGGGCAGAGTGGATCACATGATGGTGCACAGGAGCTGGGGCAGAGTGGATCATATGCAGCAGGTGTGCAGCTCCACTCTCCTGCACACAGACACAGGAGGACATCTCTGGAGAGACAGACCTTACAGGAGAACCTTCAGAAACAAGATGTGGTCTCCAGCATGACCCGCTCAGGCCGCACCAGATCCCAGGCCAGAGACCTTGATACAGCTGCTCATGGGTCTGATACATTCAAGGAGCCTCAGAGACTGCCCAAACCCCAACAGCAGGGCAAAGAGACCACCCGGGCACCAGAGCTACAGCTGGCGGAGGAGATCCCTGCTCTGGGGAGGAGGATGGAGGAGCTCAAGCACCTGAAGAGTATGCTGCAGATGCAGATAGACTCTGTGTATATGCTAAAGGCTGCAAATCCCCAGTATAAGACTCTACATGATAAGAGACTGTACACACTCAGCATTGAGCTTGCAGATATTGTAAAGGAGATGGACTGTATACTGGTAAAGATGGGGCCACTGGCAGAGACGTATAAGAACCAGGAACGATTCTCCAACTACAGGCTGAACTTTGATGCAGACTCCAAACCTGATATAAAACCGGACATCACCCCGGAGGAGCCCCAGCAAGGGACAAGACCCCTCATACAGCCGGCGCGGTTCTCTTTCCAGGATGGGGACATATGCAAGTATGGCGAGGAACAACAGCCACAGGAACCTGCAGCTGGGCCTGAGCAGGAGCAGAGACCAACAGAGGCACCACAAGTCCCAGAAGTCCCAGTACATCAGCAGGACATTGGACTTTTACCAGTGTATGAAGGTGATGGGGTGATGGAGCAGAGCACTAATGTTGGGGCACGGACTGGGGGTGTGGATTGTGATAATGTTGGGGCACGGACTGGGGGTGCGGACTGTGATGTTCCTGAGGGGTCGGTGGCTGGAGGGGGTGCACAATCTGTGTGGGGTGTTGTGTCTGATGATGATATAGAGGTGGATGGGACAGGTGTTATTGTACAAAATACTGTGCAGGATTTCCCCCCTTTACCCACAAGCACAGCAAATGTGGCAGGGCCCCCTAGAGTAGACCCCAACCCTGTAAGACAGGACGCAGGTACCCGCCAGGTTCCTCCTAGAAATGCCTGGAGCCGTGGTGCTCCATCCTTCACCTCCAGCGCCAATTACACTGGCCAGGCATTTAAAAGGAGGAATGCTGTGCGATTCCGGCACAGAGGTGCCAAGGAGGACCTTCCGGATAGGAGGTTTGTGGTGAGGGAGCTCCTGTGCCACCAGATGGGGTTTGTGCCAGCGGACATCTTGGCAGTAATAAACCTTCCAGATAGACAGGGCTATGATGTCAGCTTTAAGCTCATGTCTAATCTGGATAGGTTCTGGTCCAACTTCCCCAGATTCAGAGACAAGGATGGATGGAGTAAATTAAGTTTTATTCCCATATCCAAGCCAGATACCATCATCATCAACATCATCTTCTGGAATGAAGCTGTTCCTCCCCAGGACATTGTGGTGTGGCTCCGCAGACATTGTGACCTGGTGTCTGATCTCACCAAGAACAGAGATGATGACGGTATCTGGACTGGAGGGTGGAAGGTCTTGGTGAAGCTGCGCCAACATGGGAACATCACACATCATCTGCCCAATTCCTTCTTCATTGGGAGGGAAAAGGGCGTTTGTTTCTACCCCGGTCAGCCCAGAAAGTGCTTCAAATGTGGTAAACCTGGCCATCTGGCAAATACATGTACAGTGGTAAAATGTAATCTATTTGGGGAAACTGGTCACCTAAGTGCTGACTGCCAGAACATCAGGTGCAATCTCTGTGGTGAGATCGGTCACCCTCACCGGGACTGTCCCAATGCCTGGCACAACATCTGCCGGGAGCTTCCTGATGAGGACCTTGCGGCGGGGGCAGAGGCTGTAGAGGAGGAGACTTTAATATCTGGGTCTATATTAACAAGACAGGAGGTCCAGCCAGACTTGGGTAACACCGCACCAACACCTCAGCAGTTAGAAAACACACAAGGTGGCATGGAGGTTGTCCCACAGGACCAGCAGCAACCGGGGGTATCCTCTTCTGTATCCCCATCTGCATCTGAGGAAAGTAAGACCCAGAAAATTAAAAGAAGGAAAAAAGACACCTCATCCCGCAGGCCAGAGAGAGAGTATACCACCAGTCAGAAAAAGGTCAACAATGGGGCAGGAGTAATGGTCGTGTCCAACAGATACGAGGTTCTGTCAGAGTCTGACGGTGATTTAGACACAGAGTTAAAAAGAATAGAGGACGAATGTGATGATGACACAAGGGACCAACCCCCAATAAAAAGAAAACCCCAGACTGTAAAAGCTAATGCAGAGTCAGACATGGAGACAGGTGGTGGACAGCGGGACTCAGATTCTGACTTGTGATGATGGGCGTCAGGTCTCTGCTCTTCTTGTACTATCTTATCATGGCTGGGTTTACTTTAAAACTTGCTTCAAGTAATGTGAACAGTATTAAAGTGAAGAGGACACGGCACATAGTTTATGACCATCTTAGATATCTGGATAGAGATGTCATCTTCTTACAGGAGACGCGCCTGACTACACTGGGGCACCTACGTGAGGCTGAGAGGGAATGGACGTCTGGTCCCTCTTTCTGGTCACTGGCTGTGGAGCCTTATGCCGGAGTGGCCATATTGTTTACCACCAGGGATGTGACAATACATAGGATGACAGAGGTCATCATGGGAAGGTGTCTGATCCTTGAGGTCACTATACGTGGTAGAAGGCTCCGGCTCATAAATATCTGTGGCCCACAGACAGTGACAGAAAGGGTCCAGTTGTTTAATGATGTCAAGCCATATCTGTTTACAGCTGTCCCTGTTATAATGGCCGGGGATTTCAATGTCACTAGGACTTCAGGTGACAGGTCCTCAGGTAGAGCGGTGGCCAGGGACTCAAAAGTCCTTAATAACATGATCTTGCAGTCCGGGTAAGGCTGGGTCCACACTACGTTTTGTCCCATACGGGAGCGCATACGGCAGGGGGGAGCTAAAAGCTCGCGCTCCCGTATGTTACCGTATGCGCTCCCGTATGTCATTCATTTCAATGAGCCGACCGGAGTGAAACGTTCGGTCCGGTCGGCTCATTTTTGCGCCGTATGCGCTTTTACAACCGGACCTAAAACCGTGGTTGACCACAGTTTTAGGTCCGGTTGTAAAAGCGCATACGGTGCAAAAATGAGCCGACCGGACCGAACGTTTCACTCCGGTCGGCTCATTGAAATGAATGACATACGGGAGCGCATACGGTAACATACGGGAGCGCGAGCTTTTAGCTCCCCCCTGCCGTATGCGCTCCCGTATGGGACAAAACGTAGTGTGAACCCAGCCTTAAGTGATGTCTTTACACGGGGCGGTAGAAAGCCAAAATTTACATACACATGTTCTGACAGGAGCAGTAGGATTGACATGGCGTATGTGAGTCCTGCAGAAATGGTTAGTGAGATGTGTGAGAAAGTTGTCCCATATTCAGATCATATGGCCTTGGTTTTCTGTTTAGGAGCCACTAAGCGCCCAGATATTGGTAGGGGGCTATGGAAGCTCAACTCTAGTATGTTGGAGGATGACTATGTTCAGACATGTGTTCATTCCTTCATGCAGAGTCAGCTAGAGCGGGTGGACTTCTATGATGATATGGCCGCCTGGTGGGAGGATGTCAAGGATGAGATCAGAACCCTCTTAAAGAGACTGTCCTTTAAAAAGGGGAGGAGTAAGTATGGCCAGTATCTCAAGCTGCGCAAAGAATTGGAGTCACTATATTCGGCGGGTGGGGACCAACAAAGGATAGACCAGCTGAAATCTGAGATAAGGCAGTGTCAGTACAGCAGGTATACCTCCCTGGTTCTTGAAAGGGATTATGGGTCCTTAGGGTCTCCTGATCCCTTTGAGAATTGCCGGGAGCGGGTGGCAAATAAATCTGTCACCGGTCTCACTGACTCCCAGGGTGTTTTGCAGGAATCTCGGGAGGGTATCCTGGGGGTGGTGAGATCTTACTATGCTGACTTGTTTCAGAGGAAGGTTTTATATAGAGACAAGATGACCCAATTCTTGGAGACAACTCCGCTCCCTGATACTAATGATTTGGACTTTTCTCCTTTGACAGCAGAATTGACGGTGACGGAGGTCAAAGAGGCCATTGATAAGTTACATCTGAAGAAGGCACCAGGTCCGGATGGGATAACAGCAGAATTCTATAAGACATTCAGAGACCTCTTGGCTCCAATTCTCGTGGATGTTTACGCAAATTGTCTAGAAAGTCACCTGATGCCTCCATCCATGAGAGTGTCCTCGCTGATTCTGCTGTCTAAAGGTAAAGAGCCGAGTGACATCAAGAACTGGAGGCCAATTGCCCTCTTGAATGTCGACAGGAAAATTCTGGCAAAAATCCTGTTTTCTAGGTTAGTTTGTCTGTCCCCGACACTGTTGGCAGGCTGTCAGTATGGCACAGTAAAAGGGCGGAACATCTCTGGGGCAGTGATCTCCATAAGGGAGATGTTTGAGAGATGTAAAGCTCTGAGGTGTGGGAGATATGTTGTCAGTCTTGACCAGGCTAAAGCCTTTGACAGAGTAGATCACGAGTATCTATGGGCCACTTTGTCAAAGTACGGTATTCCGGGACAATTCATCGATTGGCTGAAGACTTTGTATTGTGAGGCCGAGAGCTTTCCTCTGATCAATGGTTGGCAGGGTGACACGTTCAGGGTTGAGGCGGGGGTGAGACAAGGTTGCCCACTGAGTCCGCTGCTGTATGTATTTGCCTTAGACCCGTTTCTGAGGTCACTGCAGGAGTGTGGTTTTCAGGGGGTGCCGGTCCCCCACTGCTTGCCCCTGAGTGTTGTTGCCTATGCGGATGATGTGACTGTAGTGATATCTGAGCCTCGGGAGGTGGAGATGTTGTCTATGGCCATCAGAAGTTACTCGGAGGCCTCAGGGTCTCTGGTCAACTTTGAGAAGAGTCAAGCTCTCTGGATATCTGATTCTGATCCAGACTTTGATCTGCCCCAATTTGTGAGAGCCTCCTCCTATATTAAAATCCTAGGGGTCAAATTCGGGAGGGACGATAACGCCAAGCTAAATTGGGAAGAGAAATTGGAAGCCGGAAATGCAAAGGTTCAGCGATGGAAGAACTGGAGGCTGACCTATAGAGAAAGGGTTACAATGTTGAAGACTTACCTGGTCCCCGTCTTCTTATATGTCTCTGTCGTTTTTCCTTTGCCAGAATGTTTCTCCGCTCGGCTCTTTAGCCTGTTCTTCCAGATGTTTTGGGGGAACAGGTTGAACCCAATAAAAAGAGGGATCACCTACCTACAGAGGAGAGAGGGTGGGTTGGATATGCTGAATCCAAGGGTGTTCTTTGACTCCATGTTTCTAAAAGTTAATTTTGGTTGCCTGGACTCAAACAACAGCTCCCTGTGGGCGAATAGTATCAGGGACTGGATATTGCCTTTTGCAGAGTCTTGGGTGCGAGGCGGCAGTCTCAAGAGGGGGAGATGGACGCGTGACTATCTCCCCCCGTACCTGGAATACGGGCTCAGATGTCTGAAGAGATGGCGCATTGAGAAGTCCTATATAGAGAGTAAGACCCGTAAGGACCTGTATGTCATGGTGTGTAGGACGTTCTTCTATTTACAGCCAGCTCTGAAGGACTGTACATCCGCCATCTTACAGGACAGTCTGAGACTTCTGAATAGTGTTAGGCTCCCAAAAATTTTTTATGACATCGCCTGGCTGTCCTTACATGGCAAACTATTTGTCAGGGGAAATTTAAGATATTTGAGTCTGTCAGATCGCAAGTGTCCCTTGGGGTGTCAGGAGGAGGAGACCATGACACATTTTATATTGGAGTGTTGGGGAGGGCGACACATATGGCAGGCGATATCCAGGAAGCTGAAGATCCTGAGATTACAGACCCTAAAATACCCCGAAATTATATATGGTGTAACATCTAGTGTGAGGGACATTGACCGGGAGACGTTATATCTGATCATCACCGTCATAAAATACTATCACTGGCACACCAGAACCCGTATGTCTATGTACAGTGAACCCTTCCATGATAGGAGAGCAGTGGACCTGATCATGTCAGAGCTGAGGTGGATCAAATGTTTGGAGGTCAGGAAGGATGGAAAAAATCGTTCATTATGGAGGAACGTACATATAGAATAATATTCACCTTCATGATGTTTTTGTGTTGTTATTTATTTATTTTCTCTTTAATGCAAGTGTATGATATATAATACGTGATTATTGTTTTCGTTTAGTTTTTGTGGTCGAATGTACTGTAATATTTCTGTTTGTTTTTTACTAATAAAAATTGCCTCCTATATACAAGGCTATAACTACTATAACACTGCTCCTATATAAAATAATATACCTACTATAACACTGCCCCCTATGTGCAAGAATATAACTACTATAATACTGCCCCCTATATACAAGACTATAACTACTATAATACTGCCCCCTATGTACAAGAATATAACTACTATAATACTGCTTCCTATATACAAGAATATAACCACTATAATACTGCTTCATATGTACAAGAATGTAACTACTATAATACTGCTCCTATATACAAGAATATAACTACTATAATACTGCCTCCTATATACAAGAATATAACTACAATAATACTGCCTCCTACATACAAGAATATACCTACAATAATACTGCTCCTACATACAAGAATAAACCTACTATAATACTGCCTCCTATATACAAGAATATAACTACTATAATACTCTTCCTATGAACAAGAATATAACTACTATAATACTGCTCCTATATACAAGAATATTACTACTATAATACTGCTCCTATATACAAGAATATAACTACTATAATACTGCTCCTGTATACAAGAATATAACTACTATAATACTTCCTCCTATATACAAGAATATAACTACTATAATACTGCTCCTATATACAAGAATATAACTACTATAATACTGCTCCTATATACAAGAATATAACTACTATAATACTGCTCCTATATACAAGAATATAACTACTATAATACTGCTCCTATATACAAGAATATAACTACTATAATACTGCTCCTATATACAAGAATATAACTACTATAATACTGCTCCTATATACAAGAATATAACTACTATAATACTGCTGCTATATACAAGACTATAACTACTATAATACTTCCTCCTATATACAAGAATATAACTACTATAATACTCCTATATACAAGAATATAACTACTATAATACTGCTCCTATATACAAGAATATAACTACTATAATACTGCTTCTATATGCAAGAATATAACTACGGTACTATAATACTGCCTCCTATATACATGAATATAACTACAACACTGCCTCCTATATACAAGAATATAACTACTATAATACTGCTCCTATATACAATATATACCGTATTTATCGGGGTATACCACGCACCGGCCTATAACACGCACCCTCATTTTACCAAGGATATTTGGGTAAAAAAAGTTTTTTACCCAAATATCCATGAAAAAATGAGGGTGCGTGTGTGCGCGTGTATACCCCGATATACCCCCAGGAAAGGCAGAGGGAGAGAGGCCGTCGCTGCCCGCTTCTCTCCCCCTGCCTTTCCTGGGGTCTAGAGCGCTGCTGTCGGCCCTTCTCACCCCCTGGTTATCGGCGCCGCTGCCCGTTCTGTCCCCCTGACTATCGGTGCCGGCGCCGATAGCCAGGGGGAGAGAAGCGGCGCCGACAGCCAGGGGGAGAGAAGGGGCAGCGGCACCCATTGCCGGCGCCGCTGCCCCGTTGCCTCCCCCCATCCCCGGTGGCATAATTACCTGAGTCCGGTCCGCGCTGCTCCAGGCCTCCGTCGTGCGTCCCCAGCGTCGTTGCTATGCACGGCGCGGCGCTCTGACGTCATGCGCCGCGCCGTTCAGCGCATAGCAATGACGCCGGGGACGCACGACGGAGGCCTGGAGCAGCGGAGCAGCGCGGACCGGACTCAGCACCGATAGTCAGGGGGACAGAACGGGCAGCGGCGCCGATAACCAGGGGGTGAAAAGGGCCGACAGCAGCGCTCTAGACCCCAGGAAAGGCAGGGGGAGAGAAGCGGGCAGCGACGGCCTCTCTCCCCCTGCCTTTCCTGGGGGTGTATCGGCGTATAACACGCACACAGACTTTAGGCTAAAAATTTTAGCCTAAAAAGTGCGTGTTATACGCCGATAAATACGGTAACTACTATAATACTGCCCCCTATATACAAGAATAACTACTATAATACTGCCTCCTGTAGATAGAAGCCTAAATTTCTAATAATAATGTAGAATATTTGTGCACCTGTACATGTAAATCTCAGATATGATTCTCTTTTCTTTCTCACAGATGTCAAAACATTTTCACACACAAACGGCTAATGAACTAATCGTCTGTGACAGAAAATCGGTCGCCCTGGAACATTTATTGATAGAGACGCCATATTCGGGGAATGCATTGATGTTTTCACATCAAGTTTATTGACAGTTAATTGAAAGAGCAATAAGCTCAGTTGTTGTCCTTATTACGTCGGCTCACATCTTGTTTCAGTGATCTCATCTATACCCAATAATTCACGAATAAGCAAGAATACGACTCGTCAGAGGTATGCAAGGCTAGGCTGTCATTCAATTGGAGAAAATATTTATGTTTAAGACCAAGCTTTTACATCCGGATTAGGGAAAGAGTGCAGCCTATCACTTGTTCCAAACCCTTTTCCCTACCTACTTGGACAATCTGCCCAAAATGACAGCCCTCAAAATTGGACTAAGTGAAGGGGTGAAAGAGTAGTCAGACAAACCAGGTCGGTTACACATAGACAGATAAGGTACAAAAACACAAAGGAAGAAGACAGAGTCAGGACAAGCTATGTGTGAAACCTAGACAGCCACGAAGTGCAAAACCAACAGGCAGAGGCAACAGGCAAAGGTCGAATCATAGGAGGTTGATGTCACATTGGGCAGGTATGTGTGCAGACCTGAGCTCACCCACAGCATCTATTCTTGACTACTTGACAATCTGCCCTAAGGGACACACCACCAACTGGTTGACGGTCCCTATACTGGATAAGCGCAAGGCGTGGTGATATCAAGATTTAAAAAATACAAAAACAGTACAAAAGTCTGGAAAATGGTCAGGGCACAAAAGGGCAGCAAAAAGACTGACAAACAAATGTAAATGCAGAGTCAAACAAGCCAAGTCAATACCAGTGAGAGTGTCGCACTAAGCTAGGGGGTAGTTGAAGATCAAGCCAAAGGTCTACACAGGTTTTGAATAATAGACCCCATTATCTTTATCACAGGCAACATACAGAGAACAAGGGGGGAGATTTATCAAAACCAGTGCAGTGGAAAACTTGCCCAGTTGCCCATAGCAACCATCAGATTGCTTCTTTCATTTTTCACAGGCCTTCATAAAAACGAAAGAAGCGAGCTGATTGGTTGCTATGGGCAACTGGGCAAGTTTTCCTCTGCACTGGTTTTGATAAATCTCCCCCCAGGTATTTATAGCCCACTTCAGGAGGACGTAGACTCCAAGGCAGAATACCGTTGACTAGAAGTCCACACCTCCTGATTGGGTCAGGCATTGTTATGTCATTAAGTGATGTCACAGCTGAAGACAGGAGGGATTGGAACTACAAAGAGAGCCACAGGCAGAAACACCCAGTACAGTGGACAAGGGTAAACAGGCAAAGGGAACAAGGAATGGGAGAGATAAGGAGAACCTCTATTATGGGCACAGGTGAATACTTCGCAAGTTTAAGTGTCCCACCATCGGGAGGTGTAAGCCCCAGAGCCGCAGCTGATTGGCCCGGTTCTCCGACCTCCTGGTTCTTCAGCTGGTTGTTCACTTAGGACGACCAAGGAAGCTGCTGGGTGCGTCAGGAAAAAGGTGGACATGGCACTGGAGCCAGACATGGTAAGGGCTCATTCTTCTCCTGTACATGGAGCACCGTTGGCTAGTCCATCAGAACGGCAGTAGTTTAGCGGAAAAAAAATATAGTTCTTACCGGATTCCCGATGGACCCCATCCAAGTCAATGGGACCCGTCAGGACCTGGGGGTGTCCGTTTAGTGCAAAAAAAAAAAAAAAGAGCCTGAACCCAGAACAGTTCGGGGCACAATGGCAATGTGAACCTAGCCTTAGGGGATGCAGTAACAGTCACCCTTGGAGAAAGGCCCCATCCCGGTTGATCCAAATAATTTCTCTATTGGTAAGAAAGTATGCAGAACTCCTCTCTCCAGGGAACTGCATTGTCAGCAAATTAAAGGGATACTCCACTCAAAAACATTTTCTTTTAAATCAGCTGGTGCCAGAAAGTTAAACAGATTTGTAAATTACTTCTATTAAAAAATCCCAAATCCCTCCAGTACTTATCAGCTGCTCTATAATACACAGGAAGTACTTTTCTTTCAGAAGTTCCTTTCTGTCTGACCACAGTGCTCTCTGCTGACACCACTGTCAAGTGTACAAGAAAATCCCCATAGCAAACCTCTCCTGCTCTGGACAGTTCCTGACATAGACAGAGGTGTCAGCAGAGAGCACTCTGGTCAGACAGAAAAGAAATTCAAAAAGAAAATAACTTTCTGTGTATTATACAGCAGCTGATAAGTACTGGAAGGATTGGGATTTTTTTTTTTTTTTTTATAGAAGTAATTTGCAAATCTGTTTAACTTTCTGGCACTAGTTGATTTAAAAGAAAATGTTTTCCAGTGGAGTACCCCAATGGGTCATGGAAGGCAAAGGGGCAATATACACCAGATCTTTCCATCCTGGAGGGCAAAATCAGGAGACAATTTCGATATATGCTCTGTACACAACTGCGTACGGTAAAAATGCTTGGCCACTTCTGGCCTGTAGGGGGTGCAAGGTTAAAAATGTAGCCCATTGGGGGCCATCACTACCTAGGAATTAGCTTCTCCTACTTGTTTCCATACAAATCCATATAGCTGGCTTCTCGTTGTAAATGTGCGCATGGTAAGACAGATTCTGCTCCGTTATTCTACATACTTATATATTAGAACACCGTAGTATAGACTGGGTAATTTTTTTATTTTTTTTTTCATTATAAAAAAAAAAAAAAAAAAGTAAAAACATTTTCCTATCACGATGTGTTGCCTATTCGGAGGCATTTTTTCCAGGAGCGGATTATTTGCCTCAGCGTGAATAGGATAAATTAGGAGGTAATTTAATCAAATTTTGAAAGGAAAAGTTCATTTGGGTGTTATCAGATGGAAGGTCCCGCTGACTGCCGGCCCGTCTCCTACTGCTTTGTTAATAGGAATGGGGACTGAGATATCGCTGCGTGTGAAGTGTCCGGACTTATTGATGAAGATCCTGATTACAAATAAAAAAATACAATAATACACTCGCCGGGGGGTTGTTAGAGTGTATTTTTCCCCCTTAAAGGGATATTCCACTTGAAAAACGTTTATTTTATATTTTAATTTTTTTTTACGCAATTTCAGTCTGCTTCAGTGATTTGGTGTTTTCTTCTCAATAGCAGATTTCTGGTTGGTCTCAATTAAATATGGCAGTGATTCCCAAACAAGGTGCCTCCAGCTGTTGCAAAACTACAACTTCCAGCATGGCCGGACAGCCGTTGGCTGTCCGGCCATGCTGGAAGATGTAGTTTTGCAACAGTTGGAGGCACGCCGATTGGGAAACACTAAACTAATGTAATATTGATGCGTGAATGTGGTTCTTGAAGTTTAAGGGTTACTCCGGTGGAAAACAATTGTTTTCAAACCAACTGGTGCCAGAAGGTTATACAGATTTGTAAATTACTTCTATAAAAAAAAAACTTAATCCTTCCAGTACTTATCAGCTGCTGTATGCTCCACAGGAAGTTGTGTAGTTCTTTCCAGTCTGACCACAGTGCTCTCTGCTGACACCTCTGTCCGTGTCAGGAACTGTCCAGAGCAGGAGAGTTTTGCTATGGGGATTTGCTCCTGCTCTGGACAGTTCCTGAGACAGACAGAGGTGTCAGCAGAGAGCACTGTGGTCAGAATGAAAAGAACTACACAACTTCCTCTGTAGTATAATGCAGCTGGTAAGTACTGGAAGGGTTAAGATTTTTAAATAGAAGTAACTTTCTGGCACTAGTTGATTTCGAAGCATTTGTTTTCCACCGGAGTACCCCTTTAGGTATAATTTACATATAAGCAATCTGTCATTGCTGTCATTCACTTGGAGAAAATACTTTATTTAGGCCAAGCTTTTACATCCAGGGTAGGGAAAGAGTACAACCTACCACTTGTCCCAAACCCCTTTCCCTACCTACTTGGACAATCCGCCCTAAACGGAAGCCCCCAACATTAGACTAAGTCAGACAAAACAGGTCGGTGACACATGGACAGATAAGGTACAAAATCACAAAGGCAAAGACATAGTCAGGACTAGCTATGTGTCAAACCTAGACAGAGGCAAGAAGTTGATGTTGAAATTGGGAAGAGTAAGGATCTAAGCGGCTGTGACAAGGGCCGAACAGTGGTGGATGGCAGACTGTAGCAGAACATCTCAAGACCATCGGTCTTGTGGGGCATTCCTGGTATGTAGTGGTTAGTACCAACCAAAATCTTTTAATCCTTCGTAATACGGCATGGGTGACTTTGGAGCCTGACGCAATGCAATTTTTTCCCCATGGAGGAAAAAATTCCCTGTGTAAAATCAGGAGCACAAACAGAATAGGCAAATAGAACTATATGAGTGGCGTATTTGGGATTTGCGTTAGATGGATCCTGGAAATTTTTTGGAAATAACCCTTGATGCAGCACCAAGTCACTTTGATGTCTTCAAGACCCCCATTGCTATTGGTAATTTCTCGCTCTACCCACTCTAAAGTTTTTTCTGTCTCAGCCCTACCAGGTTCAAAGGGTGGTTGGCTGAAGATCAATGGTTATCCCCTATCTACAGGATTGGGTTTGACTAGATGATCGTTGGGGGTCCGAACAATGGGGCCTCCACCAATCACGACGGAGGTCAGTTGTCGACTGAATGAAAAGAGCGGCAGCTCACATGCGTGGCCAGCACTCCATTCATTTTTTACGTGGCAGAACTTAAAGGGGTACTTCGGTGCTCAAGCGCTCTGAACATTTTGCTCAGAACGCTCAGAGTCGGAGGCCGTGATCGTGACGTCTCTCATGATGTCACGCAAAGCCCCCTCCATTCATGTCTATGGGAGGGGGCATGTCGGTCGACATGCCCCCTCCCATAGACATGAATAGAGGGGGCGTGGCATGACATCATGACCACTGCCACAGGAGCTTGGTGTTTGTTTAGAACGCTGGGTGCTTTTCGAGATCGGGGGGGGGGGGGGGGGCTCCAGAAGCAGGATCTCCATGATCAGATATCTTATCCCCTATACTTTCGATAGGGGATAAGATGTCTAGTAACAGAGTAGCCCTTTAATAGAAAATTATAGAGAATTAACTGAGTGCTGGCCATATATGCATTCTGCTGCTTAATTCATCCAGAAGACAACTAACCTTCTTTCATGGGAGGAGGCGCGATACCACCAGTCAGGCCCTCACCGATCAGCTGGTTATCACCTAAACTGTGAATAGGAATTCACCAACAGTCCAAAGACAAAAAGATACCGGCACTGCAATACCACCTGCACTAATAAGTGTCAATGCACCTGGGATGCACTTGTAAAACCGCCAAGAAAATGATTCATTACTGATGGTGCTCACGTAGAAATAAAGTCCATTGGAACTATAAACGTACATAGAATATGAACTGGAGCACTCACCCAATTTCTTCAGGTTCCGGTAAACTTCCGATATTCTCTTAGCGGGGAGGCGGGAGATGGTAATGGGGGAGTTCAGACGCTGGCCACCAGGTGGCCAGCGTCTGAACTCCCCCGTTACCATCCACCACCTCCCCGCTACTATCCGGAGAGAATATCAGAAGTTTACCAGAACCTGAAGAAATTGAGTGAGTGCTCCGGTTCATATTTGGTGTACTTTTATGTGAATAGGAATTCATTTTTTGGATCATTGGATAACCCCTTTAACCAGAAAATAAACTACCAAAGAATCAAGAATGAAGACAGCCCTTGCCCATACACCCTATGAGGACATATTAAGATTAAAGAGGAGGTCCTCTTTCGGGGACAACCTTTCTAAGAGGAGATATGTTACACTACATTTGCTATAGCTCCAGAGGAATGCTGGTTGTGGCCATAGGGGCTCCAAAGTGAAAGGGGTTGTCTCCTATGGGTCCAGCAAAGACAGAAGGCCAAACCTAAAGTCGTGAAAAGGGGTAACCCCATAGGTAAAGGTCCAGCCTTTGGATATCATGTAAGAGAGAACCCTACAATAAGCATGTGTACGTGGCCTACGTTTGGACAGAACAATCCGAGTATAGGATTGACAAAGGGCCTTTTTATAATTTTCTTTTAGTTTTTTACCCATCCAACTTCACCTCCAGCGTGTTTTGGTTGGACATAGCCTTTAATGATTGACTGGGAGTCTTGACAGAAGAGTCTGAAGAGGACGCCACATGTAGGGAAGTAAACTTCAAGTGAACAGCTCCGATCCAGCAATGTGACATCTGTTTCAGCCAGGTTTCCCCGCTGTTGCCTCTAAGTCAATCACATTAAATAACACGATTTGGCCGGGATATCTATTCCCTTTAAATCGCTCTCTGTTTGCAACCAGCCAGCAGCAGGTCAAGGCCAGTGGAGATGGTGACACCAGAAGGTAGCAGAAACTTTCCCTATTCATTCAACCTCACCACCAGCTGTTCTGTCAAAGTTAACTTTGTGTAATTGTATCCGCGCTCTTCAATCCATCACACCACGTGTTAAAACTCACTTGAGACAATTTCACATCATTATAAAGGACCAAAGAAAGCCACGTGAACGGGCCTGGGGAGCGCTTTCTGGGTCACCACTCTCAAGTTAATGAACCTTTCCATATTCTTCAGCTTTTAACATGTAGTTTGCACCTTAATATAGCTATATGGCTTTTACCCAAGATGGTTCATTCACATTGGGGAACGATTTGTGAAGTTTTGTCTCCAGTCTCCACGTTGAGATTTCAAGTGGATGGAATAAATGGAGGGGAATCGTCATACGGATATACTACATGTTGTCAAGGAAACACTGAGGCAGTATTATAGTAGTTATATTCTTGTATATAGGAGCAGTATTATAGTAGTTATATTCTTGTATATAGGAGCAGTATTATAGTAGTTATATTCTTGTATATAGGAGCAGTATTATAGTAGTTATATTCTTGTATATAGGAGCAGTATTATAGTAGTTATATTCTTGTATATAGGAGCAGTATTTTAGTAGTTATATTCTTGTGTATAGGAGCAGTATTATAGTAGTTATATTCTTGTATATAGGAGCAGTATTATAGTAGTTATATTCTTGTATATAGGAGCAGTATTATAGTAGTTATATTCTTGTATATAGGAGCAGTATTATAGTAGTTATATTCTTGTATATAGGACCAGTATTATAGTAGTTATGCTCTTGTAATAGGAGGCAGTATTATAGTAGTTATATTCTTGTATATAGGTGCAGTATTATAGTAGTTATATTCTTGTATATAGGGACAGTATTATAGTAGTTATATTCTTGTATATAGGAGCAGTATTATAGTAGTTATATTCTTGTATATAGGAGCAGTATTATAGTAGTTATATTCTTGTATATAGGAGCAGTATTATAGTAGTTATATTCTTGTATATAGGACCAGTATTATAGTAGTTATGCTCTTGTAATAGGAGGCAGTATTATAGTAGTTATATTCTTGTACATAGGGGCAGTATTATAGTAGTTATATTCTTGTACATAGGGGCAGTATTATAGTACTGTACTATAATACTGTATGTACAAAAAATGTACTACTATAACACTGCCCCTATATTCAAGAATATAACTACTATAATACTGCCTCCTATATACAAGAATATAACTACTATAATACTGCCCCCCATATAGACGAATATAAATACTATAATACTGCCCCCTATATACAAGAATATAACTACTATAATACTGCCCCCTATAAACAAGAATATAAATACTATAATATTGCCCCCTATATACAAGAATATAACTACTATAATACTGATCCTATATACAAGAATATAACTACTATAATACTGCCTCCTATATACAAGAATATAACTACTATAATACTACCTCCTATATACAAGAATATAACTACTATAATACTGCCTCCTATATACAAGAATATAACTACTATAATACTGCCCCCTATGTACAGGAATATGCATCTGAAGACATAGGATATATTTTATATCTAAAGGAACATATAAGTGTAAATTTTCTTTATTACGATACAGAACCTATATCCATATTGCGTTAGCACTTTATTCTGGGTATACCGCATATAGTTATCATACAGGTTACTACAACTTGTAGTTGACTACAATAATTTCATAAAATTTTCTACATCTGAGACATATATTTTTTTTCTTAGGGAACCATCTCTAGATGCAAAACAATGGCATAAAGATAACAACATCATACGCCATTTTGTTCAGGACAATGAAAGACGACACCGGTGAGATGTGAGGCACAAATACATCTTTATTTATATGCACAAAATACACATAGTAACATGTAAAGCGTCAATATACACTGCTACCTACAGGACCATGAAGATAACGTCAGTCTATTGTTATTCACTAGAGCCAGCAATTCTCAAACCTTCTGTGGCTTCTGTATGCACCCATTGGAGGTAGCCATTTATCTGAATGAATACAATTATTAAAGGGGTATTCCATCCTAAACGTTTGCGGCCTATCAGGTCAGGTCTCCATCGAGGTCTCTGGGTGCTATGGACAGAACCAACAAGTAGCAGTAGGTACTTTCTGTATTCTGCCATAGACTCACCTATCCGACTGCTGGGACCCCCTGCGATCTCCCGTAAGGGGTCCCGTCTCTGCTCCTCTAATGCGTGCGCCGTACCCAGCGCGGAAACTGGTCAAAACACGCCCCTCCATTCATCTCTAAGGGAGAGGCAGTGACTCCATAGAAATGAAATGGGGGGGGGGGGGGGTGCACGTTTCGACCAGCTTCCATGCAACACGTCATTACAGGAGCAGAGCTGGGGTCGAGCCGTGGCCCCCTATGGGAGATCGTTGGACATCCCAACAGTAGGCCCCCGTGATATGGGGGATATGTGTCCCCCCCCCTGCATAAGGGGTACTCCAGTGGGAATTTTTTTTTTTTAAAACCAACTAGTGCCAGAAAGTTAAATAGATTTGTTAATTACTTCTATTTAAAAATCTTAATCCTTCCAATACTTATCAGCTGCTGTATGCTCCACATGAAGTTGTGTAGTTCGCTTAATTCTGACCACAGCGCTCTCTGCTGACACCACTGTCCATATCACAAACCGTCCAGAGTACAAGCAAATCCCCATAGCGAACTTCTCCTGCTCTGGACAGTTCCTGACATGGACAGAGGTGTCAGCAGAGAGCACTGTGGTCAGACAGAAAATAAATTCAAAAAGAAAAGAACTTCCTCTGTAGTATACAGCAGCTGATAAGTACTGGAAGGATTAAGATTTTTAAATAGAAGTAATTCACAAATCTGTTTAACTTTCTGGCACCAGTTAATAAAAAAAAAAAAATTTCCACTGGAGTACCCCTTTAAGTTGCATCAGGTATTTATAAAAGCCTATGGGTATGCCATATAGGTTTATGATGAGAATGTCCTTTTAAACATTAGTGGTATGAATTAGGATCAGGACTGTTTTCAAGTGGATGTGGGCTATTTGGGTTCTCTATCCATCCCACTCTTGGCTTGACACTTGTGGGGCACGTTTATGCAGATCCCCAGTAGATACCGGCATCGGCCTAAGTTTACCTGAGGTAAAAGCCCAATCAATGGAGCCTCAATATTGATCACTTGGGAACACTACAAGGTGCTTTTAAAGGACTACTGACTACTTATCGTAGACTAGTCAGTCACACCTATCAATCTAAGTGTTCCTGGAGGTTCTCAGTAGTGATCATGGTCAATAACCCAAATGGAAATAACTATAATCCACCTCTCCCAGGCCTAAGATAGTCCATGATAGGGAACATTAAACTTCATTTAAAGGGGTACTCCGGTGGAAAACATTTTTTTTAAAGGGGTACCCCCATGGAATTTATTTTTATTTTTTTAAATCAACTGGTGCCAGAAAGTTAAACAGATTTGTAAATTACTTAAAAAATCTACTATTAAAAAATCTTAATCCTTCTAGTACTTTTTTAGGGGCTATATACTACAGAAGAAATGCTTTTCTTTTTTGGATTTCTCTTCTGTCACGAGCACAGTGCTCTCTGCTGACCTCTGCTGTCCATTTTTGAATTGTCCAGAGCAGGAGTAAATCCCCATAGCAAACATATACTGCTCTGGACAGTTCCTAAAATGGACAGCAGAGGTCAGCAGAGAGCACTGTGGTCGTGACATCAGAGAAATCCAAAAAGAAAAGCATTTCCTCTGTAGTATTCAGCCCATAAAATGCATTGGAAGGATTAAGATTTTTTAATAGAAGTCACTTACAAATCTGTTTAACTTTCTGGCACCAGTTGATTTAAAAAAAAATAATAATTTCCAAGGGAGTACCCCTTTAAATCAACTGGTGCCAGAAAGTTAAACAGATTTGTAAATTAATTCCATGAAAAAATATTTGTCCTTCCAGTACTTATTAGCAGCTGTATGCTACAGAGGAAATTCTTTTCTTTTTGAATTTCTTTTTTGTCTTGTACACATTGCTCTCTGCTGACACCTGATGCCCATATCAGGAATTGTCCAGAGAAGGAGAAAATCCCCATAGGAAATCTATGCTGCTCTGAACAGTTCCTGACACGGACAGAGGTGTCAGCAGAGAGAACTGTGGACAAGACAAAAAAAAAAGAAATTAAAAAATAAAAGAATTTCCTCCGTAGCATACAGCTGGTAATAAGTACTGGAAGGATTAAGATTTTTAAATAGAAGTAATTTACAAATCTGTTAAACTTTCTGGCAACATTTCATTTAAAAAAAAAAAAAAAAAAAAAAGGTTTCCACCAGAGTACCCCTTTAATGTCCCACCAAAAGGAGATAAGACAGATCTCAGATGTACGGTCCCTTTAAAGCAGTAGCCTCAAACTGTGACCCTCTAGATGTTGCCAAACTTCAACTCCCAGCATGTCCGGGCATGCTGGGAGTTGAAGTTTTGCAACATCTAGAGGGTCACAGTTTGAGACCACTACTTTAAAGGGGTATTCCAGGAAAAAACTTTTTTTTTCTTTAATCAACTGGCTCCAGAAAGTTAAACAGATTTGTAAATTACTTCTATTAAAAAATCTTAATCCTTTCAATAATTATCAGCTGCAGAAGTTGAGTTGTTGTTTTCTGTCTGGCAACAGTGCTCTCTGCTGACATCTCTGCTTGTCTCGGGAACTGCACAGAGTAGAAGAGATTTGCTATGGGGATTTGCTTCTAAACTGGGCGGCTCCCGAGACACGTGTCATGAGAGAGCACTTAGACAGAAAAGAACAACTCAACTTCAGCAGCTCATAAGTACTGAAAAGATTAAGATTTTTTAATAGAAGTAACTTACAAATCTGTTTAATTTTCTGGAGTTGATATATATAAAAAAGTTTTTTCCTGGATAACCCCTTTAAAGGGGTTCTCCGGTGCTTACAAATCTTTTCCCCTATCCGAAGGATAGGGGATAAGATGCCTGATCGCGGGAGTCCCGCCGCTGCGGACCCCCGTGATCATGCACGCGGCACCCCGTTTGTAATCAGTCTCCGGAGCGTGTTCGCTCCGGGTCTGATTACAGGCGACCACCGGGCCGGCGGCGTGTGACGTCACGCCTCTGCCCCCGTGTGACGTCACGCTCCGCCCCTCAATGCAAGCCTACGGGAGGGAGCGTGACAGCTATCATGCCCCCTCCCGTAGGCTTGCATTGAGGGGCGGAGCGTGACGTCACACGCCGCTGGCCCGGTGGTCACCTGTAATCAAGACCCGGAGACTGATTACAAACAGGGTGCCGCGTGCAAGATCACGGGGGTCCCCAGCGGCGGGACTCCCGCAATCAGGCATCTAATCCCCTCTCCTTTGGATAGGGGAAAAGATGTGTAAGCACCGGAGAACCCCTTTAAAGGCCCCATTAGGTCAAGCCATAAGTTAGTGCAGATATTCCAAACCATCCACTTACCCTTGTACCGCTACTACTTAAATGTGAGAATCTACTTAAGCAGAGGGACAAGCAATCTTTGGCTTCTCTGGAAACTGGACTCCCCTTTTTTGGGGGGGTATTTTGACAAAAACTCGCCAATGCAAAAAGTTTCATACCCCCTGGGTTATACAGTTGCCAGGTCTTCAGTTTGAGAATCGCTGGACTAAAGATACGGACAAATTTTATTAAGAAATAGGCCAAATGTGCTGCCACCCATGGGTTACTCAACACTGGTGCCATCTCACTAAGTCTGCAGTTTTTTTTGTCTATCAAAAAGGAGTGCGTCTTAGGAGAAATAGTGGGGGGACTGGGATCGCCCCATTGCGATTGCAAATGCAAGGACTCAATCGTATAAGTGCATCAGTTCATGAATTAAAAGCATATAAGCATCTGGGGAGCACCATTTGACACCCCCCACCCTGTCCCTCTGTTTCATTCAATCCCTATGTCCTATATAATTTGATAAAAGAAAAACAGTTTTCGTCAATGATCACGGTGTGAGTAGAAAAAAATGTGACAACAAAGTTTAAAAAAAATTCTAGCAGTTCTGTGTTAGGTTAGTTAAAATAAAAAGCAAATTACTTTTCTATAAGTTAACACCTTTACAATTTGCCGTACAAAATCATCGATAAAGTTAAGAAATGAGAGAATTTATCCTGCCGATTCACCCAAAAAAAAAAGAAAAAATTATATATACACATACAGTGAATATACAGATTCTTTAATTTTTTTAAAAAAAACTTTGAATTGTGATCTGATTGTAAGACCGGAAAATTGACCTGGTCATTATACTATTGTAGAGTTGTAGAGTTAAAGGGGTACTCGGGTGGAAAACTTTTTTTTTTTTTTTTTTAAATCAACTGGTGCCAGAAAGTTAAACATATTTGTAAATTACTTCTATAAAAAAATCTTAATCCTTCAAGTACTTATTAGCTACTGAATACTACAGCAGAAATTATTTTCTATTTGAAACACAGAGCTCTCTGCTGACATCACAACCACAGTGCTCTCTGCTGATATCTCTGTCCATTTTAGGAACTGTCCCGAACAGCATATGTTTGCTATGGGGATTTTCTCCTACTCTGGAAATAGGACAGAGATGTCAACAGAGAGCACTGTGCTCATGATGTCAGCAGAGAGCTCTGTGTTTCAAACGGAAAATAATTTCCACTGTAGTATTCAGCAGCTAATAAGTACTGGATTAAGATTTTTGTAATAGAAGTAATTTACAAATCTGTTTAACTTTCTGGCACCAGTTGATTAAAAAAAAAAAGTTTTTCACTGGAGTACCCCTTTAAGGGGGTACTCCGGGGAACTAAATCCATAACCCATCCTTTCCCACTCATCAACATGTTTAATTCTCTAAATATGATTCATTAGCTATAAAGAGCAGTTTACCCCGCTCCCCCCTTTGGTTGTCACTTACATGCATGAAGTAAGACAATTACATCATCCAGCCATCCGTTCTATCTCTGTCCTAGTCCCTCTCTGAAAGCAGCCCCCACCCTCCTGAGAGACACAGAGCATGTGGTTTCTGCCCTGTACTGATGAGTCATGCTCTCTTTAGTGCTGAGAACCGGGAGGTGTGTGCAGCCTCAGTCAATCAGACACTACATCTCTCTCTGCTGCTCAGAGCAGGAGGCTGGGGGCTGCTCTCAGAGAGTAAGCTGGTTGGCAGTGAAGAGTTGCAATGATTGCTTGGAGATATAGGCAAGGGGAGGGAAGAGTGGCAAAGAATATCAAGCAGCCAGAGAAGACAACAGAGGCAACATGAGCCATGCATATCAGGCAGGATGGTTTATAGGGAACATATCCTGGTAGTGTGGTTGCTTTGGAGTATATACTTCCCTGGAGTACCCCTTTAAGGGGATAAATAAATATATTAACATAAGAAGTTAAGCTATACTGACAATATCACAGTGATAAAGTAATAGATCGTGTTTTCTGAAAAAAACTTGGAAACCCATGTTCCCTCATCTCATTGCTAATATGGCATATTTAAAGTTAAAGGGGGTGTAGGACCTTGGCCAACAAGTTAACTATTGCATGCTATTAATATTAGTATTATTATTGCATATATTTCACCTTGAGTTCTTAACACGGAGTTAACCAATAAAGGGGAACTGGTTAACAGGACTGAATGATGCCCAATATGGCCCTGATGGGTAAAAGCCCTTTGGGCTTAGCTAAGAGAGGTGAGGAGCATATGTGGCAAGTTGTTTACCATAACGGACCAGTTTCATCTTCTACCACCAAAAATATAAAGAGATAGTGTGAGAGGATGATGGTATTTTTGGTGGTAACGTTACCAGGAGGGTGCGAGACTCTTCTGATACTTAGAATAGGAGCCATGAAGAAGCGGCTGGGGCATCATATGGTTCTGTCAGCAACCTTACCCCCCCAATGTGCCAGTCATGTGTCAGATGAAGAAAAGCTGAAACGATAGAGACCCTTCAATAGGCACTATGGGAAGTGGTCAGCCTTTATAGGGTGCTAGGTCTATATCAGGAGGGATTATTTAAAAAGAGAAACTTCAAGTTTCTTTGTAGCCCTTGTTTATGCACAATAAGCCATTAAGAAAGAAACGCGGCACTCACCCATCTGTAGAAAATTTCAGATCTTTATTTCCAATAGTGCAAATACAAATAAGCAGCGGGAGAACATAATAAATTGTGGGTGTGATACCCGGCGGCTACAGCCGTTTCTTGCTTCAACACGCACTTCTTTGGGCCTCCGGCCCGAAGAAATGCGTGTTGACGCAAGAAATGGCTGTAGCCGCCAGGTATCGCACCCCCAATTTATTACGTTTTGTCATATCTTTATTTCCAACAGTGAAAATACAAATAAGCAGTGGGAGAACATTATGAATTGTGGGTGCGATACCTGGCGGCTACAGCAGTTTAAGAAGTGGGTGTTGACGCAAGAAACAGCTGTAGCCGCCAGGTATCGCACCCACAATTTATTATGTTTTGTCATATCTTTATTTCCAACAGTGAAAATACAAATAAGCCGCGGGAGAACATAATAAATTGTGGGTGCGATACCTGGCGGCTACAGCAGTTTAAGAAGTGGGTGTTGACTCAGGAAACGGCTGTAGCCTTCAGATATCGCTCCCACTATTTATTATGTTCCCCTGCTGTACATTTGTATTTTCACTATTGGAAAAAAGAGATATGAAGATTTCTATAGATGGGTGAGTGCCACTATTCCTTTTTAACTGCTTATTGTGGCTCTTATGAACTGATGTACCCCCATAAAAAGAGTACATCACTTGTCAGAACTAGTTCAGGTGTGAACACTACTAAGAGGTAAAGCAGTACCACAACTGGTTTCTTTATTGCTGGATTGGCCCTTTATATTACATTCATCTTTATCATCAGGGAATAAAAAAACAGAGCCAATTTCTTTCAAAAACTCTGTACCGTCTGTACTCTCCATTCTGTAGAAATTGTCATATCTTTATTTCCAATAGTTAAAATACAAATGTGCAGCGGGAGAACATAATACATTGTGGGTGCGATAACTGGCGACTACAGCCGTTTCTTGCTTCAACACACACTTCTTCAGGCCAGACGCCTGAAGAAGTGTGTGTATATGCAAGAAACGGCTGTAGCCACCAGGTATCACTCCCACTATTTATTATGTTCTCCCGCTGCACATTTGTATTTGCACTATTGGAAAAAAGAGATATGAAGATTTCTATAGATGGGTGAGTGCCGCTATTCCTTTTTAACTGCTTATAGTGGATCTTATGAACTGATGCCTCCCCCATAAAAAAAAAAAATCGTCAGAGTACATCACTTGTCAGAACTTGTTCAGGTGTGAACACTACTAAGAGGTTAAGCAGTACCACAACTAGTTTATTTATTGCTGGATTGGCCCTTTATATTGCATTCATCTTTATCATCCAGGAATTAAAAAAAACAGAGCCAATTTCTTTCAAAAAACGCTCCCCATCTGTCTCCAGGTTGGGTGTGGTTCTGCAGCTCTGTTCCTTTGAAGTGAATGGAGCCAAGTTGTAATACAACACACAACCTGGGGACAGAGGTGGGGCTGCTTTTGAAAGAAATTAGCTCAGTTTTTCTATAACCCCTTTCACAAAGGAGCCCAGTTCTGCCTCAAAGTAGTTGTACCATGAAATTTTTTATAGTTGATTCCAGCTCTAGATTGTTGAATGAAAGTTTTTTGCGTTTATAATTATTTAAACAGAAAAACGTTAATATTGCCAGATACTCCAGAGATAATGTTAATAAAGCTGTGTCCACCTGTAAATGTGTCAAGGTGGACACACATGTATAGTCCAGCCAAAAGCTGTCCGAGCATGATTAGGCTATGTTCTCATTGAGTAATTCCAGAGTGCGAACAAGTCCGCAGAAGACCTATTCACACTAACGTTAGGAGTACACACTGCGGAATTCCGAAGCGCAATTCAGTGCGCATAATTCCACGCAAATGACTCAGTGTCAACATAATTTTAAAGTTGTAGTTTGGCAGAAGCTGGAGGCACCCTGGCTGGAAAACAGTGATGTAGAGGGATCCAGCTGCTTCTGAAGCGTCAGCATCTTCTCTGCTTGTCGGGCTAAGCAAGTGCAACGGCAATCTCCATCTCTACCAAGCAGAGAAGAGGCTGCTACTTAATGCTACAGAGGCAGATGGATCCCCACACAAGGAATCCCTCCACATATCTGGTGGAGAAAAGCTAGACTAAGCATGTGTGTCCTTCACGTCACATTTACTGAGGTGATACACAAATACTGAAATGTGGCTCCTCTAAATGTTTTGGCGCCTCAGCACCTTCATCAGGAGGAACATGTGGCTAAACCTCCAGCTTTACCACATGTTCCTACTGATGATGGTGCTGAGGCGCCGAAACATGTAGAGGAGGCAAATTTCAGTATTTTTAAACGTGGTCCCTAACACCTTAATATATAGGAGTACAGCAGACTCTGCATATATTACAGTATATATTGGATGATTATCCATGGATCACAATAATAATTGACTGTGTAGGGGCAGTTTGGTTTTAAAATTGTGTATTATCACTAAATCACATTATGATACAATAATTTATTTTAGTTTGTGATAATAAAAGTTATATTTTAGGGAGGGTTAATTAAAGAGAACCTGTCATGATCTTGTTAAATTCTATAATCCTCCCAGTTCACTGCCCCCATCATGATAAACCCCCCCCCCCCCCCCGCCTTTATTTCTATTATTTTTTAGTTTTCTACCTTGATATTGCTCTGTATTTTACGCTCATTCTCAGATTCAATTTTAAGGTGTGTGACCCATGAGAGACCAGTTGCTAGTAAAATGCCTAACATCCCTACTGAAAATATCATGGTTGCTAGACTGTGTATCTGTCAGGTTCAATTTAATGCAACGCCAAATGTTATAGTAGTAGAGATGTAGTCAAATAAAACAACCTCCTTGGTTCCCAAATCCCTTTGGGGCCAATATGTGATGTACAAAGTAGTTATTTGGAATCAAATTACTGAACTCTACAGCTAGGCCCAAAAGAATACGGGCAACTTACCAAATACATAAGTCTCTTCACTTTGACCATTGGTGGGGGTCCTGGTTTATGGACACGGAAGGAAAAAAAGTTTTCAAATCAACTGGAGACAGATAGTTGTACAGATTTGCAAATTCTTTCACTTTAAAAATCTTAATTCTTCCAGTCCTTATCAGCTGCTGTATGCTCCAGAGGAAGTTGTGTAGTTCTTTCCAGTCTGACCACAGTGCTCTCTGCTGACACCTCTGTCCGTGTCAGGAACTGTCCAGAGCAGGAGCAAATTTCCATAGCAAACCTCTCCTGCTCTGGACAGTTCCTGACACGGACAGAGGTGTCAGCAGAGAGCACTGTGGACAGACTGGAAAGAACTACACAACTTTCTGTGGAGCATACTGCAGCTGATAAGTAGTAGGAGGGTTAAGATTTTTAAAGAGAAGTCATTTACAAATCTGTATAACTTTCTGGCACCAGTTGATCTAAAAAACATTTTTCTCCGGAGTACCCCCTAAACATGCAAAGGGGGATTAAGCCAGACACTGCCCTCTCACATTAAACTCCGGTATAACAGAAAAAGCGACAAGTGTCCTTCTGTTCTGACGTGGGGGATAAATTAAGGGATTGAAATAAGATACTAAATCACTTTAAAGTAGACTTCCCCCTTCACAATATGTGTATTTTCTTTTTCATTTAAATTCCCAGTACTAGAGACCTCCATCTATGGGTCACAACCCAGAGCCTCTTCCAGTTTGTCTCTTCACTTGCCAGATACAAGGACGCACTTTGGAATGAAATGGCTGCCATGTAGTGGGGATCTATCAATAAGGGGTTTGCCCAAGCAAATGGGAGTAATAACAGGAAAATGGGGTCTCCACCTTTAAGTATAATAGTGCAATTCTGTCCTTACTGTGATCATGCGAATCGGGGGGGGGATGATGTTTAGCATATTATTAAAATGTATAAGTTATAGTTCTACCAGATGTTTGGAGATGGTTAAAATGCTTTACCACATAACATTCCTATATTTCAGCGTATGTACCTTTACTTATGATGCCTATAGAAATGGGTCACGACTCCGCCCCCGTGTGACATCACGCCCCCTCAATGCAAGTCTATGGGAGGGGGCGTGACGGCCGTCACGCCCCCTCCCATAGACTTGCATTGAGGAGGTGGGGCATGACATCACACGGGGGCGGAGTCATGAAGTCACAATACTCCGTCCCCGTGGTCGGGAGGCATAACACTGAGAGCCTCCAGCACTTCCTGCAGTGCTTACAGGTGGGTGCTGCATGCTAGATTATGGGGTCCCGACTGGTGGGACCCCCGCGATCAGACATCTTATCTCCTCTCCTTTGGATAGGGGATAAGATGTCTTGGGGTCGGAGAAACCCTTTATCCTAATACAGAAACAGAATTTTAAACAATGCAGATGTAAATAAATTTGAATGTCATTTTTTATTTTCTTGATTTTTCTAAATTTTCTTCTAACGGGCAAATTCCTTTTTAGGGTGCGTTCACACACTAGTAACTAGCAGTAGGTTTCCCGCTGTGGGAAACCCGCTGCTAGTTACGCTACCATTCATTTGAATGGGTCCACAGACAGTCCGCAAAGTTTACACTATTTCGGACTGTCTGTGGACCCATTTAAATCAATGGTAGCGTAACTCGCAGCAGGATTCCCGCAGCGGGAAACCCGGTGCTAGTAATAGTGTGTGAACACACCCTTAGAAAGGAATTCCAGCTGTTTCACCTTTTAAGAAGGGAAGTAGGAGAATGAGGGCGTCTCAAGTCTCGTGGTGGATAAATTGGTCTGGGTTTACATGCAGGTGATTGGTATATCAGATTCTAGTCGGTGTTGGGGTTTCCTGCTGTGCGGCAGACCGGAATCGCTGCTCCATCTAACATTTGTAAACTAAATGTATGGTGGGTAAAAAAATAAAATAAAAAAGAAGCCTGAGTATCACAAAGGGCCAGAGGTAGTATCCATGCAGGGATTTTTTTTTATTTTTTTTTATCATTTCCACGATTTGGGTAGAGGGTGGTTATTTTTTGCATTGACAACCCCTTTAGATACTTTTAGAAAAAGAAAAAAAAGGGGGGGGGGGGATGCAAATGGAGAACACACAATTCTCTGTTCACTTTACATTAGCGCCAAGGCTGGAAAAAAAAAATGCAACCCAACCCTTTCATTCCCGTTCATATTCTATATATATATATATATGTTTTATTCTAAAAACCATGAATACAATATTTATATAGTGTTGTAGTGAAGTACAAATGGCAAAGTTTTCTCCTTCAAAGCCTCGTAGTGAAGCTTCGAGGTTCAACAAAATATTGCTAATCATAAGAACAGGCCCACAATGCCCAATGATAGGAAAGTTCTTGTATAGAAATGTATGTACTAAATGATCCGGTATGAATTTTGCTTCAAACATTTATTGCAAACAAGATTTTTTTTTTTTTTGCGTTCTCTAAGAAAAGTCTTGCAAACGGATAAATCGTAAAATTCTGGGCTTAAAGCCTTGTTGAACAAAAATTTAGGAAGATTTAGAGACATGAGCATATGGCTATGTGTTGTCTGAAAGAAAATGGAGAAAAAAAAACACTAAAAAAAATAATGTAGATGTGCTGTGTAGGTATTACGTTTTAATCTTCATATAAATCAAAAGGTAGCAAACTGCGTGCAAGGCTCGAAGCAAAGAGGTGGGTGGAATATTGTCTCGTGAGATCCTCGGCTGCGATGGAAGGTTCATGATCAACCACCAAACGCTCTATCCATAAGGCAAATGTCTTCTCATTCCATGACTTTCCTTCTGCGATGATTGATGTATTCTCCTAAAAAAGAAGAAAGCAGAAATTTAATTTGGTGGAATAAGAAGAAAGTTTGACCGATGACAAGACCTGAAAAACTGGTGGAAACACCACTGATACTCTGAAACTGTGGTCTTAAAACTATGTATATAGTGTATTGAGACATAGAAGTGGAGGATCTCCTCCTCTGTGTGTACAGTGTATATAGACATAGAAGTACAAGATCTCATCATCTGTGTGTACAGTGTATAGAGACATAGAAGTGCAGGATCTCCTCCTCTGTGTGTACAGTATATAGAGACATAGAAGTGCAGGATCTCCTCCTCTGTGTGTACAGTATAATGAGACATAGAAATGCATGATCTCCTCTTCTGTATACAGTGTATAGAGACATAGAAGTACAGGATCTCCTCCTCTGTGTGTACAGTGTATAGAGATATAGAAGTACAAGATCTCATCATCTGTGTGTACAGTGTATAGAGACATAGAAGTGCAGGATCTCCTCCTCTGTGTACAGTGTATAGAGACATAGAAGTGCAGGATCTCCTCCTCTGTGTGTACAGTGTATAGAGACAGAGAAGTACAGGATCTCCTCCTCTGTGTGTACAGTGTATAGAGATATAGAAGTGCAGGATCTCCTCCTCTGTGTACAGAATATAGAGACATAGAAGTGCAGGATCTCCTCCTCTGTGTGTACAGTGTATAGAGATATAGAAGTGCAGGATCTCCTCCTCTGTGTGTACAGTGTATAGAGACATAGAAGTGCAGGATCTCCTCCTCTGTGTGTACAGTGTATAGAGACATAGAAGTACAGGATCTCCTCCTCTGTGTGTACAGTGTATAGAGACATAGAAGTACAGGATCTCCTCCTCTGTGTGTACAGTGTATAGAGATATAGAAGTACAGGATCTCCTCCTCTGTGTGTACAGTGTATAGAGACATAGAAGTGCAGGATCTCCTCCTCTGTGTATACAGTGTATAGAGATATAGAAGTGCAGGATCTCCTCCTCTGTGTATACAGTGTATAGAGACATAGAAGTGGAGGATCTCCTCCTCTGTGTACAGTGTATAGAGACATAGAAGTACAGGATCTCCTCCTCTGTGTACAGTGTATAGAGTCATAGAAGTGCAGGATCTCCTCCTCTGTGTGTACAGTGTATAGAGACATAGAAGTGCAGGATCTCCTCCTCAGTGTATACAGTGTATAGAGATATAGAAGTACAGGATCTTTTCCTCTGTGTGTACAGTTTATGGAGATATAGAAGTACAGGATCTTTTCCTCTGTGTGTACAGTGTATAGAGACATAGAAGTACAGGATCTCCTCCTCTGTGTGTACAGTGTATATAGACATATAAGTACAGGATCTCCTCCTCTGTGTGTGCAGTGTATAGAGACATAGAAGTACAGGATCTCCTCCTCTGTGTGCAGTGTATAGAGATATAGAAGTACAGGATCTCCTCCTCTGTGTACAGTGTATAGATATATAGAAGTACAGGATCTCCTCCTCTGTGTATACAGTGTATAGATATATAGAAGTGCAGGATTTCCTCCTCTGTGTATACAGTGTATAGAGACATAGAAGTACAGAATCTTTTCCTCTGTGTGTACAGTGTATAGAGACATAGAAGTAGAGGATTTCCTCCTCTGTGTATACAGTGTATAGAGACATAGAAGTGCAGGATCTCCTCCTCTGTGTACAGTGTATAGAGACATAGAAGTACAGGATCTCCTCCTCTGTGTATACAGTGTATAGAGATATAGAAGTGCAGGATCTCCTCCTCTGTGTGTACAGTGTATAGAGATATAGAAGTACAGGTTCTCCTCCTCTGTGTGTGTACAGTGTATAGAGATATAGAAGTGCAGGATCTCCTCCTCTGTGTGTACAGTGTATAGAGATATAGAAGTGCAGGATCTCCTCCTCTGTGTGTGTACAGTGTATAGAGATATAGAAGTGCAGGATCTCCTCCTCTGTGTGTACAGTGTATAGAGACATAGAAGTGCAGGATCTCCTCCTCTGTGTGTACCGTGTATAGAGATATAGAAGTGCAGGATCTCCTCCTCTGTGTACAGTGTATAGAGACATAGAAGTACAGGATCTCCTCCTCTGTGTATACAGTGTATAGAGATATAGAAGTGCAGGGTCTCCTCCTCTGTGTGTACAGTGTATAGAGACATAGAAGTGCGGGATCTTCTCCTCTGTGTGTACAGTGTATAGAGATATAGAAGTACAGGTTCTCCTCCTCTGTGTGTGTACAGTGTATAGAGACATAGAAGTGCAGGATCTCCTCCTCTGTGTGTACAGTGTATAGAGACATAGAAGTACAGGATCTTTTCCTCTGTGTGTACAGTTTATAGAGATATAGAAGTACAGGATCTTTTCCTCTGTGTGTACAGTGTATAGAGACATAGAAGTACAGGATCTCCTCCTCTGTGTGTACAGTGTATATAGACATATAAGTACAGGATCTCCTCCTCTGTGTGTACAGTGTATAGAGATATAGAAGTGCATGATCTCCTCCTCTGTGTGTACAGTGTATAGAGATATAGAAGTGCAGGATCTCCTCCTCTGTGTGTACAGTGTATAGAGATATAGAAGTGCAGGATCTCCTCCTCTGTGTGTACCGTGTACAGTGTATAGAGACCTAGAAGAATTCTTCTGATAAATGCCATATACACATTATAAAATGGTCACAAAGGACACAGTACATGAACATGTAAACTTTAAGGCTCCATTTAGGGTCCAAGCTGCCAGACGTCCCACTTACATACCCTTCGGATTAAGCTAAACTTCCAAACATATAAGGTAGGCAACTGTACTAATCTAGTTTTCATTCATTTCAGCCCCAAACCACTTTTATCTGATATCAAATAGGAAAGAAACATCATACAAGAATGGGTCTGAAGGTATTGAAAACTGGGAGAGGGATTTAGTGGTTGGCTTCCAGTATGTGATATAAGGAGCGCTGCTCTGAAGCTGTCCATAAATTATAGCACTGGACAGACTGGATGTATTTTCAAGATCCAGTTTTCATAATATACTATATGTATGTCTGTATATATATAAAAAAAAAAATTAAAAAATAAAAACACTACCGAATACCATAAGGTCAAATATTACACCAGTTCTGAAGAAGCTTTATTAACAGAAGCCTGCAATATAGCTGAAGGAAAAAAACGTAAGAGGAAAAATTCTATAAAATGAGTCATGGATCGTTTTTTTTTTTGTTAAAAAATAAAGACAGATGGCCCTATAAATAAAGTAGTTTCTGGAGAAGGTTGGGCTTGTACCGTTTTACCCCGTTAACTGTAAGGTGTAACTGTTCACTCAGCCAAATATATTTCTGGACGTCAGAGGGGACACGAGAGGATAGACGGTACATTCATTTTTATAAATGTGACTTTACGCTGGCCTCGCTTCCCGGTGTGTGAGCCAAGACTTGGCGACAGATTGGAACAGATGTTGAACAGGAGTCAATTTGGAAGAGTATTCCTGCACCTAGAATTTTAATGCATTGGCCAATCCACCTCAGCAGCCTTATTCTTGAGAAGTCTAAAATTCTTGATTTTATATTGGAGATGTAGAAGGGTTTTTCTTTGCAAAGGTTCAGTTTTTTGGCCTTGCCTGTTATATAAATACCCTGCCCAGGGGTAAGTGGGGTACTAAAGGTACCCAACACCCGAGTTACATGCCATGGGAGCACCCCCTAACTACACCCCTGATTATATCACATTTAAATGGGCATTCTCATTAAAAAGAATTTTTGCTATTGCACTCCTTATGGTAAATAAAAAAATCTTTCTAATGTACTTTGTTTAAAAAAAAATTAAAAATTAAATTTTCTATGTTTTGTGTTTAAAAAAGCTGCCACTAGGTGTCTCCCTACTTGTGTCCAGAGCACATTCCCCTCGCCCATCTTGTGCACAGGCTTTGGACTCCTGCTGGCCTGGCAGAAGTCCAAAATCAGGAAATGCAGTCTGGAGTGCTGAGGGGGGTGTGCGCAGTCTTAGAGTTGCAATTTGCAGTTTTGCAACAGCTGGAGACACGCTGGTTGGATTTAAAAAAAATTGTATATCCCAACAAATTTGTCCAACCGATGAGTCTAAAAAAAAATATTTACAGATTTTTGTATAAATTCAAAACATTTTCAACCATGCTATACTACACTTAATAGTCCCATTTGTGACCAAATTAATTTTTAATCATGTTTTTCTTTATTAAAAAATACTTTCAATTTACTGAATGTTTTTCTAAAAGAAAATTTAATAAGTTAAAATTTACTATACTGTGGAACATTCTATCATCGTATTCTAGATTCTAGTCAATGCAGACCCTTTGGGAGCCTACATCATGGCAGAAATACCTTTCGTCCTGAGCCAGGAAGGGCTTAGTCTTTGATCATCTGAACCCAGCTCCAGGTTCAGTGCTGAGTTTAGGGCAGTGGCGTATGCAGAAGAAAGGGCATCTGATTTTGCCCCCTAGGACATGCTTTTTTCCATGACCCATTGGTCAATTCCCCCCTCCATTAATTTGCTGACCATGCAGTTACCCGGAGAGAGGAGTTCTGCACATGTTCTTAACAGAAAAAGGAATGGGACCAACCAAGATGGGGGCCCCAATCTCAAAGGGCCCCATAGAAGCTGCATGGTCTGCCCCTTGCTTCTTGGGTTTTCAGTTGTGAGATACAGTGCAGAATTAGTTGTGCAATTGACAATTTCTTAATTTTTTGTTTCAAAAATTCTTATTAACGTTTTCTAAACAGAATCATGAAAAAGTCAAAATGACAATGGAGAAAAAATATGCAGGGGAGCCCCATGATGCTCATATTTGTTTAGTAAGTTCAAAAAGAAACAAAAAAGATAAAAATAATGTGAAAGACAATGGCCGGCATATATCATTGTGTTTACCCTCCCCCCCCCCCCCCCCCCCCCGTCTATATTTGGAGCTATTTTGGTGCAAATGTCCTTATTTTTGTGCCTTTTTGTAATCCATTTTGGCAATACACATGATATGAATGGGTTTTATGAACTGCTCCTTTTTGTGAAAAGGTGCAAAAAAGGCGCAAAACCACCAAAAAGTCTCTAAACTATACCAGCCCAGACTAAGCTTAGCTTTTTGGTGTATGTGAAGAGTGAAATTTAAGAAAATGTGACCTGCACAAAATATATCAAATGCTCTGCGATCTTTTAATACATTTGATGCTCCTACACATTACCAGCACACAAAAAAGGTGAAGAAAAATGCTTCCTGTACCTGAATACCATCTCATACTCTGACTATAAGTAGACTTGCCACTATAGCCTGAAGAACTAAGCTTGCAACTTTTTTTTAGCTTTGCAAAACTTAATAGGGTACTCCGCTGCTCAGCATTTGGAATAAACTGTTCTGGACACTGGAGGCGGGAGCTTGTGATGTCATAGCCCCGTCCCTCATGACATCACACCCCGCCCCCTCAATACAAGTCTAAAGCATACGTCACGCCCCCTCCCATAGACTTGCATTGAGGGGCGGGACGTGATGTAATGAGGGGGTGGGGCTATGATGTCACAAGCTCCCTGCGCCGGCTCCAGCATTCGGAACAGTTTGTTCCAAACGCTGAGCAGCGGAGTACCCCTTTAAACCTTTCAGGGGATGAATGAATTTTCAGAACATTTGAGACAAACTTGGAGCTGGATTTGACTTATTTAAATAAGATTGAGAACCATGGAAGCCTTATTCAAGTCTCCAGCTAGGCTTTCCATCACCCCGGACAAAAATTCTGTCTGCTGCCTAAAGACTTTATCTAAATACTCCCCCCGGAAAAAAGGGGACATGTAACTCCCTGTGCAAGCTTCAACCTTTCATTAAGGGGGATGGCCATCATGCCCCCTCCCATACACATGAATGGAGGGGGTGTGACGTGACATCACAAGGTGGTGTGGTGGCATCACGTCTCCGGCCTTGGTAACCCAGCATTCTAAACATACTGTTTAGAATGCCAGGTGCTGCACGGAGATCGTGGGGGTCCCAGCAGTTGGACCCCTGCGATCAGACATCTTATCTCCTATCCTTTGGATAGGGCATAGGATGTCTGGGGGCAGAGAACCCTTTTAAGACGACTGATTACAGATAATATTCTTCAAAGGACAAATCCATTGAGGTCTATATAAATAATACCTATATAATCTACTTGCCCTGATATTGTAACACCCCCCAATAAGTACTGTGTAACCCAACAGTGAGATCTTTTCCAGGGGTTCCTTGCACCTACTTCTATATCACCTTCCCGATGGCCAGGGATATAAGCCAAGACATGGTGCCTGATGGGGCCCAATGGCCTCTCTATCACTCAGGAGGACATCAGTACTATAAAAGACTCCTCAAGTAAAGCCCGTTAACAGATTTTGCACTAGTGCCCAGGACTTGACTTCAAGTCATGCCTTTATCTTTAACATGAAGCTGCAGTTGGGTCCGAAAGGGGCGCAACATCTCAATATATCAGGGAAATAAATACGTCTTCACCTACCTTCTCAAAATGAGAGCAGCTCATCTATGTAGTATAAGGCACAATGTTATATTACTGAAAAATCTGTAATACTAATAGATGGTGACTGAAGGTCCATAACTGGCCGTTGTGCTTCTATGTCACAACAGAATCAAAATATATTGACCAGTGGTTCAAGGAAAAAAAGACAAAATAAGCACCAGAACTTTCTGTCCTTCTGTTTTGTATTTGCTGTATTTCTGTTCCTTCTATGTACACGTTTTAGGGGCAGCTGATAGGCCGGGAACATGGTGGAGCCATTTGGCCCTAGGCCCCAAGAGCTTTATGGTGGGACATGAAGCAGACCTCCAGGCATAGTGGCGCTGTTGCTGAGGTCCAAGACTGTCCCACTGGCCCTGGGATAGTTTGTGGTGTACAAAGAAGAAAAGGGGCCCCATAGCAAATATAAAAATGGCCTTCTATTATGGTTTCTGATTTAGCCCCCAGACAGAAAGGTCTACCAGTTATTTCCTCTTTGCTTTCCATTACCCATTGGTC